>NC_057809.1:178074219-178377018 GCF_018294505.1 Triticum aestivum
TGTATCCTATGTCGGAATTTTATCGTTCTGACTAAATCATTGTCTTGTTACCTAGGATGGTCAACACGCGCGCTAACCCTGCTTCTCAAGAGCAGGCCGAAGGCAGTGAGGGCAGGAATGAAAATCTGCCTCATCCTCCTTCACTAGCCGAGGTTATGATGGAAGCTGAGAGAAACAAGCGGGAGACAAACCGTTTGTTGGAGCGTATTGAACAGAATACAGCACACCATCAGAGGGCTAACGTGGTGTCACTCAGTGATTTTATCAAATTGCATCCACCCACGTTCCACCACTCCGTCGAGCCTCTCGACGCTGATGACTGGCTTCGCAGTATCTCTCACAAGCTGCGTTCCGCGCTAGTAGCTGAGGCTGACAAGGTCACCTTTGCTGCATATCATCTTGAAGGCCCCGCCAGTCTATGGTGGGAGAATTATGGAGCTATGCGCCCAGCGGGCCATGTCACAACTTGGGCTGAGTTCAGCGAGGCTTTCCGTGAACATCACATTCCGGAGGGTCTCATGGACCGTAAACGTGAGGAATTCTGCAATTTCACCCAAGGCCGACTTTCTGTGGATTTTTATAGCAGGGAGTTTGGTAATCTCGCACGATATGCAACTGAGGAAGTGTCTACTGATGCCAAGAAGCAAGCAAGGTTCCGTAAGGGCCTTAGTCCTGAGCTTCGCCGCGACCTCCGTCTGCATGAGTGCACATCTTTTTCGAAACTTGTCAACAAAGCCATCAGTGCTGAAACTGGTCAGACTGACTATGACGCAACACGCAAGCATGGCCGTGACATGGGTTCCTCATCCGGTGCTGGTCCTCAAAAGCGCCGCGTGTGGGTACCCAACACCGCCCTGCCACCCAGGTTCACACCGAGGCCATCTTTCCAGGCGCCTCGCCCTGTTCAACAGTCTGCACCGGCCAAGCCCTATGGGGGTCCAACCAACAATGCTCCTCCACGTACCAGTTCCGTGACCTGTTTCAAGTGTGGGGAATCTGGTCACTATATGCGTGAGTGTCCCCAGACCAACCCCAATCAATCTGCTAAAGCTGTTGGCCGTGGCAAGCCGACAGGGAAAGTGTTCCACGCCAAGCCGGTCACCACTTCATGTGGCCATGTCAACTGTATCTCTGCCGAAGAAGCTCAAGAGGATCCCAACGTCGTTCTCGGTACGCTTCTTGTTAATTGCCACCCGGCATCTGTTCTTTTCGATACAGGAGCCTCTCATTCTTTTATATCCGAAAATTATGCTCGTTTGCATAACGTTGCATTCTGTGACATGCCATCCACTATGGAAATTTCTACTCCTGGTTCTAGATGGCAGACCTCTAGGGTAAGTTATGGAAATGAAATCCAAGTCGACAGACTTGTTTTCCTTGCATCTTTGATAGCCCTTAAATCTTCAGATATTAATATCATTTTGGGTATGGACTGGATGTCAGCTCATCAAGCCAAAATTGATTGCTTCTCTAGGACTGTTCAACTCACCCATCCTTCGGGGAAGATAGTTAATGTCTTGACCCGAATAGCCAAGCGACAATTATATTCTCTTAACGCCAGCCCTTTGCCAGACCTTGAGGACGTTCCGGTAGTCCGTGACTTCCCGGATGTCTTTCCAGAGGAATTGCCAGGTGTTCCACCTGACAGGGATGTTGAGTTCGTAATAGACCTCATTCCAGGAACCGTTCCGATTGCTAGAAGACCTTATAAGATGGCACCCCTAGAACTAGCCGAGCTTAAGAAACAACTCGATGAGTCCTTGAAAAAGGGTTTCATCCGACCTAGCTCGTCTCCGTGGGCTTGCCCCGTCCTATTCGTCAAGAAGAAGGATGGTACGGACCGGATGGTTGTAGATTACCGACCTGTCAATTTGGTCACAATCAAGAACAAATATCCGCTTCCCAGGATCAACGACCTGTATGATCAGCTCGCTGGATCCTCAGTCTTCTCCAAGATGGATTTGAGGTTGGGCTACCATCAAATCAAAATCAGAAACGGGGACATTCCTAAAACGGCCTTTGTTACTCGTTATGGCCAATACGAGTACACCGTCATGTCCTTCGGTTTAACCAACGCTCCAGCCACCTTTTCTCGGTTAATGAACTCAATCTTCATGGAGTATTTGGATAAATTCGTCGTGGTCTACCTCGATGATATACTCATATACTCCAAGAACGAGGAAGAACATGCCGAACATCTAAGGCTAGTGTTGAAGAAACTTCGAGAGCATCGCCTTTATGCCAAATTCTCTAAATGTGAATTCTGGTTGTCAGAAGTGACCTATCTGGGTCATGTAATATCTGGTAAAGGTATTGCTGTTAACCCTGAGCGAGTTCAAGCCGTCCTTAATTGGACTCCACCTGAATCGGTCAAGCAAGTTCGGAGTTTTCTAGGCTTAGCGAGCTATTGTCGTCGCTTTGTCGAGAACTTCTCCAAAGTTGCTAAACCTCTAACCGAACTCCTCAAGAAAGATAAGAAGTTCGAATGGACTCCACAATGTGAGCACAGCTTTCAGGAACTGAAAAGACGCCTGACCTCTGCTCCCGTACTGGTACCGCCAGACTTCTCCAAGGACTTTGTTATCTACTGCGACGCCTCGCGACAAGGACTAGGTTGCATTCTTATGCAAGATCGACACGTAATTGCCTACGCTTCACGGCAATTGCACCCACATGAGGAGAATTATCCTACTCATGATCTAGAGCTTGCAGCCGTAGTCTATGCACTTAAGACCTGGCGACATTACCTCCTCGGTAATCGTTGCGAAATATTCACTGATCACCAAAGTCTGAAGTATATTTTCACCCAACCGGATTTGAATCTCAGGCAGAGACGTTGGGTTGAATTGATCACAGACTTCGACTTAGGGATAACCTACACCCCAGGGAAAGCCAACGTCATGGCTGATGCGCTAAGTCGTAAATCTTATTGTAACAACCTGATGTTACAACAAAGTCAACCGCTTCTCCATGAGGAATTTCGGAAGCTTAACCTTCACATTGTACCTCAAGGTTTTCTTTCCACCTTGGTAGCAAAACCTACTCTTACGGATCAAATCATCGCTGCCCAAAAGCGAGATAAGGGAATATCTAAAATCAAAGAGAACATTGCTAGCGGAGGTGCTAGTTGTTTCTCCACAAATGATCATGGTGTTGTGTACTTTGAGAACCGTCTAGTGGTTCCCAAGAACCAGCATCTACGGCAGCTGATCCTTAAGGAGGCTCATGAATCTCCTCTCACCATTCATCCCGGTAGTACTAAGATGTATCAGGACCTACGCCAGAGGTTCTGGTGGACTAGGATGAAAAGAGAAATTGCTCAGTATATTGCTAATTGCGACGTCTGTCGTCGTGTAAAAGCAGAGCATCAACGGCCTGCTGGCACCCTTCAACCCTTAGCTATTCCTGAATGGAAATGGGATAAAATTTGTATGGATTTCATTACCGGTTTTCCCAGGACCAAGAGAGGGAATAATGCTATTTTCATCGTGGTCGATCGTCTTTCCAAAGTAGCTCATTTCTTACCTGTTCGTGAGAGTATAACCGCTAGTCAGCTGGCAGATTTGTACATCTCCCGAATAGTGTCTCTCCATGGTGTTCCTTTGGAAATTAACTCGGATCGAGGAAGTCTTTTCACCTCTCGATTTTGGGAAAGTTTCCAAAATGCTATGGGAACCCGTCTCTCCTTCAGCACCGCTTTCCACCCTCAGTCAAGTGGTCAAGTGGAACGCGTCAACCAAATTCTAGAAGACATGCTTCGAGCCTCTGTTATCTCTTTCGGAATGGACTGGGAGAAGTGCCTTCCATTTTCCGAATTCGCTTACAACAACAGCTATCAATCTAGCTTGGGTAAAGCCCCTTTTGAAGTTCTCTATGGACGACGATGTCGAACACCCCTTAACTGGTCAGAGACCGGGGAAAGACAATTCTTTGGCCCGGACATGATTCAGGAAGCAGAAGATCAAGTTCGTATCGTTCGTGAAAAGTTGAAAACAGCCCAATCTCGTCAAAAGAGTCAATATGACCGAAAACATAGGGCTATGACTTTCGAGGTTGACGAGAAGGCTTACCTTCGGGTCACCCCTCTGAAGGGAACCCATCGTTTCGGTATCAAAGGCAAATTGGCTCCTCGTTACATTGGACCTTTTCGCATTCTCGCCAAACGAGGAGAAGTTGCCTACCAGTTGGAACTACCTCCGCATCTCTCCAGAGTTCACGATGTCTTCCACGTTTCTGAACTCAGGCGTTGCTTCTCGGATCCTATCCGTGAAGTGGACCACGAAACGCTTGATCTCCAAGATGATCTTACATATCGAGAGTACCCCATTCGCATCCTCGATCAAGCCGAACGTACCACGCGACGTCATAATATCAAGTTTCTCAAGGTTCAATGGTCGCACCATTCTGAGGATGAAGCAACTTGGGAAAGGGAGGATCGTCTTCGACTCGAGTATCCCGCCTTCTTCCCGGAGGAACCCAAATCTCGGGACGAGATTCTTTTGAGTGGGGGTGAGTTGTCACACCCTAGCTAGTCATGCATTAGAGTGTTGCATCATGTTTACTCTTTCATCAGAAACTTGAAATGGGGATGACAGAACCCCCAGTCCCCTCTGAAACCAACTAGGGTTACTAAAATAATTTTTCAATGAACCTGAAATGCCCTTCTAAAATGCCCATCATTTTTGTCTTGGTTCAGAACCTCTGCCAAAAATGGTGCACATTTTCCTAGGCCATCCTAGGGTTTTCGAATTAAATCATAAATATTTGAATTTGGGCATTTAAAATAATATAAAATATTTAAATGCTCAAATATCTCCAAACTAAAATGTTTCATGTTGGAAATAATCCAACTATGGGCCAGGAATAGTTTGGTGATTTTTGAAGTTGCCTAGGTATTTTATTTAATTCAACAAAGTTGCAGATATATTAAATAAAAACAGAAACAGAAAAAAAAAGGGGAAAACTTACCTGGCGCCACCGCAGGCCCACCAGCCAGCCCACCTGGCCGGCCCAGCCCGGCCACCGCTCCAGCGAGCTGCTTGGCTTGCCAGGCAGGCAGCCAAGGTGCTCGGCGGCGGCACCGCAGCTCGCCACGCAGCTGCACGCCGCCCGGCCTCCCCCTCTCGCCGCCCTGATGGCCTGGACGAGCTCCACGTCGCGCCCCGACCCTCCTGGACACCTCCATTCGCCCCCAGCTCCTCTCCCTCGCGCTCCCACGCCATGGCCGACGCCACCGTCGCCGCACCACCGTCGTAGCCGTGCTCCCCGTCGTCTCCACGCCGCGCCACCCTGTCCAGAAGCCCCGCCGCCCTCTACTCCTTCGAGCTAGCCGAGCCCCGAGCGCTCGCGTGCCTCGAAGCCGCCGCACCAACCTCGCCCGAACCGCCATCGCCGGAGATCCCCTTCGCCGTCGCCGCCGCAGCAGCTCGTCCCCGACCACGCCGTCCTCTCCGTCAAGACCACAGTGAGCTGGGCTAACTTCCCCTTCCTCTCTTTCTCTCTCTCGAGCACCACAGCGAGCGCACCAAGCTCACCCGCACGCGCCGTCGCGGACCTCATCGCCGACGTGCTTCCGGCCACACTCCGACCACAAGATGGTGTCCATCTTGCTCACCGAGTCCCACAGCACCTAGCTAGCCACTCCACGAGCCTCACCGACCCCTCTAGCGCCAAGTTCATCCTCGACCGAACCCCGGTGGCCGCCAAAGTCGTCGCCGGCGCCAACTCCGGCCACCCCGACCCCAACGGACTCCGCCAAGAGCTGCGGGTTGTCCTCAGCTCCACTCCGGTGGTCTCCGCGGTCCATTTGGTGGCCGAAATGGCCAAAACCACTCCCGCCGCCGCGTCGGGCTCGCCGGCGGCTAAACGCCGGCAGCCGACTTTGACTTTGACCACGGGTGGGCCCTGGTTGACTCCCCTGAGTCAATGACAGGTGGGGCCCAGCCCAGTTATTTAAACAGGATTAGTTTTAATTAAATTTTAATTAAATTAATCACCCTGACATGCGGGACCCACTGTCAGGTTTGACCCAGACCTGTTCCGTTGACCTGCTGACGTCACACTGACGTCAGGCTGACGCAGTAATTGATTTTCTGGATTTAAATTAAATCAGGAAATTCCAGAATATTATTTAAACTTCAAAAATTCATAACTTTTATTCTGTAACTCCAAATTGGACAAATTATATATGAAAAATGATCAGAAAAATCCAATCTATCCATCTGTACTATTTTCATGCATGATTAAACAAGTTAAATTGATGTTTTAAGCAGAATAAGGAAAAGCACTTAAAGAGGCCATGTTTGAGTTTGAAATTTGAATCTTTGATTCAAATTTGTTCAAACCCTTCTGGTTTTAGTTGCATTAGCCCAACACACTCATATTGCCATGTTTCATGCATGCATCATATTGTTGCACATTGTTTGGTGATGCTTGTGTATCGATGTCCTTTGCGACAGGTTCTGCCCCCAAAGAATACCGTGATTACCCTAACGAAGAATCATATCCGAGCATCGAACCATCAGGCAAGCAACCAACCATTTGATCATATCGATACAATCCCATGTTCTCGCTCCTGCTCTCTTTTACTGCATTAAGACAACGCGATTCAAACTGCTGTGTGCTACGGTAGCTGAACCCATTTCCTCTGCATGACCTGTCATTGCCACAGTAACTAGATGAAACCCACTAGCATGTGTAGGAGTTGATTGAGCCATATGTATGTGTTGTTCCTACCTTGCTATGCCTGCTATGCCTAGAGTTGTGTCAGGTCTGGTTCATCTGGGTGATGGGCTAGAGTGAAATGATTATGTCGGTAATGGGAGTAGTGTGGTGAACACGATTTGGTAAAGGTATCGATGAGAGGCCATGTAGGAGTACATGGTGGGTTGTTTCATTGAAGCCGACCTTAAGCACAGAGATCTGTATGTGTGATTTAAGATACAGCTACTACCATGCATTGGGCCCTGAAATATGACCCCGCTCGACTTCTTATTCACCCTAGCTCTCTGTCCAGGAGTTGCAAGTAGTTTCTGGTGTTTGTAGCTACTGGAGGCCGTGGACAGCGCTGACCGTAGGGGTGGGCTGTGATGCGGTAGGTACGTGGCCGGGTGTACCGAATACCCGTTAGGTATCTCGGGAACCCTGTTCACATCGTTCGGGGCCGTATGGGAAACCTCGGCCGGACTCCCTGCGGATGGAACCTGAATAGGCGATAAACCTGGACTAGAGGCTTAAGTGTTTAGGTAGGTCGTGGTCTACACCCACGTCGGCTTTCGCTTGAAGTCTGCCGAGCACATGTCATGTGCAGACGCTAAGTGGTGGAAACATGTATGAAGAAGTACACCCCTGCAGGGTTATCATGATCTATTCGAATAGCCGCGTCCGCGGTAAAGGACTACTTGGTTGCCTATACAGTTCATAGACAAGTAAATGGAAACTACTAAAAGCCTCAAGATAAGTGTGAGTGCCAAGGATGGCTCTTCCGTAGGAAGACGGGGGTGGATCCTCGGTAGGGTATTGAAGTGGTGAGTAGTGGACTCATGTGCGCAAAACATTTCAAGTTGGGGTATCGTAGGATAGCCTAGCCAAGAGTCAAAGCTGGCTTGCTGCAATAACTCCACCAACCCTTCTTGATACTATGCATGTATGTAGGGTCTGATGTAAGTCTTGCTGAGTACCTTTGTACTCATGTTGCTATAATCTACATTTTTACAGAAGACGCTGCAACCCCTTCTGATGGGTTCTATGTAGACGTTGACATCAACGAGTAGGCTAAAGACCCAGGTGGTGACCCTGAGCTTGTGATGGACCACGTAGTATAGCTAGGCTTTCCAAGCCTCTTTTATTTTACTAGTTGTCTGTACCCAGACAATGTACTTCCGCTGCTGGCTTGTATGACTGTATGACTTGTATGTTGGGTCGTGAGACCCGTACCTTTGTGAATGTTATGTATGGCTCCCTGAGCCTTAAATAAAGTACTTGTGTCATAGAGTCATGTTGTGATGCTTCGTTGTATTTGCACATATCGAGCATATTGTGTGTATGATTGAAATGCTCGGTATGTGTGGGATCTGACTATCTAGTTGTTTATCTTTAGTAGCCTCTCTTACCGGGAAATGTCTCCTAGTGTTACCGCTGAGCCATGGTAGCCTGCTACTGCTCTGGAACACTTAGGCTGGCCGGCATGTGTCCTTCTTCGTTCCTGTGTCTGTCCCTTCGGGGAAATGTCACGCTTTGAGTACCGGAGTCCTGTTAGCCCGCTACAGCCCGGTTTACCGGAGTCCTGCTAGCCCAGTGCTACAGCCCGGACCCACTTGCTGATGACCGACACGTTCGAAGCTGGGTCATGGATGCCTGTCCCTGTAAGTCTGTGCCACTTTGGGTTTACGACTAGCCATGTCAGCCCGGGCTCCTTATCATATGGATGCTAGCGACACTATCATATACGTGAGCCAAAAGGCGCAAACGGTCCCGGGAAAAAGGTAAGACGACACCCGTGGGGATACCGTGCGTGAGGCCGCAAAGTGATATGAGGTGTTACCAGCTAGATCGATGTGACATCGAGTCGGGGTCCTGACACTTCTGATCGGTTCTGGAGCTATCAGCAGCGCAGTTATTACTCATGCATTCTGTACAATCAAGGTCGCATTTTCCCATATATGCGTCTTGACACTGAAGCCATAATTGGTCTGCCTTGTTTGGAAGAAGCTCTGGATTGCTTCAGAGAGTCTGGATTGTTGCCGTTCGTCACTGACAACGAGCACTGGAATGAAGAATTGCTGCTCCAATTCTATGCCACTCTTCATATTCGTGGCTGCAACAGAGAACCGAAGACTTGGGTCCTTGAGTGGATGACACACAATGTTCATCACGAAGCCAAAGCCTTTGATATCATTGAGCTCACTGGTCTGCCCACTCCAGGATATCTTTATGAACCTGGTTGTCAGCTTCACAGTGCAGCTATGGAGAGCATTTTTCACAAGTCTGAACCAAACATGAGTCAGATGCTTAGCATGATGAAGCCTTTGCCTCCAGGTGCTGCATATCCTAAGGAGTTCTTTGTTGAAGACCTTGAGTATCTGCCACGCACTATCTATCACATTATAAGGCGAACTCTCTGGCCCATCAAAGGACATTCTCCACATGCAAAGCTGGAAGGTGCAATGAAGACTTTGGTCTTCCATATTCTTCACGGCAAATGCTTAAATGCACAATACTTCTTCATCCGCCAAATTGCTGCATCAGGATCTGATCTCTTTGGCTTGAAGTTTTATGCTCCATGGATTATGCGGCTGATCAAACTACACTCAGTTGTCACCTATCAGCCCTCTGCTCGCAATCATCGGATCTTTATGCCTGACGTCGATATGTCAGTTGAAGCCATCTATCCAGAGCCTGCCAAGGAGCCCCTTAGTTTTCAGAATGCTGATAAGCAAAGTTTCTCTCAACACATTGAAGGCGACCCAGCAGTCACTCATGTTTATCCTCTGGCTGGTACTACACGTGCACCTCATCGTGCCCTCACTGAAGCCACTAAAAGCACCATTGCACAACGGCCCAAGAAGCGATCCCATGTTCTCAATGACCAAGAGCTTCTGGTTGCCCTTCATTAGAAACGGGATAAGCATCATGACTGGCTGAAGCGCCAAATGCAAAGCCTATTGGTGGACATAAACAAGATTCACAACCTTGCCACCAAGAATGCCTTTGTTGCCCATGAAACTTGTCGGCGTACATGGAAAGGGCTGACGCTTATGTGTTCTGAATATGATCTTCAAGAGGATGGCTTCTCTGAACGCTTCAAGTTTGACTCAACACCTCCAAGAAGGATTGTGCTATGATGAACTCCGTCTCTTGAAGACTCTGAGTTCTCCTCCTCTGCTGCAACAGTGAATGCATGTGTCATCGATGATGAAGACGATGCTACTTCACCACCTTCAGCGTGAATCAACACTGCAACGATTTCGTCTGCACCGCCAACTAACACCGAAGACCCTGCTGCTTCACCAACTCCTCACGGGGATGAGTAGGTGCTCTATGTCTTCAAACCTTTTTGGTCCTTACTGACAAAAGGGGGAGAAGCATATGAGTTTGATAGTCTTCAAGCGGGTTCATATGGGTGGTAGTTTTATATTTTGCCTAGTGTTCACAACTCTCGCGTCTTGATACATTTGGTTCTTTGAGTTGTATCACTCAAACTCGATGGTCGTCTGCTACTTATTTGCTATTCTATGATGTGCGACGATAAATTCCGCATGTGCAACAATAAATTCCGCACTTAGATCATTTTGCAGACGTCCATTTTTCATTATGCATATCATCTTCTTCGTCACGTCATATCTTGCATAATGAATTGTCATCATAAGTTGAAGAGGATCTCCACAAGTACAACCTGCCATGTGCATTTGCATTCCAAAAGCAAATTACTTATATGCACATCTTCAGGGGGAGCCCTTGCAACTTATGAAGACAATCACCTATCCTTTACAATTTCACATATTATATTCCCCGTTGAAAACTTCAACTAGTTTGTCATCAATCACCAAAAAGGGGGAGCTTGTAAGTGCATCTAGTGCCACCCCTAGTTGGTTTTGGAGTATTCACGACAAACCTAGTTGAGGGACTAATGTGTTTGTGAGAATTGCAGGATAACACAGGTAGAAGTCCCTCATTGATTCGGTTTTCCTACCAGAGATGACCCCTAAAAATGTATGAAGACATTGAAGTCAGAGGTGGTATGTGAAGACATTCACATTGAAGACTATGATAAGAGAAGACATCGCGTGAAGACTATGGAGCGCGGAGACTTAGCAGTTTCGTCGTTCTGTGTTTTTCTTTGTTGAGTCATAGGAACCACCGTACTGTTAAGTGGGGTCCAAGAGAACCAGTCAGAATGACTGAAGTAATGCTTAACCAAAATCCTATGTCTTCGAGTGAAGACTATGAGAGCAAATCTTGTCCAGAGTTGGATAAGTCAACTTTGCTTGTAGTCCAAGTAAAGTTACCGTGTGTGTTTGAAATCTGACCATTGGAACACGTGTCAGTTCCTTAGTGACCAAGGGTAATTTCGGACAAACCAGGTCGGGTTGCCTAGTGGCTATAAATAGCCCACCCCCTACAACCATAAACAGTTGGCTGCTCAGAGTTAGAGTACGGCTTTTGTCGTTTGGGAGCAACCCACCTCGAAGCCTTTGAGAGAGAATTCCTTGCGAGGATAAAGCCCTAAACACCCAGAGCCAAAGAGTGTTAGATATCACTTAAGTCTTCCTGTCTGTGTGATCTGAAGACTTATTACACTTGAGGATTGTGAATCCTCCAGTCGGTTAGGCGTCGCATTCTGAGCATCCAAGAGTCATTGTGGATCGCCGGTGAGCGAAGTCTGTGAAGGTTTGGAAGTCTGCCTTGAAAACTTACCAGAGTGATTGGGCGAGGTATGTGTGACCTTAGCTCAAGGGGAATACGGTGAGGACTAAGTGTCCTGAGCTGCGTGTTCAGGACTGGGTGTTCGGGACTGTGTGTCCACAGGTTTAAATACCTAGCCACCCTATCACCGCAGTTGGAACTGGTCTACCAAACCTTTGTCTTCACCAAGCTCACTGGCTCTATCCTTCCCATCTCTTTATTTACAGTTGGTCCTTGTGAAGTCATTGCCTATTTGCATTGTCCATTTGTCTTCATTGTGTGACTGTTTGTTCAGATTGGTTTCATATTATCTTCCATCCTAATCCGTACTGCCTAGCTGCTGTTAGTCTTTGTGCTTTCACTTCATTGAATACTTGACTATGGCTTGTCTAGGGTAGTCTACCTTCCGCTGCATGGTTATAGGTTCATTTCTATCGTTTGTCTTCAAAACTCCCATGTTTTGAAGACTTTCATAAAAATCGCCTATTCACCCCCCCCCCCCTCTAGTCGATATAACGCACTTTCACTATGGCTTGCCTAGTGTAGTCTACCTTCCGCTGCATGTTAATAGGTTCATTTCTATCGTTTGTCTTCGAAACTTTCATATTTTGAAGACTGAGGGAGTCCTGGATTAGGGGGTATCCGGACAGCCGGACTATATCCTTTGGCCGGACTGTTGGACTATGGAGATACAAGATTGAAGACTTCGTCCCGTGTCCGGATGGGACTCTCCTTGGCGTGGAAGGCAAGCTTGGCAATACGGATATGTAGATCTACTTCCTTGTTACCGACTCTGTGTAACCCTAGCTCCCTCCGGTGTCTATATAAACTGGAGGTTTTTAGTCCGTAGGACAACATACAATCATACCATAGGGTAGCTTCTAGGGTTTAGCCTCTCTGATCTCGTGGTAGATCAACTCTTGTACTACTCATATTATCAAGAATAATCAAGCAGGATGTAGGGTTTTACCTCCGTCAAGAGGGCCCGAACCTGGGTAAAACATCATGTCCTCTGCCTCCTGTTACCATCCGCCTTAGACGCACAGTTCGGGACCCCCTACCCGAGATCCGTCGGTTTTGACGCCGACATTGGTGCTTTCATTGAGAGTTCCTCTGTTTCATCATCATTAGGCTTGATGGCTCCTTCGATCATCGATAGCGATGCAGTCCAGGGTGAGACTTTTCTCCCGGACAGATCTTTGTATTCGGCGGCTTTGCACTGCAGGCCAACTCGCTTGGCCATCTGGAGCAGATCGAGAGTTACGCCCCTGGCCACCAGGTCAGGTTTGGAAGCTTAAACTACACGGCCGACATCCGCGAAGACTTGATCTTCGACGGATTCGAGCCCCTGCCGAGTGCGCGGCACGGTCACGATGAGCATGAGTTAGCTCTACCATCGAATAGTGTTTAGGAGACCGCACCGGCAACCGCTCTGACCCTCAATTCGGAGCCAATTGCGCCATCCATGGATGGGTGGATAGACCCCTCCACGGAGGTCGTATTCTCAGCAGCGATCGGGCCGAGTATCGACCTTACCCTTCACGGCGGCCATGACGCCAAACTGCCGGATTCTTCCCTGGCCACGGACTCCGAACCGCCTGCGCCCGTGCCTATCGAATCCGACTGGGCGCCGATCATGGAGTTCACCTCCATGGATATCTTTCAGCACTCACCCTTCGGCGACATACTGAACTCATTAAGGTCTCTCTCCTTGTCAGGAGAGTCCTAGCCGAACTATGTCCGGCAGGATTGGGATGCGGATGACAAAGAAATTCGCCACCCACCCACCACCCACTTAGTAGCCACTGTCGACGATTTGACCAACACGCTCGACTTCGACTCCGAAGACATCGACAGTATGGATGACGATGCGGGAGACGAACAGGAACCACTGCCCACGGGGCACTGGATAGCCACCTCATCATATGATATATACATGGTGGACACACCCAAAGAAGGCAATGGCGATGGGACAGCGGAGGATGACCCCTCCAAGAAGCAACCCAAGCGCCGATGTCAGCGGCACCGCTCTAAGTCTAGCCAAAGAAAAAGTGGTGATGCCGGCACAAGAGATAATAACACTCCGGACAGTGCCGAAGATGACAACAATCCCCTCCAGCAAGATTTAGAGCAGGAGGATGGAGAAGCCAGCCCTCTTGAGAGAGCGGCACATGGAGAGGCGGAGGATGATAATTACATGCCTCCCTCCGAAGACGAGGCAAGCCTCGACGATGACGAATTTGTCATGCCTGAGGATCCTGTCGAGCAAGAGAGCTTCAAGCGCCGGCTTATAGATATGGCAAATAGCCTTAAGAAAAAGCAACAGCAGCTTCAAGCTGATCAAGATTTGCTATCTGACAGATGGACTGAAGTCCTCGCGGCCGAGGAATATGAACTCGAACGCCCCTCCAAGAGTTACCCAAAGCGCAGGTTGCCACCCCAACTGGAGGATGAAGCATTAAAACCTACATCTCCAGTGTATGACGTGGCTGATCGGCCACCTCGTGGCCGCGACAGAGAGGCATTTCAGCCAAAAGCTCAGCCCGCATCCCGACGCCACTCAAATAAAAATGTCAAGGCACGGGGAAACGCGCTAGACCTGCGAGACATATTGAAGGACAAAGCAAAACACGCAAGATCGATCTACGGATCACGAGGGCACGCCACTACGCGAGACGATAACCGTCATGCCAGATACAGTAAAAGTAAATCCGGTCGGGCCGAATACAGCGGACAAGACTCATTCGAGCTGCGTCGCGACATAGCCCACTACAGAGGCGCCGCACACCCCATATGCTTCACAGACAAAGTAATGGATCACCAAATCCTAGAGGGTTTCAAACATGTAAATACTGAATCATACGATGGCACAACAGATCCTGCGGTATGGATCGAGGACTTCCTCCTGCACATCCACATGGCCCGCGATGACGATCTACACGCCATCAAATACCTCCCACTCAAGCTCAAACGACCAGCTCAGCATTGGCTCAACAGCCTGCCAGCAGAATCCATTGGTTGTTGGGAAGATCTGGAAGCCGCATTCCTCGACAACTTCCAGGGCACTTATGTGCGACCACCAGATGCCGATGACTTGAGCCACATAATTCAGCAGCCGGAGGAATCGGCCAAGCAATTCTGGACACGGTTCCTGACAAAGAAAAATCAAATCGTCGACTGTCCGGATGCAGAGGCCCTAGCAGCTTTTAAGCACAACATCCACGACAAGTGGCTCGCCCGGCACCTTGGCCAGAAAAAGCCGAAATCTATGGCAGCCCTCACGACACTCATGACCCTCTTTTGTGCGGGAGAAGACAGCTGGCTGGCTCGCAGCAATAACATATCAAAGAACCATGGTACTTCAGATACCAAGGATAGCAATGGCAGGTCACGTCGCAACAAACATAAGTGTCGCGTCAATAGTGACAATACCGAGGATACGACAGTCAATGCCAGATTCAGAGGCTCTAAACCCGGTCAGCGGAAAAAGCCATTCAAAAGAAGCACTCCGGGCCCGTCTAGTTTGGACCGTATACTCGATCACTCGTGCCAAATACGTGGCACCCCCGACAAGCCAGCCAACCGCACCAACAGGGAATGTTGGGTGTTCAAGCAAGCCGGCAAGTTAAACGCCGAAAACAAAGATAAGGGGCAACATAGTGATGACGAGGAGGAGCCCCGGTAGCCGAACACCGGAGGGCAGAAGAGGTCCCCCCCCCCACAAGTGTGGATGGTGAACATGATATACGCAACCCACATCCCCAAGAGGGAGCGGAAGCGTGCGTTAAGGGATGTATATGCGTTGGAGCCAGTCGCCCCAAAGTTCAACCCATGGTCCTCATGTCCGATCACCTTCGATCGCAGGGACCATCCCACTAGTATCCGTCATGGAGGATTCGCCGCACTAGTCCTAGACCCAATCATTAACGGATTTCACCTCACTCGAGTCCTTATGGACGGCGGTAGCAGCCTGAACCTGCTTTATCAGGACACAGTGCGCAAAATGGGTATAGACCCATCAAGGATCAAACCCACAAAAATGACCTTCAAAGGCGTCATACCAGGTGTAGAGGCCCATTGCATAGGCTCAGTCACACTGGAAGTGGTCTTCGGATCCCCGGATAACTTCCGAAGCGAGGAGTTAATCTTCGATATAGTCCCGTTCTGCAGCGGCAATCATGCACTGCTCAAGTGAACCGCATTTGTGAGATTCAACGCGGTACCGCACTATGCATATCTCAAGCTCAAGATGCCAGGACCTCGGGGGGTCATCACAATCAATGGAAACACAGAGCGCTCTCTCCGCACGGAGGAGCACACTACAGCCCTCGCAGCAGAAGCGCAAAGCAGCCTCTTTAGGCAATCCACCAGTTCGACGATTAAAGACCCGGGCACCTTCAAGCGCGCCCGGAGTAATCGGCAACAAGACCGCCTGGCACGTTCCGAGCTCGCATAGCAATGCGGCCCCCACCCCATCCCAGCCAAACGGCGAAATCTGTGCCATGCGTACATAATTACGCATTGAAAATACCATGGGCATAGGTGGGGAGGGGGGCACGACTACAGCACGCCCCAAGACGCGGCTCAACCGCACTAGGGGCTTCCCGCTTTGTTATTTTTCTCTCTTTCAGGACTTTAATCTCTGGAAACCCCGTCCGATAGTACGATTGCCGGACACACGATGCAACAACCAAGGAGGCAGAAAGCTACATCGCACCACGGAACTCCCAGGTGGTCTCTGATAACGAGTGAAATACTTGCTTTAAATACCATTCCTCAGGTTGCCCTTGGAGGGGACATGTCAAATAGTCCTACTTTTTGCTTATCACACTACTTGTATCATTCTGCTTCGACGCACCTTTTTGAATAAACAATGCATAGCACTAGACTATTACCGCATTCTCTACTTTATATATATATATATATATATATATATATATATATATATATGTTCATTCACAACATTCAGCACCCGTACACTTTGGTACGGACAATATGCCAGGGGCTTAAGCGTACCCCATAATATGGCGTGAGAAGTCCGAACACTTTCAACAGTGCGGCACCCCGAATTTATAGCATTATATCCATCAGCTCCGAATCATGTCTTGGGTCAATAGTTGGGTTTGCCCGGCTCCCATGTTTTGGTACCTTATGTTCCGCTATATCGACTAAGGTAGCACTGGGAGAACTACTGCGATTGTGCCCCGGTTCATCTGGGTAAGCACCTCAGTAGAGAAAGCTAAAACTGACTGTCATGATAAGGCGAGAGCTGGTCGCTGTTCAAGAGGTCTCGAGTCCCTAAAGACTTATGCCGCTTAGAGCGAGGGGTAGGCTTTGTCCGGCTTAAGGTGTGTATAGCGCCCTGAATTTGGCCTTCCGAATACTAGGGGCTTCGCCAAAATTTAAAATTGTAGACTTCTATGGCTAAGTGAGAGTGATAAAGCATTATAGTCCGATTGCCTTGTCCGTTGTGCTGAGCACCTCCCTCGAAGGACCAAACAATGGGAACAAGAGTGCTCAGATATATCCCGAACACCCCAGCACTCGTGGCATGGGGGCAGAAGTCGACGACTAGCCATCTCTCGGATTTAATAAACAGCCGCACAAAAGGTAATATTTTAAATTCAAACAAGCGTTGCATAGCGCATATGAACAAGTTTTCATAATACAGGATCACACGAGCAAGTTCATTCAAAAATTACATCCTTCGCACACTCGTCTGCCACAAGACGGGCACCCTTCAGGACACCCTCGTAATACATTTTGGGGTGGCGATGCTCCTTGCCCTGCGGCGGCCCCTCCTTCACCAGCTTCTCGGCGTCCATCTTGGCCCAGTACACCTTCGCACGGGCAAAAGCCCGGCGTGCACCTTCGATGCAGACGGACCGCTTTATGACTTCCAGCCGTGGGCAGGCATCCACAAGCCGCCTCACCAGGCCGAAGTAGCTGTTTGGAAGGGCGTTACTTACCTTTGTTCTCCTCGAGCTGCCTCTTGGCAAGACCGAGCTCTTTCTCGGACCGCTCAAGGTTCTGCCTCAGTGCAGCGACCTCCGCAATCAGTGCGGTAGAGGTCAGCAGCGAAGCCTGCATACGCATACAGACATACTTATATTAGACTCCTTCAGATATTATTTGATCCTCTATTCGGATTTTCTTTGTGAACACCAAACAGAGCATCAGGGGCTGCTGTCTATGTGGTAATATTTTCCTATATTTTAAATACTTACCTCAAAGCCTGTTAGAAGGCTGGCATAGGCTTCAGTCAATCCGCTCTTGGCGGACTGAACCTTCTTGATCACCGCACTCATAATAGTGCGGTGCTCTTCATTGATGGAAGCACCGCGAAGCGCTCCCAGCAGGTTGTCCAGTGCCTCTGGATGGACAGAGGTCACCGGCACGGGCGGCTTGCCCCTCTTGGAAGGGGGCCGCCTGCCGGAGTCCGGAACCACTGGAGGTTCCGGCGCGGCGTTCGGCTGGGGGCCGAACTTGGAGCCCTTGGGAGTCTTGCTCCCTTCACACCTGGAGTCCGGAAGGTCGCCTTGAGGCGCCTCCGGGATTGTCTCCCCCCGGCTCAGTGCCCCTTGAGACAGTACCTCGACATCGTTCGGAGGGCGAGGAGAGGAGGTGGTTGGAAGTGTATCACTATCCATATCCAACGAGTCCAAGGAACCGTCCGACGAGGATACGTCGATACGGGCTTGAGGCGGACTGCATAATCATATTCAACATTAGGAGAAGCAGTGCAACAAAAGTATGCTATGGGTTACTCTGGTATCCGAATACTTACGACTTCACCAGGGGCTTGGCCCTGAGTAGCCACTCGTCTTCGCCGTCGGGGCGGTGGTGGAACAGTCCGGAAGGAGAGTCCTTCCCTTCTTGGACCCTTCGGCCTCCCCGGTTGGGGCGGCCTTCCTTTTCTTGTCTCCCCCGGCTGGAGGGGGAGAATTTTCATCTTCCTCCTCCTCGTTTTCACGGGAGGAGTGCGTCTCGGAGTTATCGGACGAAGTGTCCGATACCACCTGGCGCCGGGAACTCTTTCGGGTTCCCGTGGCCTTCTTCTTGGTCTTCTCCGGCACCTCATAAGGAGCCGGAGTCCGCATCTCTGTCAGGAGAGCGTCTGCAGGGTCTTCGGGCAGAGGGGCCAGACAGTTAATCTGCTCTGATGTCTCCACCTAGTCCTGTCAAAGGCATGGGAGCTCAGACCCCGCGCATGGTTAAGCTATGGGAAATAAATACCCTACCAGATGTATAGAACTTACCGGATTCGCAGGGCGCTTCGCGCTTAGCCCGCGGTCCTCGGTAACAGAAGGGGGGACCTCGGTGCCCTTGAACAGCACCTTCCAAACGTCCTTATGCGTCGTGTCGAAGAGCTCACGTAGAGTCTGGTGCTGGGCCGGGTTGAACTCCCACAAGTTGAAAGCCTGTTGTTGACACGGGAGGATCTGGTGGAAGAGCATGACCTGGACTATGTTGACAAGCTTAAGTTTCTTGCTTATCATGTTCCGGATACACTTCTGGAGTCCGTCCAGCTCCACCGATGAGCCCCAGGACAAGCCCTTCTCCTTCCAGGAAGTGAGCCGCGTGGGGATTCCGGATCGAAACTCAGGGGGCCGCCACCCAGTTGGTGTCGCGCGGCTCAGTGATGTAGAACCACCCCGATTGCCACCCCTTGATGGTCTCCACGAAGGAGCCCTCGAGCCATGTAACGTTGGGCATTTTGCCCACCATGGCTCTACCGCATTCCGCTTGTTGGCCGCCTACTACCTTCGGCTTGATATTGAAGGTCTTTAGGCACAGGCCGAAGTGGGGCCGGATGCGGAGGAAAGCCTCGCACACGATGATGAACGCCGAGATGTTGAGGATGAAATTCAGGGCCAGATCATGAAAGTCCAGCCCATAATAGAACATAAGGCCGCGGACGAATGGATGGAGGGGAAACCCCAGTCCGCGGACGAAGTGGGGGAGGAAAACCACCCTTTCTTGAGGTTCCGGGGTAGGGATGATCTGCCCCGCGGCTGGCAGCCGGTGCGCGATATCCGCGGCTAAGTATCCGGCCCCACGTAGTTTTTTTATGTGTCCCTCCGTGACGGAGGAGACCATCCACTTGCCTCCCGCTCCGGACATGTTTGGAGAGAGTTGAGGAGAAGGATGTGGACTTGGGCGCTGGAGCTCGAGTGCGCGAGAATGGATGATCAAGGAGGAAGAAGGCATGGGTAGAAAAAGGTGAAACCTTATCCCTTTATATGGGCGGACGAAACTATGCGCCCCCACCAGCCTGGTAAAACTCGCTTATACCCCAAGCGCTATAATTGACGGTGCGGTTGGATTACCCACGTCCGTATTGATGGGAATCCCGTAATAAGGGGACATGATCTCTGCTTCGACAAGACGTGCCAAGGAAACCGCCTCGTGAAACACACTGAGATAGGTTATGAAAAATGATTCGAATAAAGACCTGGCTGTGGTGTGATGTCACGCTACGGGGTACGTCAGCAGATTAGATTTGTGGAAATATTATTCTCTCTACGGTGGTATGTGGAACTTGTTTTGCAGAGCCGGACACGATCCTCGTGTTCAAAATCTTCTATGAAGTGTTCGGGGGAGGAACCCGCCTTGCAATGCCGAAGACAATCTGCGTGCCGGACTCTTCGTCATTGAAGCCTGGTTCAGGGGCTACTGAGGGAGTCCTGGATTAGGGGTATCCGGACAGCCGGATTATATCCTTTGGCCAGACTGTTGGACTATGAAGATACAAGATTGAAGACTTCGTCCCATGTCCGGATGGGACTCTCCTTGGCGTGGAAGGCAAGCTTGGCAATACGGATATGTAGATCTCCTTCCTTGTAACCGACTCTATGTAACCCTAGCCCCCTCCAGCGTCTATATAAACCGGAGGGTTTTAGTCTGTAGGACAACATACACTCATACCATATGCTAGCTTCTAGGGTTTAGCCTCTCTGATCTCGTGGTAGATCAACTCTTGTACTACTCATATTATCAAGAAGAATCAAGCAGGGCGTAGGGTTTTACATCCATCAAGAGGGCCCAAACCTGGGTAAAACATCGTGTCCCCTGCCTCATGTTACCATCCGCCTTAGACGCACAGTTCGGGACCCCCTACCCGAGATCCACCGGTTTTAACACCGACAAAGACTTTCATAAAAATCGCCTATTCACCCCCCCTCTAGTCGATAACTAGCACTTTCACCTCCCCTCATGTATCCTTCTGAGGTTTGTCTTCATCGTCGTCCGCAACATGGATGATGTCTATTGGCTCTACAGCCACTCGACAACAACAATTCAATCGATCGTTAAATCGACCGGTGGAATAGAGCAGAGTGAAAACTGGTTATACCTTGCCGGGAAGTGGTCGCGTCCGCATTATCCACCTCTGCATGATCCTTATCAATCTGCATAGCACGACGTTGCAGAAGTAGCAGCTCTGGCACACAATTCTCACTCGGTCAGCAAAAGTATGAAGATCTACCATAGTAAAAAATAAAGAAATAACACTCACGTCGAAGCGATAAGCACGGTGACCTTTATTCTGGGCAGAGCCTTCCGATGTTTCGGTGGGACAACCTTAAGTTGTTTTTCAGTCTTCCTAGTCGGATCTGGCATTGCTGTCTGAGTGCACTTCAGGTTCCTGACACTCAACGCCACTGCCTTGCCCTAACCTACAGTCCGATCCTGGTTCATCTTGGTTCGACATTCAGTGTGTGCTCCGGCCGACGAAGAAGACTCGGCCTCCTCACTTTCTTATGAGTAGCCACTGCCGCTCTCACTGTCTTCGGCATAACTTCCCTCAGGACTCCCGCCTTCACTCTCAGCACCTTCAATGAGATGTTCTCCATTCGGCACGGGTGAAAGCATCTTCATGAATTCCTGTGAGGTAAAAAATCAAAGTCAGTCGGTTTGTCAATTCAGCCAGATGTTGCAAACAAAAGGGAAAGCACTTGACAAAGTACGTATCACCTCCCTTGGTAGGTGCTGAGCATCGAAGGGAAAGACTCGCCCGGATCCACGAGGATTGTCGCGAGCCCCGGTGATACTGCTAAGCCATTGCTTCACGGTCTCGTCCCCGACCTCCTCTGGATGGGTCCGAGTGGAATCGTCTAGGCCTGTATACTGCCACATGGGATGGTTTCATGCCTGCAGGGGCTGGATCCATTGTCGGGGGTTTGGTGCGACATATGCCAACGGATGGCTTATCATGGTGGGGGCGAGTAGAACGTCGTCGGTGCCTAGAAACGGGATGAGGCGAAGACATTCACGCCGGCGAATCTTACCCAGCTTCGGGGCTCTCCGGGGAGATAATACCCCTACTGCTGCTCTGCGGGGTCTCCGCATGATCACTATGGTCAAGTGTTTACACGATTGCTCCTTGAGCTGTGTATGTGGTAGGAGAGGGCAAGGCTAGCTCTCTCCCTCTATCTGGTGAGGTATAGAACTACTGGGATCCAACCCTTTGCATGGGTGCCCTGGGGGGTTTATATAGGCCTACCCCCCCAGGGGTACAATGGTAATGTGACTGGACGTGGGCCCAGCCATCAGTGTCTCCGACCTCCGACTTCTCCGCCGACTGCTGGGGCCCGCCGACTGCTGGGCCCCGCCGACTGGTCTGTTACGGAGCCGACAGGCCGCGTCCGCCGCAGGCGGGTCTTGCCGGCTGCTGATTACTGTAGTCGTGCTCCTCATGATGCAAGCTTGGTCATGGGGTCATGGCAATAGCCCCGCCGCCTGGCGGGCGATCACTGTGGCCACTCCCCATCTCTTCTTGATTAATGGCGCGTGGGCCCGGGGGAGGACTCGGCCGACTCCCCCGGGCCGACTCCCATTGGGTCCGACTGGCGGTGCCCCCGCCGTCTCCCGGGGTCTCGCTGGCTGGTGGGCCCTACTGCCTCCAGGCCGTACAGACAAGCCGTCGTGGGCGCAGGACTAGGTACAGTGGTGTTGATGTCAGGGCCGTCTGGGCAACGGTGCCACGCCGCAGGGAGATCTTCCCAAGTACGGCGCGCTGTAGCCATGCCTGCCCTTGGTAAGGGGCGGGGAGTGGGCTTTATTGTAGCCACGCCCCTGCCCCGTCCCTCTCGATAAGGTCACGGTTTGTTAGAGTCGCCGGCCGACTCCCCAAAGCCGGCTTCTGTGGAAGTCATCCCTGGGACTCGGCCGTGAGCGGGCAGTCGGCCGCCTTGCCGTAGACTCCCCAGGAGGCGGCTCTTCGCCCTGTGGTCTTGAGGGGCGCAGCCTGCCCCGATGTCTTGAAAGGTCATGGGGCTCGGGTTGGCCTACCCGTGGCCCATTACTACGACAGTAGTCCCCGAAGCTGGTGAGGCGCCACGGACAATCGGCCGAGAAGCCTCGGCAGTTTCTCTTTCCGGGCACAACTCATGGTCTTGATTGACTTCCACCGGACTGACTAGAAGGAGTCGGACTCGCCCAACTTGGACTTACTCAATTCTGACTTGCTCAGTAGTTCGAACGTCGTGGCGGGATCTCAAGTGGCGTGCTAGCTAAGCTTCCAGGCCGCCGCCCATTCCTGGCCTGTCACACAAGGGCACGTGGCCAGGCCGTTCTGCCATACGCGCGTGACGGGACAGGCCCATAGGTGGGGCCCGCCACTACCGCGCCTCAGCGCCCGAGCGGATCCGTTGCGGCCCTGGCGGGCGGTTAGGATTCTCGTGAAGTTACTGCACGCAGTAACTTTACGTGGATCGTGGGGGTCGTGGGGCTGCGGGCGCAGTAAATCCCCACGTCCGCCCCTCGGCTTCGCAGCCCAAAGGGCTATAAGTAGGGGGAAGAGGGGGGCACGCGCGCCCCTCCTCCCCACTACCCCTCGCTTCTTCCTCCTTGCAGCTCCTCGCTCTCCTGCTCTCCTGCTTCCTCTTCTCTTCTTCTCCTTACCGCACGCCCAAGCTCCGGCGAACGTCGCGGCGACAGCTTCGCGATGAGCTCTTCCTCCGCTGCCGCGCCTCCCCCAATGCGCTCCGGCACCTAGGACGGCTCCGAGGTCCACGAAGACCATATCGAGTTCCTCCGCCAGACCCGTCGGCTTCCCGGCGAGGATCACGTGCAGGTGCGTATCACGGCGGAGGGGGAGATTTCCCTCGCCCCGCGGGAGGGCGAGTGGGTCATATTCCGCTCGCACTGCCTGCGCGGGCTGGGCCTACCGGCGAGCAGCTTCTTCCGGTCGTTCATGGAGTTTTACGGACTCCAGACGCACCACCTCACCCCCAACACAGTGGTGCTACTGTCCGCCTTCGTGGCTCTGTGCGAGGGCTTCCTTGGAGTCCTCCCCACCCTCGAGCTCTGGGGGAGTTCTTCTTCTCCAAGCTCGGCACCCAGGCCGCAGGCGTGCCGGCTCAGTGCGGCGCCTTCATCGTCGTGCGAAGGACAGGAGCCGACAACCACTTCCCCTCCATCTCGCTGCTGAAGTCGGTGAAGATGTGGCAGCGGTCCTACTTCTACGTCAGGAACGTCGCCACGAGGGGCGACTGGGTTAATCTGCCGACTTTCGAAGCCGGCCCGCCGGCTGGCAGACTGCCCAACTGGTCGTACCGGGCCACGTCGCTGACGCCTGCGGGAGCCGGCACCATCACGCGGCTCCAAGTGCTGACGCAGTTGGAGGGTCTGACTGGCCCGGACCTGCTGGCCGCCTTCGTCTCGCGCCGAATTCTCCCACTCCAAGGCCGCCCTCACCTGATATGCCACATGAGTGGGGGCCGCGACCCGAGTCGGGTGTGCACCAAGGACATGCCTCACGAAGAGGTGGCCCTGATGGTGAACTACCTCTCGGACAGCAGGCTCCCGGAGGACTGGCGATTCGGCAAGGAGCCATACTCCCGCGCCAACCCCCCGCCCGTGGTGAGTCGCCTTTCTTTTCTTTAGATTGTCTTCTTCTTGCCGAGTCTTGTTTTAATCAGTCTGCTTTTTCGTTAGAATCCCCTTCTTCACCCACCAGCCGGCACCTTGGGGCCGGCCCGTGAGTTCGCCGCTGATCGGGCGGAGAGCGATGTCGACGACCCCGATCTGGGGGCGGCGGCTCTGGAAGACGACGCCGAGGGAGGAGGAGGAACGACCGGCGACTTCAGGCCCTCGGCTACCTTTGCCGACTGGCCTGAAGACGACGCCGAGGGAGGAGTCGCCCCTCACCATCGGCCAGGAGCCAGCCAGCCGGGCGCGGGCTCTTCTGCTGCGTCGGGCGCTCCAGGCGGCGGGAAGAAACGCCGGGCTGTGCCGACTTTGTTTGGCAGCCGGCCGAAGAAGCCCAAGGGCTCGGCTGCGGCGACCCGGCGGGACGAGGCAGCCGCGAAGGCCATCCGCTTCCGTAAGGAGGTGAAGAAGCCGCCGTTGGTCTCCGCGTAAGTATTCTGACTTCAAAGTTTATTCTTTCTTCGTGTTTTGTCTGAGTCTCTGCTCGCCCTTCTTTCTTCAGGGCTCCCCTCTCTCTTGAGCGGGTCGCCGCCGCCTCCGTCATGGGGTCAGCGGAGACGCCCGCCACCACTCGGCGGATAGACCCCGCCGCCGACCTCCGGGAGGCGACGGAGCGGAATGCGCAGGCGAAGCGCAATGAAGAAGAAGCCCTCCACCTGGAGAAGGCGGAGGCCGACAGGGCGGAGGCCTTCGCCAAGAAAAAACTAGCGGAGGCCGAAGCCGCCGCTGCGGTGAAGCAGCAGGCTGAGGAAGCCGCACGCCGCTAGTCGGCCTTGCTTGTGACCCCACTAAACTCTGCGCCGCCGCCGCCGGAGTTCACGGGGCAGACTGGAGAAGCCGGCGGGGAGAACCTCGTCGAGGAGAGGGAAGGCGGCGAGCCCTCTACTCCGGGCGCGAACGTTCCGCCGCCGCCTCCACCGCCGTCTGAAGGCGTGCAAGGCGAGCAGCCAGCGGACCCTCCGGTGCCGCCGACCGAAGACGAGGCCGTGGCGAGGCTACTCCTCCAGGTCGGCTCGCCAGCGCGTCGTCGTCTGGAGAAGACGACTTCGGCACCCTGCCCCCTGGAAGCCGGCACCGCCAGCTCGGCGGCTCCAGACGCTGAAGCGACGAGCGCCGCACCTGTTGGGTGGGTGCGGGGAGGCGGCACAGGGCCGCTGAACCGGGCGCTCCTGGACGTCCAGGCGAAGCTCCGCGCTGAGGGTGACGCCCTCCAAAGCTGCACCAAGGCGTTCCTAGCGTCGCGGGCAGCCGTCCGGGTATGTCTTTTCTTTGGGCCTTTGTTTTTCTTGTTCCTCTCTATGGGGTCGCGCCAGCGCACCCACTGGGTGTAGTCCCCGAGTTTCGGGTCGGCTGCTGAGCAGGCGGTCCGGAACTCAAATTTGCTAAACTTCTGGGTTCTAACTTTGTCTGAAATGCCTGTTGCAAGACTACCACAACCTCCGCGTTACCACCTTCAACCATAATGTTGAAGAGTTGGGCAAGCGGACCGCTGACTTGGCGGAGAGCCGGAGTAAGTCCTCCTCCTTTTTCTCTTCTCTGCGGGGGCGCGCTAGCGCACCCGCGGGCTGTAGTCCCCGAGATTCGGCCTGGCTGCTGAGCAGTCGGGCCGGATCTCCCCGGCGACCTACTTTATTGACGACTGCTGTCTTTCTTTCTTTCCTTCAGGGGCCAACACTGCTCTTCAATAGCAGTTGAGCGAAGCCAACTCCGCCCTGCTCGCCAAAGGGGAGGAGTGCAGCAAGCTCACCACGGAGCGCGATCTGCTGACCACTCAGTTGGCAGAGCAGAAGGGGCTGCTCGCGAAGTCGCAGAGGGAGGCGGAGGAGACGGAGGCCGCCCTCCTAGCCGAGTTCGCGAGCGAGCGCTCTTCCTGGTCTGACAAGGAGGCAATGCTGTCCTCCGGCTTCCACGAGATCGAAGACATCGTTGATGGTGATTATCTTTGTTTTCTTTCTTTCAGCCGCCGACCTAGGTCGTGCCGACTCCTGGTTTTTTACTTGCTTTTTTGTTTCTTCGTGTCTTTTGCAGACTTCTTCCCTGGGCAGTCTCAGGCCGCTATCCAAGCCATCGAGGCCGATCGTGCAAGTCGGAGGGCGGAGGGCGCAGAGATCGCCGCCGATGCCCCCCGAACTCTTGATGAGCACATCTTGAGTATCGAGGCTCGCCTCCGGCCGGCTCACCGGATGCTGCGCCGGCTTCAGCGCGTCGGCGCCCAGGCGATCTCCGCCCTTTGGCCGGATATGCAGGCTCCGCGCACCCCCAGCCTGACGGCCAACTGGTTGGAGGTCGCGGCTGGTCGCCTCGAGGCCTGGAAGGGCTCTTCGGCCCGGGCTGGAGCGCGCCGGGCCTTGGAGTTCGTCAAGGCGTGGTACCCGGGGCTGGATCTAGACCGGTTGGCCACGCTTCGGTCGGAGGCCCAGCCGGAGCTGGCGGCTGCGGAAGACGCCCTCGTCAAGCGTGCTGCGGCGATCGTCGAGTACACCGACACGAGCATCTTCGTCCCCGAGCGGTCTGAATACGGCGAGGAGGTCCCGCCGGAGTTGTTTGGGATGAACCCAGACTACGGCGAAGACTCGGCAGAGGTGATCGGCTCCAGCGTCGAGGAGGAGGACGAGGCGGAGGATGAGGGTGAGGCGGAGGCACCAGAAGACGGAGCAGACGGCCAGCCTCAGCCCGACCGCGCCTCCAGCAACGAGCCGCGTGCGACCGATCTGACTGCTGCCGGAGGCGATCAAGCCGAGACCAGCCGGCCGACCGCCCCGACGACTGACGCTGGCGCCTCCTCTGACCCCCCGACTCCGTCTACCGCCTCCTAAGTTGCCGATGTGTCTTTTGTTTTATCTGCTTCAGTAGTCTTTTGAAGAACTTGTTAATTCGCACAATTCCACCCGCGGGGTGTATTCAGAACCTCTGCTTGACAATTCGGCCAAGGGCCTGTGTTATATATATATATATATATATATATATATATATATATATATGTCTATCTTCTCTTGCTCATTGTTCCTTTTGGCTGTTTTCCTTTGCCGCTTTCTCCTAGTTGCCTGCCGCTCTGCAGACTGTTGCTGGATCAAGTGCTAGGCTACTTTGGGAAAGCAAGTACTTAGCAGATTTCAAGATTGTTTGAGCAAGTTGGATAGAAAACGACAATCCGACTATCCGAGAGTCAGTTTGCGAGAAGGGCTTGGAAGCCGTCTTGAGTTATGTTTTATGCTTTGGGTCCTTAGCCATTTTTCATGCGAATGCCCATTCTACCTTACTGCTGCCCACCGTTCAGTCGCTCTGCGAGCTGCGGCTTCTGGCAGGAGACGGCTTAGGTGTTTACACACTACTTGTCCGACTGCAGGAAGCATTTCATAGTGCAAGGCGGCAAATCCCTGGGCCAACTTGTCGAGCCCGGTGCCAAGCGGCATGATAAAGAGTAGCATACTTGTAGGCATAATTTTTATCATACAGACAAAAGAGGGCAGTCCCCGAGCTCGTTTCGGGGGGCCCGAAGTCTTGGTATTTTAATACAAAAGGTAGCGTGGTACATATTGCATCAACTGTAAAATCTTCAGAGAAGATTTGCGTTCCATGGCCGCTCTGTCTCCTTGCTGGAGTCATCCCTCTTGCGTGCTCGGGGCTTCTGGGCGTCGATCAGGTAGTAGGAGTCGTTGCCTAGTACTTTGCTGATGATGAAAGGGCCTTCCCAAGGCGGCGACAGCTTGTGCTGGCCGGCTGTTCGCTGGATCAGCCGGAGTACAAGGTCGCCTTCTTGGAAAGATCTTGGCCTGACCTTCCTGTTGTGGTATCGGCGCAGGCTCTGCTGGTAGATGCTGGACCGGCTGAGTGCCAACAGCCGGCCCTCTTTCAGCAAATCGACGCCGTCTTGACGTGCTTCTTCTGCTTCCTCCTCGGTGTACATGGTGACTCATGGGGAGTCGAACTCTATGTCCGTTGGGATGACGGCTTCGGCACCGTAGACGAGGAAGAAAGGCGTGAAGCCGGTTGACTTGTTTGGAGTCGTGCGCAGACTCCAGAGGACGGCTGGCAGCTCGTCGAGCCAGCAGCCAGCCGAGCGCTCCAGAGGCTCGATCAACCGAGGCTTGATGCCGGACAGGATGAGGCCGTTTGCTCGCTCCACTTGGCCGTTTGACTGCGGGTGGGCGACGGATGCTAGGTCCAGTCGGATGCCCTGTGTTGCGCAGAAACGGGCCAAGGCGCCTTTGGCAAAATTTGTGCCGTTGTCGGTGATGATGCTGTGTGGTATGCCGTACCGAATTGTGATATCGGTGATGAAGGTCACGGCAGTCGGACCGTTCAGTTTCTTGATTGGCTTCACTTCCACCCACTTGGTGAACTTGTCCACTGCGACAAGTAGGTGAGTTAGACCACCTCGTGCTGTTTTGAATGGTCCCACCATGTCTAGACCCCAAACTGCGAAAGGCCAAGCAATGGGGATGGTCTTGAGCGCGGAAGCCGGCTGGTGCGGCTTGGAGCTGAACTTCTGGCACCCTTTGCATTTTTGGACCAACTCCTTGGCCTCTTCCAAGGCAGTCGGCCAAAAGAAACCGTGCCGAAAAGCTTTGGCGACGAGTGCTCTTGAAGCCGCATGGTGGCCACATTCGCCTTGATGGATGTCTTTGAGGATCGCCTGGCCTTGCTCTGGCTCTACGCAGCGCTGGTAGACACCAGTGACGCTGCGCCTGACCAGCTCTCTGTTGATTATGGTATAGGCTGCTGCCCGGCGTTGTACTTGCCGAGCTGAGGTCTCATCAGTTGGTAGCTCTTTGTTCACCAGAAATTTGAGGATGGGCTGGGCCCATGAGGGTGCTGCTATTTCGTCGACTATCAGAACTGCGACTTGGACGAGGGCGGCTGGGCTGGGAGGCGGCGGGCTGGAGTCAACAACCGCTTGTTGGGCTGATGAAGTCCCCAGGCCGACTGGCTCGGTCCTTGGGCCGAGTTCTGGAATCTTCAAGTCCGTCACCGCAGTCCCCGGGCCGGGCTCGACTGTGGCAGCTTTGGAGTCGCCCGCCAAAGTCCCCGTTCCGACTGCCGGAACTCTGGAGTCGGGTCCGCCGTCTTCGGGAGGAGCCGGCACAAAGATGGAGTCTGATTCTGGTGAAGGCTTGACAGACGGCTTGAGGAGGCGTTGAAGGGCGACGCCAGATGGTATTGCTTGGCGGGTAGAGCCGATTCGTGCCAAGGCGTCTGCTTGGTCGTTGTCGTTTCTTGGCACATGGAGGAACTCGCACCCTTCGAAATACCCGCTGAGTTGCTGCACGAGGAAACGGTAGCTCGCCATGTTTGCGTCTTTGGCGTCCCAGTCGCCAGACGACTGCTGGACCACTAAGTCCGAGTCGCCATAACACAAGATCCGGCGGATGCCAAGTTCTTTGGCAAGCCGGAGCCCGTGAATGAGCGCCTCGTACTCGGCCACGTTGTTGGAGGCGGCAAAATGGATTTGCAGTGCATATTTGAGCTTGTCGCCTTTGGGAGAGGTGAGGACGACGCCGGCTCCCAAGCCGGTGCGCATCTTGGAGCCGTCGAAGTGCATCCGCCAATGGGTGGAGTCAGGTGCTGGAGGCAGGTACTGGGTCTCGGCCCAGTCGACGAGGAAGTCGGCCAGTGCTTGTGATTTGATAGCGGTGCGGGGCTGGTAGTAGATGGTGTAAGGAGCCAGCTCTATGGCCCACTTGGCCACTCGACCAGAGGCATCACGGCTGCCGATGATCTCGGCAAGTGGAGCCGTGCAGACCACCGTGATTGGATGTTCTTGAAAGTAAGGCTTCAATTTCTTGGCAGCAAAGTGCACGCCATAGCACATCTTCTGGTAGTGGGGGTAGTTCTGCTTGGAGGTCGACAGTACCTCGCTCAGGTAATATACTGGTCTCTGGACAGGTAGCGCCTTGCCTTCCTCCTTGCGCTCTACTACAATGACTGTGCTGACTACTCGGCTGGTGGCGGCGATGTACAGGAGCATAGGTTCCTTGGGAGTCGGAGCCGCCAGGACGGGTGGAGTAGTCAGCATCTTCTTCAACTGGTGAAAAGCTTCGTCCGCCTTATGGTTCCACTCGAAAAAAGTGGTCTTCTTCATGAGTTGGTATAAGGGGAGAGCTTTCTCGCCCAGCCGACTGATGAATCGGCTGATGGACGCCAAGCAGCCGGTGAACTTCTGCACATCCAGCAGTCGGCTAGGTACCTCCATTCTCTCGATGGCCTTGATTTTTACTGGGTTGCATTCTATGCCGCGTTCAGAGACCAGGAAACCTAGCAGCTGGCCGGCTGGTACTCCGAAGACACACTTCTCGGGGTTGAGCTTGATCTGGAACCGGCGCAGGTTCTCAAAGGTCTCCTTGAGGTCTTCCAGCAATGTTCCTCGCTTTTCCGTCTTCACCACCACGTCGTCCACGTAAACGTGGGCGTTCCTACCGAGCTGCTTGAGGAGGCACTTCTGCATGCAACGCTGAAAGGTGGCGCCGGCATTCCTCAAGCCGAACGTCATGGTGAGGTAGCAGAATGCTCCAAACGGCGTGATGAAGGCGGTCTTCAATCTATCAGCCGGGTTCAGCTTGATCTGGTGATATCCTGAGTACGCATCCAAGAAACTCAACAGCTCGCATCCGGCTGTGGAGTCTATCACCTGATCAATTCTCGGCAGAGCAAACGGGTCCTTGGGGCAGGCCTTGTTGAGGCTCGTGTAGTCAATACACATTCGCCATTGCTTGTTCTTCTTTAGCACCAGGACCGGATTTGCCAGCCACTCCGGGAAGAAAACTTCCATAATGAAGCCGGCTGCTAGGAGTCGGGCTATCTCTTCTCCGACAACTCTTCTCTTCTCTTCTGATAAGCGGCGCAGGGGCTGCCTGACCGGCTTTGCATCAGATCGGACGTGTAACTTGTGCTCGGCGAATTCCGTCGGCACACCTGGCATGTCTTTGGGAGACCATGCGAAGATGTCCCGATTCTCACGGAGGAAATCGACGAGCTCGCCTTCCTATTTGCTGTCGAGGTTTGCACCTACGACGGCGTACCTCTCTGGGTGTTCCGGATCCAAGGGTATCTTCTTTGTCTCTTTGGCCGGCTTGAACGAACCTTCGGCTTCCGACTCCTTCGGGTCGGGCGATATCTCCGGCTGCTTGCCGGCCATCGCCACAGCTCGCTCAAGGAGTCGCTTCTTGGCTGCAATCACCAGGGACTCGGCCAGCCGACTGCTCTCGGCCGCGCAAGTGGATGACTTCCGGTAATCGCCGGCCACAGGCATAATTCCCGTGGAACTGGCATCTTCATCTTGAGGTAGGCGTAGTGGGGGACCGCCATGAACTTGGCCAAGGCGGGCCGGCCAAGTAGCGCATGGTATGGGCTCTCGAGGTCCACCACCTCAAACCAAACAGACTCTCTTCGGAAGTGATCTTTGTCCCCAAAAAGGACGTCAATCAGGATCTTGCTGATTGGCGAACAGGAAATCCCAGGAACGATGCCGTGGAACACAGTCCGGCTGTTATGAAGCTGTCTCTGCTTGATTCCTAACTTCTCCATGGTGTCCTTGTACAGGATGTTGATGCTGCTGCCCCCATCTATCAGAACTCGTGAGAAACGCGCGGCCCGTTTGTCCGTGGCAAAGGTGGCGTCCAGGACCAAGGCGTAGGAGCCCGGACTCGGCATCACTTCTGGGTGGTCAGCCCTGCTCCAGCTGATGGGCCTCTCTGACCAGTGCATGAACTCTGGCGTCTCTGAGGCTACCGCGTTCACCTCTTGTCGCTGCAGCCGCCTGCTGCGTCGATCGTCAGCCACACTGGTGAACACCATGTAGGCTCCGTGCTCTTCAGGGTACTCGTCTTGTACTGCGCCGACTGGCCTGACTGCCGGCTGCTGGGGCGGAGGCGGAGGCGGCTGCCCAGCAGGCGGGGGTGGCAGGAGGCCGTCTCCCTTGGCGATCCTGGTGAGCCAGTGGCACTTCCGGGTGGTGTGATTCGATGGCTTCGCGCCGCTGTGGAACTTGCAAGGTCCATCCAAGGTCTGCTCGTAGGAGAAGGCCGGCAACCAGTTCGGCTTGCCGCCTTTCTGTCGCTTGGGCGGAGGCTGCTCTTCTGGCTGCTGGGCTTCGACGGTCGCGACCTGCCGGCTGCTGGAAGCCGGCTGCGGGGCCTTGCGCTTGTGGTCGCCCTGCTGTTGTCGCCGGCCGGCGTCTGCTGCCGGAGTTCTTGGAGCCTGAGGAGCTACTTTGCCAGTCGTGCTGATTTGAATTTCCGTCTTCATGGAGGAGTCGGCCGTAGCGTACTTGTCCGCTATGATCAGCAGCTCGTCGAGGGTTTCTGGCTCGTCGCAGAGGAGCTTGTGCTTGAGGAGGGTGCCTTCTCGGCACCCGGCTGTGAAGTACTCGATGGCCTGCACCTCGTGCACGCCCTCGCAGGAGTTCCGGAGCTCAGCCCAACGCGTGAGGTAGTCGCGAGTCGACTCATCAGGACCTTGCACGCATAGGGAGAGCTGGCGAGGCTTGGGAGGACGCTTGTACGTGCTGGTGAAGTTGCGAACGAATGCTTCGGTGAAGTCGACCCAGCTGTTGATGCTGCGGGGCTTTAGGCTGTTCAGCCATGTCCGGGCCGTGCCCTGAAGCATGAGCGGAACGTACTTTACGGCGACACGCTTGTTGCCATTTGCTATGCTGACAGCCGTAGAGTAGTCGACTAGCCAGTCTTCCGGCTTCACGGAGCCGGTATACTTGGGCGTGTCTCTTGGGAGCGTGAACCCTCTGGGAAAGGGCTCGTCCCGAATGCGGGGCCCGAAACAAGGCGGACCCAGCTCGTCTTCTTCTTCCAGCGCCAGGGACCGGTGAAGTCGGTCGATCCGGTGGCGGGCGTCATTCTCCCCAACTCCCTCTCGGCGGCCAAGGCGGTCACCGAGAGTCGGATGGTCAACAGGCGGCGGGGAGACTCGCCTCTCCTTGCGGGGAGAGGGAGGCGGACAGTCGTCCCGTCGTTCCACTGCTCTCGGGCGGCCATCTCGGTCGCGCTCAATGGTAATCCGAGTCCGACTGTGGCTGACAGCCGGCTCCTTGTCCTTCCTTCCTCGGGTGCCACTAGTCGGTGTCTGAGACGTCGCGCCTTGATCTCGGTGTGGGTCGTCGTTTGGCCGTTGCGATGCCTCCATGCGGCAGCCGGCCTTGTTCTGCGCGGTGGCCGCGTCGAGGAGCCGCTGGACTCGCTCCATCATGAGGCGGCGCTCTTCCCCCTCGAAATTGTCCAGCTCATCCGCCGCTGCCTGGGTTATGTCTTCATGGAGGAGTCGGTCGTAGCGTACTTGTCCCCTATGATCAGCAGCTCGTCGAGGGTTTCTGGCTCGTCGCAGAGGAGCTTGTGCTTGAGGAGGGTGCCTTCTCGACACCCGGCTGTGAAGTACTCGAGGGCCTGCACCTCGTGCACGCCCTCGCAGGAGTTCCAGAGCTCAGCCCAACGCGTGAGGTAGTCGCGAGTCGACTCATCGGGACCTTGCACGCATAGGGAGAGCTGGCGAGGCTTGGGAGGACGCTTGTACGTGCTGGTGAAGTTGCGAACGAATGCTTCGGTGAAGTTGACCCAGATGTTGATGTTGCGGGGCTTTAGGGTGTTCAGCCATGTCCGGGCCGTGCCCTGAAGCATGAGCGGAACGTACTTTACGGCGACACGCTTGTTGCCGTTTGCTATGCTGACGGCCGTGGAGTAGTCGACTAGCCAGTCTTCCGGCTTCACGGAGCCGGTATACTTGGGCGTGTCTCTTGGGAGCGTGAACCCTCTGGGAAAGGGCTCGTCCCGAATGCGGGGCCCGAAACAAGGCGGACCCAGCTCGTCTTCTTCTTCCAGCGCCAGGGACCGGTGAAGTCGGTCGATCCGGTGGCGGGCGTCATTCTCCCCAACTCCCTCTCGGCGGCCAAGGCGGTCACCGAGAGTCGGATGGTCAACAGGCGGCGGGGAGACTCGCCTCTCCTTGCGGGGAGAGGGAGGCGGACAGTCGTCCCGTCGTTCCACTGCTCTCGGGCGGCCATCTCGGTCGCGCTCTATGGTAATCCGAGTCCGACTGTGGCTGACAGCCGGCTCCTTGTCCTTCCTTCCTCGGGTGCCACTAGTCGGTGTCTGAGACGTCGCGCCTTGATCTCGGTGTGGGTCGTCGTTTGGCCGTTGCGATGCCTCCATGCGGCAGCCGGCCTTGTTCTGCGCGGTGGCCGCGTCGAGGAGCCGCTGGACTCGCTCCATCATGAGGCGGCGCTCTTCCCCCTCGAAATTGTCCAGCTCATCCGCCGCTGGACTCGCTCCGCTGGCGTGGCATACACGGGGCGGCTAGCCCCAAACAGGCTGGCGATGGCTACGCCGCGCTGCTGAACCGCGCCAAGGCGGCTGGGCCCTGCCGGAGCCAGCGAGCCGCCAACAGCGCGATCCATCTCCCGCTGGTAAGCTTCTGACAAGCGTCTCATGATGGCTAGCTTCTTCACGCCTTCAACAAGCTGAAGGCGGCGCGCTTCTAGCGTCTCTGCGTCAGCATCTTCTGGAATGGGCGCAGCTAGGTCTTGTAGCGCCGCGCCAAGTGAGTCGGGCGCCCTTCCACCAGGGAACTCGTCATGACTGATGACCAGCACCTCAGTTACGGTGCTCCCGTCGCTCTCTGCGTGGGGGAGAGGTTCGTCGTAGACCACCACGTTGGAGGGGAAAGCGTCGACCGACACGGTGTCGGAGTCAACTAGCATCGGGTCGGTGGAGCCTACGGACTCCAAGTCTATGGCAGGCTCGCCGGAAACGTGGAGTTGATGGAGGAGGCCCGCGAGGAGGTTTTTGGGGCCGCCTACGCCTGCGTCGGACGCAGGTTCGTCGGAGAGGCGGACCTCGCCGACAAGTTCGGCCAAGGAGCTGGTTGCGCAGGCGATCTCCACGCTGCGCAGCGCGTCGACGCAAACTTCGTCTGGCATGCCTGGCTGGCTGCGCTCGCCGGGGAGGAAAAGGGTTCCCGTCTAGAACAGATCTCCGGACGGCGGTGCACCATGCCCCACGGTGGGCGCCAAATGTCGGGGGTTTGGTGCGACATATGCCAACGGATGGCTTATCATGGTGGGGGCGAGTAGAACGTCGCCGGTGCCTGGAAACGGGACGAGGCGAAGACATGCACGCCGGCGAATCTTACCCAGCTTCGGGGCTCTCCGGGGAGATAATGCCCCTACTGCTACTCTGCGGGGTCTCCGCATGATCACTATGGTCAAGTGTTTACACGATTGCTCCTTGAGCTGTGTATGTGGTAGGAGAGGGCAAGGCTAACTCTCTCCCTCTATCTGGTGAGGTATAGAACTACTGGGATCCAACCCTTTGCATGGGTGCCCTGGGGGGTTTATATAGGCCTACCCCCCCCCAGGGGTACAATGGTAATGTGACTGGGCGCGGGCCCAGCCGTCAGTGTCTCCGACCTCCGACTTCTCCGCCGACTGCTGGGGCCCGCCGACTACTGGGGCCCACCGACTGGTGGGCCCCGCCGACTGGTCTGGTACGGAGCCGACAGGCCGCATCCGCCGCGGGCGGGTCTTGCCAGCTGCTGATTACTGTAGCCGTGCTCCTGATGATGCAAGCTTGGTCAGGGGGTCGTGGCAACAGCCCCGCCGCCTGGCGGGCGATCACTGTGGCCACACACCATCTCTTCTTGATTAATGGCGTGTGGGCCCGGGGGAGGGCTCGGCCGACTCCCCCAGGCCGACTCCCGTTGGGTCCGACTGGCGGTGCCCCCGCCGTCTCCCGAGGTCTCGCTGGTTGGTGGGCCCTGCTGCCTCCAGGCCGTACAGACAAGCCGTCATGGGCGCAGGACTAGGTACAATGGTGCTGATGTCAGGGCCGGCTGGGCAACAGTGCCACGCCGCGGGGAGATCTACCCAAGTACGGCGCACTGTAGCCATGCCTGCCCTTGGTAAGGGGCGAGGAGTGGGCTTTATTGTAGCCACGCCCCTGCCCCGTCCCTCTCGATGAGGTCACGGTTTGTTGGAGTCGCCGGCCGACTCCCCAAAGCCGGCTTCTCTGGAAGTCGTCCTTGGGACTCGGCTGTGAGCGGGCAGTCGGCCGCCTTGCCGTAGACTTCCCAGGAGGCGGCTCTTCGTCCTGTGGTCTTGAGGGGCACAGCCTGCCCCGATGTCTTGAAAGGTCATGGGGCTCGGGTTGGCCTACCCGTGGCCCATTACTCCGACATCCGTCGACTGAGGAACACCTCTAACAGACCGAAACCCGTCACTCCACCTCGAATCAGCTCGACTACATCTTCTACCAAGACTCCCACTTCAGCATTCTCCTCCTTAGCCACAGTTAGCGAGCGGTTAGCGTTGATCATTGCAGACGTGAAAGGGGGAAGGCCAGTCGACAAACCATAAGATGGAACGTCATTGAAGTAAAATCAGGTTGACTGCCAACCTCTAGCAGACTCGAGAAAGGTCATTGAGGGGAACACACTCCTGCCTCTCATCTGGATACCTAGACCACCACACAACTGGGTCACATGGGTCCTCTCATCACTCGGATCTGCTTTCTTGGCCGACTGAGAATGACACGTGAAGATATGCTTGAACAATCCCTAGTGGGGATGACAACCCAAGAAATTTTCGCACATGGAAATGAAGGCAGCAAGATATGATATGGCATTTGGGGGAAGCTGATGAAGTTGAGCGCCGAAGAAATTTAGAAACCCTCAAAAAATGGATGGGGGCAGGGAGAAACCTCTCTCCACGTGGGTGAGGAGGAGGACCTGCTATCCGGGGCGCGGCGCAGGGTCGATCTCCCCTTCCTCCAGCAATCTCCAAGACCCTGGGACCAGCAGGCTGTCGGCGGCGAGCCTGTCAAGGTCCTCTGTCGTGGCCGTCGATGGCAGCCAGTTGCCCTGGATCCAACCCGGCGGCGGCGCGGCCCGAGAGCTAGACGCCTTCTTTCCCTTGGCCGCCTTCTTGGCGCACTCCAGCTTTGCCGTCTTGTCCTTCACCATCTCCGCGGTGGTCATCAGCGTCGACTGGAGCCGCGTGGGGCAGAGGCGGAAGAGGTGGAGAGACGAGCGGAAGGGGGGATGGAGGAGAAGCACTGTTACGCCCCTCGGCCTCATTGCCTCTTATAATAACATGCCTGAGTCACTGACCCCTGGGTCCGTGAGATCCCAGCGCATCCCACGAACGGAGACCGCGCGATACATGGCGATAAAGCGGGAGCGAAAATCGAGGAGTCTCGCCCCACTTACCGCGTTGTTGCCGATTCGCACGCTTCTCCAAAATTTCGAATCCCGTGAAATCCGGGACAAGGCAGAACAATTGACTGCGTCGAAGATTTCCTTGTTCATTCGGGTCCGACCCGATGCTCGATGACCCATCATTCGTTTCACTCGGTCGCACAATGAGCCTGAATCGATCAAGGCGATTGGCAAGGAATTGAAGTAGCGCGGGTATCTGCAGAGCTCTAAAGTACCTCCGAGGCATTGAGTCTAGTCAGGTTCCGCTCCAATCTTTTTTCACTCGAACCCCGATCCATTCGGGGGCTAATGACGAGGACATGTATCTGGGGTAGGGTCCTAGGCCTGACCTACATACCCTACCCAAAGACACCACATATAAGAATCCAATGCCCACAAAGCTAGGAAGGGGTCACCGACTGGAATACCTGCAACTTACAAGTCACTCGGACGCATGATTCACTCGGAGGCCTCACCATCACTCGACCATCTCTACCCACTCGGAGTACCAAGCGTCACTCGACCACAGAAGACCTAGGGTCACCCTGAGACCGCAACGGTGAGACGATCAGTTCATCGCCTTAAAGAACATATAATGCTAACGTTACATGTAACGCCCACAACCTTTAACCTCGCCATTGAACCCTTGAGTAACGGGGCATTCATGAGGGGCCAGCGAACTCTATATAAGTCGCCCCTCCGCCCCTGCACAAGGGTTCACACCTCTTGTAACACAACACTCTAGATAAACAAGCTCCCGCAACACCGAGACATAGGGTTTTTACCTCTTCCGAGAGGGGCCTGAACTCGTAAATCCGAGTGTACCAACCAAGCCGTAGCTAGACTCTGCTCTCCTATACGTACCCCTATACTCTACTGTCAAATATGTTCCCACGACACTCGGCGACCCAAACGGACAAAATAAGGACAAAATCAGCGTTAGTTTGAGTTACCGCGTTGGCATTGCTCTTAGAGCATCTCCAATAGATGATGTAAATGCAAAAATAACTAATTTTTGCATATTCGAGGCCCAAAAATCCACCTCCAACAAATGATGTAGATGCAAAAAAAAATTACATCACTTGGTCCAGGAGATGTAAAATACAACACCTGGAGATGCAAAGGCGGTCGCACGCCAACCGCAACCCGCCCTTCATTTCCTTTCCCTTCTTCCTCCCTCCGCCCGCCACACAGTCGCCGCCGCCCCGATTCGCTCACAGCACTTCTATTGCGCCAGTCCGTACTAGATCTGGCCGTCAACCACCCCTCTACCGCTACTCCGCCGCTCATTTGCCATCGCTCCGCCTCGAATCGCCGCCCCGATTCGCACCGCCGCCGCCCTGATTCGCCACCCCCGCCGCCCTGATTCGCCACCCCCGCCGCCCCACCGCTCCTTGGTCGCTGCCCTCACGCACAGCCGCCACTGCCCCGACGCTCGACCACCACCGCTGCATCACGTCACGTCGGTGTCATCCCGACGCCCCCCCCCCCTTGATTCGCCCACTGCCACCACCTCATCGTCGCCATCCACCGAAGAAGCTCATGAAGAGCAAGATGGGGTTCTTCGGCTTGCGAGTGAAGTCGTCCGGTAACTTTGGCGTCGAGTTCTCCGATGTCGGCCGGCGCTTCTGGCTCGGCACCTACACCATTGCCAACAAGGCCGCACGTGCGTACGAGTGGCAGTGTGGCGTGCCGGGAGGCCAAAGACAGACCTCAACTTCACGAAGATTGAGACCCGGGCGGATGCGGAGTTCCTCGTGCCAGAGGGTATACGGATGGAGTAGATAACGAAGAAGAAGAAGACAAAGAAGAGGCCGGCCATTGTCGTTGCTTCCGGCGGTAGCGATGAGGCGGCGATGGCAAGGTTCACACGGGAGCATCCGGAGTATGTTCAAGCCGAGCAGGAGCACTTCTGGAAGCGCAAGGCGGCGATGGCAAGGTTCGCACGGGAGCATCCGGAGTATGTTCAAGCTGAGCAGGAGCATTTCTGGAAGCGCGAGGCCGAGCGAAAGAAGAAGAATGAGGTGAAGAAGGACGACGACACCATCCCTCGACGGTGATCCATGTCGAGTCCTCGGAGGAGGAGGACAAGGAGTTCTAGGGGCCCTTAGGTGAGGACGACGAGGAGTGTTGCATGCTCTCGGAGGAGGACGACTAGTTTGATGGATGTAGTAGATTGAATTAGTTGTAGTAGTTGTTTAATTTATTTTAAAATTTAGAAATATGTTTGAATTATGTTTCAAATGAAGTAGTAGTGAAGTTTCTAGTCTCTACATCTCCACTTTGCATCATCTATTGGAATTGAAGTATTAAATCATCAATATACATTATGTGTTGGAACTACCTCTTTGTTAGAGATGTAAATTACACTTTCTGATGATGTAAATTTTACATCTTCTAATTTTACATATTTAAATTTGCATCATATATTGAAGATGCTTGCGCGGGACCGCGGATTGAAGAGCAAGCGTCCGGCCACACTTCCGTCGTCTCGTCTCCGCCACTTCATGCTGCGAACATTCTCTCCTCGCGTTGGAAGCACGGGCGAAGCCGCTCGCGGGAAGTCGATTGTTTGGGGCGCACGGCCGGCCTTCGATCGCCAGTTGCGCCTACGCACGCGCTGATGCATTCACGCGACCGCGCGGTGCCTGACAGTGACAGGTGGGCCCCACGGGGAGCTCCGGAGGTGTTCACTGGGGGTCAGCGTCACTGGTCACGGAGGAAGGAATGAGTAGCTTTCGCGTGCGGAGGAATAGTCGTCGCTGTCGGGTTCCCATGCGCGCAATGCTGCCATGCCTTTGCTTGTCAGCGCACACGGCAGCTTTCCTCTTCTCGGCATCTCATTGCTTTTGTATGCCTGTCCCCATGAGAATCGTGTTTTGCAAATGGGTAGGAAATTGGAGCTTCCCCACTGCAATGTGATGTGTGCATACTAGCGAGCACTAGCAAGCGTGGCAACAATATATCCAAGTCACTTCAGATTTTTCGTAGTACTCATTATTAACGGGACAACCAGTTCACTTTTTAGTATATTTATGTATGCAGTTCGACACTTACGACTTCTCCAGCATGTCAAAATAATATTGACAAATACTAGTAATTTTTAAGTAGCGCATGTGCATGTTCACAATTGGACAGGAAGCAAGGGACTAGAGTGACAAGTCCTGTCTCCTTTTCTTATCACTTCTCCTATGCTCACCACCCACTTCTATATATACGCCACCATCCTTTTTAATCTCGACATCCAAAGTTCTAACGAACTCGAAAGAAAAATCTCACTTTCTCACACTACACAACCGCAAAGAAACCATGGGCGCCAAGGTTTCCAGCAGTTCCAACCACCGAGGCAGCCTGTCGGAGCAGGCACACCAGCCGGCGTCCGTCAGGGTCATCGCCGCCGACGGCTCGCTGAAGGAGCTCCCTGCCACTCCCCGCGTCGCCGTCTCCGACGTTCTCGCCGGCGAGGCCGCCTCCTTCTTCGTGTGCAACTCCGACGCGCTCTACTTCAACGAGCCCCCACCGGCGCTGGCCTCCGACGAGCTGCTCCGGCCGGGACAAATATACTTCCTGCTCCCGGCGGCGGTTCTCAGACGGCCGCTCTCGAGCGCCGACATGGCCGCGCTGGCCGTGCGCGCGGGCGCCAAAAGGCCTGAGCGGCGCGGCGGCAAGAAGAACCTTCGCGTCGTGCCGGTGCGCGAGGAGGTGGAAGACTGCGAGGACGTCATGTTCAACGAGAAGCTTAACGAGCGGACCCTCGGGGAGTTCGCGGTGTCGGTGAGTCCGGCGAAGAAGAGCAACGGGAAGCTCGCCGCGCGGTCGCGGCTGAGGCTGAAGCGGGCTCTGAGCATCATACAGGAGGCTGCTGACTGACTCAAGCATTTCTCCAAGAGAAAAACAGTGCTTTTGATTTTTGTTCCTCCAATTTGGAACCATTCTTAATTCCTGAGGCCCAACGGCCTAGGCCTAAGTCAATAGTCTTGAACTGATTTTTGTAGATTTAGGGGGGAAAGAGATTGTAAATATCTCCCGGTGGCAAAAGCTATTATGAATGCCAAAAACTGATTCTTGACTTGTTACCTACTAATCTGCATGGTATTTTGTTTATTTGCGCAAAATTTATATGGTATATTTTTTTTTCTGCTTTACCTGCTACGATGCAAGTACTGTAAATGTCACTGTCTCTGCATATGCATTTTGACATGCGGAGGTACTCGTCTCACAAATTTACGGTCGTGATGTATGCAAGTATCCGCAATATAATGGTGCACTTCTTATAGCCAAAGAATCCAACCGTTCTTACGGCATTCTTCTTTAAAATGAAATAGTCATCGTAGGACTGCACGTCATTGTAGAGGAGTGAAAAAGGAATCGATGACAACTAGGCATCCATAAGTGTCAAATACACATGCGCCATGTTCCAATTCAGTGGATGGCCCTTGATCGAAACCCTTAAAATTGAGAACATGCTCTCCGCCCCACTCGGCGTTTGCAAGCACCGCCTGCATCATCGTCGTTGCATCCGCATAATCTTCCTCAATAGACGAGTCGTCGGATGACGCAACATAGTGCTTGTATATGTACTTCATGTCCGAAACTATTGCTTCGAAGAGGAGACAAAAAATTAGCATAGACATTCCACCAAACACTTTTCAAAAGTGGTGGCCTACGTATGGGCTGATGATACCTGCGCGACGGACCTGTAGACGAGAAAGTTTGCAATACAATAAAAGTTGTATTGATGGGGTGCTGGTGCACGTATATATAATACAAAGGGAGGCCTCTATCTCAACTATACAAGACTAGGAGGTGGGCCACAACTCCAATACACGTGCAATACAAAACACATACTCAACACCCCCCCCCCCCCGGCAGTCGAAGCGTCGCCGAAGACACAAAGACTGGACCGAAACTCCTCGAAGATGGGAGTAAGCAATCCCTTAGTCATCACATCAGCAAACTGTTGCGTCGTCGGCACATGGAGAACCCGAACACGGCCAAGGGCAACCTGCTCGCGCACGAAGTGAATATCGAGCTCAATATGCTTCGTCTGTCGATGGTGCACCGGGTTGGCGAAGAGGTAGACCGCGCTGACTTTATCGCAGTAGACAAGAGTGGCCTTGTGAACATCACAAAGCAACTCCTGGAGCAGCTGACGTATCCAAGAGCACTCGGCCACGGCGTTGGCCACGGCGCGATACTCTGCCTTGGCGCTGGAGCGGGAGACCGTGGACTGCCGCTTCGATGACCAAGAGGTCAACGAGGGCCCAAGGTAGACGCGGTAGCCTGACGTAGAGCGTCGCGTGTCGGGGCAGCCAGCCCAGTCAGCATCCGAGTAGGCCACGAGGTCGGTGGAGGCGGAGGCCGTCAGGGTGAGTCCCAAGGACATGGTGCCGCGTATGTAACAGAGAATACGCTTCACCAGAGTCCAGTGAGAGTCACGTGGGTCGTGCTTATGGAGGCACACATGCTGAATAGCGTACTGCGGGTCGGGGCGAGTCAGCGTCAAGTACTGTAAAGCACCGACAAGAGAGCGATAAAATGCTCCATCGGACGCGAGAGTCCCCTCCAGAGCAGAGACCTTCACCTTCGTGTCGACGGGGGTGGGCGCCGACTTGCAGTTAAGCATACCGGCACGCTCAAGGAGCTCGTGGGCGTACTTCTGCTGATGCAGAAAGAAACCATCAGCCCGACGGATCACCTCGATGCCGAGAAAGTAGTGCAAGGGCCCCAAGTCCTTGAGGGCGAACTCATCACGAAGACGAGCAGTCAACCGCTGAAGGAGATCGGGGATGGATGACGTGAGGATGATGTCGTTGACGTAGAGCAGCAGATATGCAGTGTCAGCTCCCTGATGATACACAAAGAGTGAGGCATCGGAGCGAGTGGACTGAAATCCCAGAGACTGCAGGAAGGTTGCGATACGCTGGTACCAAGCCCAAGGCGCCTGCTTCAACCCGTACAGAGAGCGGGAGAGGAAGCACACGAAGTCGGGGTGCTCGGCGTCGATGAAACCAGTAGGCTGCTCACAGAACACCTGCTCGGCGAGATGACCGTGTAAGAAGACGTTGAAAACGTCCAACTGATGCACAGGCCAGGAGCACGAGACGGCCAGCTGAAGGACGGCGCGGATCGTGCCCGGTTTCACAACCGGGGCGAAGGTGTCGGTGAAGTCCACGCCTGCGCGCTGCCGAAAACCACAAACCACCCATCGAGCCTTGTAGTGCTCGAGAGAACCGTCTGGGCGAGTCTTGTGGCGAAACACCCACTTGCTAGAGATGATGTTGGCACGAGGGGGCGCGGAACAAGCTGCCACGTGCGGTTGTGCTATAAGGTGTCGAACTCCTCCTGCATCGCAGCTAGCCAGTGGAGATCCCGAAGGCCAGCACAAGCGGAGGTGGGGACGACTGATGGCATCGACGTCGAGGCGGTGCACACATACTCGTCGGCGGAGTAGCGCGTACTGGGCCGAAGCACTCCTGCTCGGGCACGGGTAGTCACACCAAGTGACGGGGCAGCAGGGTCGGCGGGTGCCGCGGTCGTAGGGGCCACGGCGGCAGGGGCACCCGATGCGGCGACACCCGGTGCGGCGGCGGGGGCCGCGGTGGTGGGGGGCGCGGCGACAGCAGGGGCGGCCAATCCGGTGGCGGAAGAGGCGACGGGCGAGGTTGACGTCGAGCTCGTCGCAGGCGTGGCGGGCGGGGTGCCGGGCTCAACCTCGTATGAGGGAGACGGGGACCCGGGGGCCCGTTCGGACTTGACCTCGGGGAAGGGAGTCACGAAGCCAGGTGGTGGCGGCATAGGGTGCCGTGCAGGGGGCGCCGTCGGGGGCTGCCGCCGCGCATCGCTCCACGAAGGGGGCGCGGGGGCCGGCGCCGAAGGAGCCGAAGCCGGAGGAACCTAAAAAAAAGGAAACACCATCTCGATAAAGTACACATGCCTCGAGGTGTACACACGATGAGTGACAGGACCATAGCACCGTTAACCTTTGGTATTAGGAGGGTAGCCAAGGAAGACGCATGGGACGGATCGTGGTGCGATCTTGTGTGGCGTGGTGGACGCGGTGCTAGGATAACAGAGACACCCGAAGATGCGGAGACCATCATAGGGCGGTGGTGTGCCGAAGAGAAGGTGGTGAGGGGCGTAGTGTAACGCCCCGAGACCGATGTGCCAGGTGTCCTCCAGTTATTCGTTGTTGTTGCCATGTCATTTGCTTGCGTGTTGCATCTTTTCATGTCATCATGTGCATTGCATCATCTTTTTTTTCAAAACTTGCATTCGCCCGGGTTCTCCGAGTTCTCTCCGTTGTCCGTTCTGAGCCCAACCACACTTGCACGCGCCCGCGGCATGTCCGAAATATTATTTTATAAGTGGACGGAAAATGTTCTCGGAATGGGTTGAAAGTTGGCATGCGGTGTTGTTATGTTGTTAGTAGGTCGCCTGCCAAGTTTCATCGCATTCGGAGTTCGTTTGATAGCCCAACGGATAACTATAGCGACATTATAGTCGGTCAAACGCCGGACGTTTTCGGTCTCCGGAAACAGTTGCCGGGTCTATCTCTCTTCTCTTCTCTCAGCCCAAAGCTTTCTGCATAGTCTGCTGTCAACTGTCAGACCATATAACCCTCTCTGCACAGTGCATCGAATCCCTCACGTGAGCGTCCGAAACTGTCCCGAACCCGACCCGCTCTGTCGTTACCAATGGGTCCGGATCATCCCCAAACGTTTACAAAACATCACCATTTCCTTATTTGGACTCCCGAGCCTATTTTTTTCGTCCGTCGGATTTCGATCGGATGATCCAACTTCCCTCTTTTTCTGTATATATAGTCTACCCTTAGTCTATTTTCGGACCAATCCCTAATCCCTAGGGATCCTCCTAGCCGCCGCCACCGCACTGTCTCTTCTCTGTTTTCCGTGTCCGACCAACCGTCGTGCTCCGTTCCTCAATCTCCTCGCCTGACAAACTGCAAGCCGCGGCAGCAGCAGTCCGTGTTCACCTCGCCTTCGTGCTCCCGGAGACATTCAACGCTCGCAGCTCCTCGCGTCCGCGCGCCGCAGAGCATCAGCAGCAATCCTGAGCGCCCCATCCCCTCGTCTTGTACCTCGATCCAGGATGGATCGGGAGCAGAGTTGCTCTTCACTCGTCGCAGGTGGCCTCAACATCTGGATCCGCCGCCTACCCCAGGTCACGCGCCCAAGCAGTGCAACGCGCCTGCGCTTCTCTTCCTTTCTCCGGTGCCCTCCCTCTGCTCAAAGTGCCGCCGCCATTTTTCTTGCTGGAGCCAACGCTGAGCTCGTCGCCGGCCTCCTCGTCCTCGTCCTTCGCTGGATCTGGGTTCCCCACGTGCGGATACCTCGTTCCTGTCCTTCCCCGCCTTGCCCCGTCGTCGTCCCCGCCGAATCACCTTCGCCGGCGCGGCCGTTCCGTCGCGAGCCGCCACCGTCCTCACAACGGCCTCGCTCGACCTCCTGTGCGGGGGAGAGGACCGAGCCGCTGCCTCCCTGGGCCGGCCCCGCGCTCATGGGCCACGCCAAGGCCCAGCCTCCCGCTGCTAGCTTCCCCTGCAGGTCTCCCTCTCCGTCCAGTGGGTCGTGGCCCATGTGAGCTTCCACCCCGCCCTTGGATCGTGCAGTGTTGGGCCAGCCTTCAGATTCGGCCCAGCTCTATAATTTTTCTGCCTGAACATTTTTCCTATTTTCCTGTGAACGCCAATTTACAGAAAAACCCTTGCACTTCATTCATTTAATAACTCACAAATGGTGCATCGGTTTAAAATAAGTTATATGTGAAATATGCTTAGTTTTTCATCTATTTTCATAATATGCCACTTTCATGCATGTTTGCAAAGTTTAAAATGTTGTTTGGTTAAATTTGCTCCTATGCCATGTTAAAATGATTTAATTCATAACTAATTAACCGTAGCTCGGATTTAATTAATCTTTATATGTAAATGGGGTAGAATTTTGCCTAGTTTAACATGGTGGCTTTACTTTGCATGTTTAATAACTTTAAAATTGTGTTTAGGGCAGATCAGTACAACAACCAAAATATGCACATGAGGATTTTTCCGGACTTGTTGCTTGTTGTTCCGGCCTCATTTAAACTTGCCTAGTTAGGTAGTTTTCATTTGCTTCACCCTCTTGTCATGCTAACAACATTTAATCTTGTTGGTTACATAAACGAGAGAGAACTAAATAAGTCATGTGGTGTTTTCTTCAATATGTAATTCCGTTGCATAATGAGCTCCACTTAATTTGTAGGATTGCTTGTGCACTTTGCCATGCCATGCCCTCTTTAAACCGTACATGCATCATACTTGGTTGTGCATCATGCCATGTCTATGTGGTGGTTGTTTACTATGTTGTGTGCTGCTTTCCGGTGTTTGCTTCTTCGGGTTGGATTCCATGACGTCGCGTTTGTGAGGACCTGTTCGTCTACGTCCATTTGTCTTCTTCATGGACTCGTTCTTCTTCCTTGTGGGATCTTAGGCAAGATGATCATACCCTCGAAATCACTTCTATCTTTGCTTTGCTAGATGCTCGCTCTTTTGCTATGCCTATGCTGCGATACCTACCACTTGTTTATCATGCCTCCTATATTGTTGAACCAAGCCTCTAACCCACCTTGTCCTAGCAAACCGTTGTTTGGCTATGTTACCGCTTTGCTCAGCCCCTCTTATAGTGTTGTTAGTTGCAGGTGAAGATTGAAGTTTGTTCCTTGTTGGAACATGGAGATGTTGTTCCTTGTTGGAACATGTTTACTTGTTGGGATATCACAATATATCTTATTTAATTAATGCATCTATATACTTGGTAAAGGGTGGAAGGCTCGGCCTTATGCCTGGTGTTTTGTTCCACTCTTGCCGCCCTAGTTTCCGTCATATCGGTGTTATGTTCCTGGATTTTGCGTTCCTTACGCGGTTGGGCTATTATGGGAACCCCTTGATAGTTCGCCTTGAGTAAAACTCCTCCAGCAATGCCCAACATTGGTTTTACCATTTGCCACCTAGCCTTTTCTTTCCCTTGGGTTCTGCAGACTCAAGGGTCATCATTATTTTAACCCCCCCGGGCCAGTGCTCCTCTGAGTGTTGGTCCACCTGTCAGCTACCGGTGGCCACCAGGGACAACTCTGGGATGGCCTACCCGTACCTAGGACAATCTGAGTGTGCCCTGAGAAAGAGATATGTGCAGCTCCTATCGGGATTTGTCGGCACATTCGGGTGGTGTTGCTGGATTGGTTTTAACTTGTCGAAGTGTCTTGTAGAACCGGGATACTGAGTCTGATCGGAATGTCTCGGGAGAAGGTCTATTCCTTCGTTGACCGTGAGAGCTTGTCATGGGCTAAGTTGGGACACCCCTGCAGGGATTTGAACTTTCGAAAGCCGTGCCCGCGGTTATGGGCAGATGGGAATTTGTTAACGTCCGGTTGTAGAAAACCTGAAGTTGACCTTAATTAAAATGCATCAACCGCGTGTGTTACCGTGATGGTCTCTTTCCGGTGGAGTCCGGGAAGTGAACACGGTGTTGGAGTAATGCTTGACGTAGGTTGTTCTAGGATCACTTCTTGATCATAGTTGTTCGACCGTGCTTTTGCCTTATCTTCTCGCTCTCTTTTGCGTATGTTAGCCACCATATATGCTAGTCGCTTGTTGCAGCTCCACTTCATACCTTTTACCTTACCCATAAGCTTAAATAGTCTTGATCGCGAGGGTGCGAGATTGCTGAGTCCCCGTGGCTCACAGATACTTCCAAACCAGCTTGCAGGTGCCGATGAGTCCGTACAGATGACGCAACCCTGCTCAGGAGGAGCTCGATGAAGATCTTGTCCTTGTGTTGTTTCGTTCTAGTTGATCAGTAGTGGAGCCCAGTCGGGACGATCGGGGATCTGTGTAGCATTTGGGGTAGTCTTCTTTTATTTTGGCTCCGTAGTCGGGCCTTGTTTGTATTTGGATGATGTAATGTTTTATTCATGTAATTGTGTGAAGTGGCGATTGTAAGCCAACTATGTATCTCTTTCCCTTATGTATTACATGGATTGTGTGAAGATTACCTCACTTGCGACATTGCTTTCAATGCGGTTATGCCTCTAAGTCGTGCTTCGACACGTGGGAGATATAGCCGCATCGAGGGCGTTACACATAGTTCCACCGAGGGCGACACGGACGAATGTTAACTAAAATAGTGGCGGTAGCGAGGGTATCGGGCCAAAACCGAGCGGGCACGTTAGAGTGAAAGAGTAACGTGCGAACACGGTCATTAAGAGTACGGAGAATGCGCTCGGCGCGGCCGTTCTGCTGGGAAGTGTAGGGGCAAGTCAGACGGAAGATGGTGCCGTGAGAGGCGAGAAGTGTGTGAAGAGTGACGTTGTCAAACTCTTTTCCGTTATCAGTTTGGAGTGCGAGTATGGGGCGACCGAACTGGGTGGCGACATAGGAATAAAAAGCGGTGAGTGTGGCTAAAGCATCCGATTTATGATGAAGGGGAAAAGTCCACACATAATGAGAGTAATCATCTAAAATCACCAAGTAGTATAGATAGCCCGTGTTACTCGCAACGGGAGATGTCCAAACATCACTATGAAGTAATTGAAACGGAAAAGTGGAAACTGAAGAAGACGCACTAAAGGGAAGTCGAACGTGCTTGCCTAAGCGACAAGCCTCACAAGAATGCTCGTCGAGCTTATCACATGAGAAAGAGAAACTCCTAAGGATTTGACGTAAGACAGTGTGGTTGGGGTGACCCAAGCGAGCATGCCAAAGGTCAACGCCGGCGGCAAGAGCAACGGGTGTGGAGGTGGAGGCGCCGACGTGCACGGGGTAGAGCTCATCGGGACTGTCACATCGATGAAGGACCATCCGGGTACGGGCGTCTTCACAGAAAAGCCGACACTGTCAAATTCAACAGTAAGTGGGTTCTCACGAGTAAGACGACGAACGGAAACTAGGTTTGTGACTAAATTAGGTGAAACAAGAACATTAGACATAGTGATGGGTGTGGAAGTGGAGGGAAAGCTAGTGCTACCGATATAAGTAATAGTAAGGAGGAGCCGTTGCCGACGGTGATACAAGTGGGTGTGTGAAAGGGAGTGGAGGAGGTTACGTTATCGGGATGAGCCGCCATGTGCGCGGTAGCACCTGAGTCCATGTACTAGTCGCCTCCACCGACAGAGCTACTCGACGACGGTGTAGAGTTCTGGGAGGCGAGGAGGGTGGGGCCCTATGGCACAGGTACCGGCGGCGGCGGAAGACCCTGTAGGGCGGCGCCGGGACGGGCGGGCCATACCACCGAGGGGCGGTAGCGCAGGGAGGGCGCCATAGTCGGCGCCAGTCAGCTGGAAGGGCGCGCCGATGAACACCTGGTGGCCAGCGGGAAGAGCCTGCTGATAGTGCGGTGCCCCCCCCCCACGTCCTGGGCCTGCGGCTGCTACAGGCGGCGGCGACCTCCGCCACACCGGGTGCGTCGGCCCCCGCTCCCTTGCGGGTGCTGCGGGGGAGGACGCGACTGGATTGGCGCGGCCGGTGAAGCGGTTCCACCGCAGATGGTGAAGTAGCCTGGAGAGTCCATGGAAGGCGTCGGAGGGGCGGGAAAAGTAAGGGGGCGGCGGCGCAACAGGTTAGGGTTGCGGCACGACGGGGCGGCAGCGGCGCGGCAGGGGGCGGCGGCGGTAGTAAGTCAGCGCAACGGGTGGAAGCGGAAGCGGCGCGGCGGCACGGGGCGGCGACGATGTCAGAGGAGGACGCGGTGGCGGCAGCGACGTGCCAGGGGGCGCTGTGCGGCGGCGGCAGCGGCGTGCGCGGGGAGGCACGGCGCGGCGCGGCGGTGGCGGTGGGGAGGCGCTACGCGGCGACGACGGCGGCGGTGGGGAGCGCGGCGAGATGCGTGAGGCGGTGCGGCGCGCCGGCGGCGGCTTGCCCTAGGTCAGGACCTTCAAGATGATACCATATAGACGGGAAAGTTTGCAATACAATAAATGTTGTATGATGTGGTGCTGATGCACGTATATATAATACAAGGGAAGGCCTCTACCTCAACTATACAAGACTAGGTGGTGGACCACAACTCCAATACACGTGCAATACAAAACACATACTTAATAGGACCAATGAGTGGTGTAGACCATCAAAGGGGTACAAATGGCGTGGCGACCGGGTGTAGCCGTGGAGGTCGCGAAGGTCCGAAAAAGACTTGGCGAGCGGCTGGGGTGGTAGAGCTGCAACGTTGGCGAGGAACAAAGAGAAAAGAATGAAGATGCAGGGCCTAGGTGATGTTTTAGGTGGGCCGAACTCCTGCAAAACTCCCTAATTTGCTTCTGATTTGTGAAAAACGAACCATTCAATTAGAGACTCTATAGCCGGACCTCTCAAAGCCGCCTCATACGCCTGGGCGGGCTGCTCGGTCACTGCCCGATCACGTTTTTTCGACCTAGATGGACGCCTCAAACGGGTCTAAAACGCTTGGACTAACCGGCACCCCCATATCCAGCCCAAATATGGGGCGGATGTGGGTTGGCCCGGGCGCGTCCGCCTGACAAGCCCGGCCCACAGCCGACCCCATGGATATCCCACAAAAAAAACCATCGGCCTCGTCGGCCTGAAACCCTAGCTCACTCACTCTCCTCTCTCGCTCCGTCCTCTCCTCTTTCCTCACCGATTCCGATCGAATCTGGCACAATGTCGAGCTCCGGCATCCGCTCCGACGATAAGGTGGATCCAGAGTATGAGCTGCCCTCCGGATCGCCTTGGAGCGGTCCAAGGTGGAGACCGGTGTTGGGGAACGTAGTAATTTCAAAAAAATTCCTACGCACACGCAAGATCATGGTGATGCATAGCAACGAGAGGGGGGAGTGTGATCTACATACCCTTGTAGATCGACAACAGAAGCGTTAACTTGGTTGATGTAGTCGTACGTCTTCACGGCCCGACCGATCAAGCACCGAAACTACGGCACCTCCGAGTTCTAGCACACGTTCATCTCGATGACGATCCCCGGACTCCGATCCAGCAAAGTGTCGGGGAAGAGTTCCGTCAGCACGACGGCGTGGTGACGATCTTGATGTACTACTGTCGCAGGGCTTCGCATAAGCACCGCTACAATATTATCGAGGACTATGGTGGAAGGGGGCACCGCACACGGCTAAGAATATGATCACGTGAATCAACTTGTGTCCTTAGGGGTGCCCCTTGCCTCTATATATAAAGGTTCAAAGGGGGGCGGCCGGCCAAGAGGAGGCGTGCCAGGAGGAGTCCTACGCCCTCCGGGAGTAGGACTCCCCCCCTTTCCGAGTTGGAATAGGATTCGCGGAGGGGAGGAAAGAGGAGAGAGAGGAGGAAGGGGGGCCGGCCCCCTTGTCCTATTCGGACCAAGGGGGAGGCGCGCGCGGCCCATCTCTGGCCACCTCTCCTCTCTTCCACTAAGGCCCACTAAGGCCCATATACCTCCCGAGGGGTTCCAGTAACCTCCCGGTAATCCTGATTTCACCCGGAACACTTCCGATATACAAACATAGGCTTCCAATATATCAATCTTTATGTCTCGACCATTTCGAGACTCCTCGTCATGTCCGTGATCACATCCGGGACTCCGAACAACCTTCGGTACATCAAAACGCATAAACTCATAATATAACTGTCATCGAAACCTTAAGCGTGCGGACCCTATGGGTTCGAGAACAATGTAGACATGACCGAGACACGTCTCCGGTCAATAACCAATAGCGGGACCTGGATGCCCATATTGGTTCCTACATATTCTACGAAGATCTTTTATCGGTCAGACCACATAACAACATACATTGTTCCCTTTGTCATCGGTATGTTACTTGCCCGAGATTCGATCGTCGGTATCCTATACCTAGTTCAATCTCGTTACCGACAAGTCTCTTTACTCGTTCTGTAATACATCATCCCGCAACTAACTCATTAGTTGCAATGCTTGCAAGGCTTAAGTGATGTGCATTATCGAGAGGGCCCAGAGATACCTCTCCGATAATCGGAGTGACAAATCCCAATCTTGAAATACGCCAACCCAACATGTACCTTTGGAGACACCTGTAGAGCTCCTTTATAATCACCCAGTTACGTTGTGACGTTTGGTAGCACACAAAGTGTTCCTCTGGCAAACGGGAGTTGCATAATCTCATAGTCATAGGAACATGTATAAGTCATGAAGAAAGCAATAGCAACATACTAAATGATCGGGTGCTAAGCTAATGGAATGGGTCATGTCAATCAGATCATTCAACTAATGATGTGACCCCGTTAATCAAATAACAACTCTTTCTCCACGGTTAGGAAACATAACCATCTTTGATTAACGAGCTAGTCAAGTAGAGGCATACTAGTGACACTCTGTTTGTCTATGTATTCACACATGTATTATGTTTCCGGTTAATACAGTTCTAGCATGAATAATAAACTTTTATCATGATATAAGGAAATAAATAATAACTTTATTATTGCCTCTAGGGCATATTTCCTTCAGTCTCCCACTTGCACTAGAGTCAATAATCTAGATTACACGATAATGATTCTAACACCGATGGAGCCTTGGTGCTGATCATGTTTTGCTCGTGGAAGAGGTTTAGTCAACGGGTCTACAACATTCAGATTTGTATGTATCTTGCAAATCTCTATGTCTCCCACCTGGACTAGATCCTGGATGGAATTGAAGCGTCTCTTGATGTGCTTGGTTCTCTTGTGAAATCTGGATTCCTTCGCCAAGGCAATTGCACTAGTATTGTCACAAAAGATTTTCATTGGACCCGATGCACTAGGTATGACACCTAGATCGGATATGAACTCCTTCATCCAGACTCCTTCATTCGCTGCTTCCGAAGCAGCTATGTATTCTGCTTCACACGTAGATCCCGCCACGACGCTCTGTTTAGAACTACACCAACTGACAGCTCCACCGTTTAATGTAAACACGTATCCGGTTTGCGATTTCGAATCATCCGGATCAGTGTCAAAGCTTGCATCAACGTAACCATTTACGATGAGCTCTTTGTCACCTCCATATACGAGAAACATATCCTTAGTCCTTTTCAGGTACTTCAGGATGTTCTTGACCGTTGTCCAGTGATCCACTCCTGGATTACTTTGGTACCTCCCTGCTAGACTTATAGCAAGGCACACATCAGGTCTGGTACACAGCATTGCATACATGATAGAGCCTATGGCTGAAGCATAGGGAACATCTTTCATTTTCTCTCTATCTTCTGCAGTGGTCGGGCATTGAGTCTGACTCAACTTCACACCTTGTAACACATGCAAGAACCCTTTCTTTGCTTGATCCATTTTGAACTTCTTCAAAATCTTGTCAAGGTATGTGCTTTGTGAAAGTCCAATTAAACGTCTTGATCTATCTCTATAGATCTTTATGCCTAATATGTAAGCAGCTTCACCGAGGTCTTTCATTGAAAAACTCTTATTCAAGTATCCCTTTATGCTATCTAGAAATTCTATATCATTTCCAATCAGTAATATGTCATCCACATATAATATCAGAAATGCTACAGAGCTCCCACTCACTTTCTTGTAAATACAGGCTTCTCCAAAAGTCTGTATAAAACCAAATGCTTTGATCACACTATCAAAGCGTTTATTCCAACTCTGAGAGGCTTGCGCCAGTCCATAAATGGATCGCTGGAGCTTGCACACTTTGTTAGCTCCCTTTGGATCGATAAAACCTTCCGGTTGCATCATATACAACTCTTCTTCCAGAAATCCATTCAGGAATGCAGTTTTGACATCCATCTGCCAATTTTCATAATCATAAAATGCGGCAATTGCTAACATGATTCGGACAGACTTAAGCATCGCTACGGGTGAGAAGGTCTCATCGTAGTCAACCCCTTGAACTTGCCGAAACCCTTTTGCGACAAGTCGAGCTTTGTAGACAGTAATATTACCGTCGGCGTCAGTCTTCTTCTTGAAGATCCATTTATTCTCAATTGCTTGCCGATCACTGGGCAAGTCAACCAAAGTCCACACTTTGTTCTCATACATGGATCCCATCTCAGATTTCATGGCTTCAAGCCATTTTGCGGAATCTGGGCTCACCATCGCTTCTTCATAGTTCGTAGGTTCATCATGATCTAGTAGCATGACTTTCAGAACTGGATTACCGTACCACTCTGGCGCGGATCTCACTCTGGTTGATCTACGAGGTTCAGTAGTATCTTGTTCTAAAGTTTCATGATCATTATCATTAGCTTCCTCACTAATTGGTGTAGGTGTCACAGAAACAGTTTTCTGTGATGCACTACTTTCCAATAAGGGAGCAGGTACAGTTACCTCGTCAAGTTCTACTTTCCTCCCACTCACTTCTTTCAAGAGAAACTCCTTCTCCAGAAAGTTTCCGAACTTAGCAACAAAATTCTTGCCTTCGGATCTGTGATAGAAGGTGTATCCAATAGTCTCCTTTGGATATCCTATGAAGACACATTTCTCCGATTTGGGTTCGGGCTTATCAGGTTGAAGCTTTTTCACATAAGCATCGCAGCCCCAAACTTTCAGAAACGACAACTTTGGTTTCTTGCCAAACCATAGTTCATAAGGCATCGTCTCAACGGATTTCGATGGTGCCCTATTTAACGTGAATGCGGCTGTCTCCAAAGCATAACCCCAAAACAATAGCGGTAAATCAGTAAGAGACATCATAGATCGCACCATATCTAGTAAAGTACGATTACGACGTTCGGACACACCATTACATTGTGGTGTTCCGGGTGGCGTGAGTTGCGAAACTATTCCGCACTGTTTCAAATGTACACCAAACTCGTAACTCAAATATTCTCCTCCACGATCAGATCGTAGAAACTTTATTTTCTTGTTACGATGATTTTCAACTTCACTCTGAAATTCTTTAAACTTTTCAAATGTTTCAGATTTATGTTTCATTAAGTAGATATATCCATATCTGCTTAAGTCATCTGTGAAGGTGAGAAAATAACGATATCCGCCACGAGCCTCAATATTCATCGGACCACATACATCAGTATGTATGATTTCCAACAAATCTGTTGCTCTCTCCATAGTACCGGAGAACGGCGTTTTAGTCATCTTGCCCATGAGGCACGGTTCGCAAGTACCAAGTGATTCATAATCAAGTGGTTCCAAAAGTCCATCAGTATGGAGTTTCTTCATGCGCTTTACACCGATATGACCTAAACGGCAGTGCCACAAATAAGTTGCACTATCATTATCAACTCTGCATCTTTTGGCTTCAACATTATGAATATGTGTGTTACTACTATCGAGATTCAATAAGAATAGACCACTCTTCAAGGGTGCATGACCATAAAAGATATTACTCATATAAATAGAACAACCATTATTCTCTGATTTAAATGAATAACCGTCTCGCATCAAACAAGATCCAGATATAATGTTCATGCTTAACGCTGGCACCAAATAACAATTATTTAGGTCTAATATTAATCCCGAAGGTAGATGTAGAGGTAGCGTGCCGACCGCGATCACATCGACTTTGGAACCGTTTCCCACGCGCATCGTCACCTCGTCCTTAGCCAATCTTCGCTTAATTCGTAGTCCCTGTTTCGAGTTGCAAATATTAGCAACAGAACCAGTATCAAATACCCAGGTGCTACTGCGAGCATTAGTAAGGTACACATCAATAACATGTATATCACATATACCTTTGTTCACCTTGCCATCCTTCTTATCCGCCAAATACTTGGGGCAGTTCCGCTTCCAGTGACCAGTCTGCTTGCAGTAGAAGCACTCAGTTTCAGGCTTAGGTCCAGACTTGGGTTTCTTCTCTTGAGCAGCAACTTGCTTGCTGTTCTTCTTGAAGTTCCCCTTCTTCTTCCCTTTGCCCTTTTTCTTGAAACTAGTGGTCTTGTTGACCATCAACACTTGATGCTCCTTTTTGATTTCTACCTCCGCAGCTTTCAGCATTGCGAAGAGCTCGGGAATAGTCTTATTCATCCCTTGCATATTATAGTTCATCACGAAGCTCTTGTAGCTTGGTGGCAGTGATTGGAGAATTCTGTCAATGACGCAATCATCTGGAAGATTAACTCCCATTTGAATCAAGTGATTATTATACCCAGACATTTTGAGTATATGCTCACTGACAGAACTGTTCTCCTCCATCTTGCAGCTATAGAACTTATTGGAGACTTCATATCTCTCAATCCGGGCATTTGCTTGAAATATTAACTTCAACTCCTGGAACATCTCATATGCTCCATGACGTTCAAAACGTCGTTGAAGTCCCGGTTCTAAGCCGTAAAGCATGGCACACTGAACTATCGAGTAGTCATCAGCTTTGCTCTGCCAGACGTTCACAACATCTGGTGTTGCTCCAGCAGCAGGCCTGGCACCCAGCGGTGCTTCCAGGACGTAATTCTTCTGTGCAGCAATGAGGATAATCCTCAAGTTACGGACCCAGTCCGTGTAATTGCTACCATCATCTTTCAACTTTGCTTTCTCAAGGAACGCATTAAAATTCAACGGAACAACAGCACGGGCCATTTATCTACAATCATACATAAACAAGCAAGATACTATCAGGTACTAAGTTCATGATAATTTAGGTTCAATTAATCATATTACTTAAAGAACTCCCACTTAGATAGACATCCCTCTAATCCTCTAAGTGATTACGTGATCCAAATCAACTAAACCATGTCCGATCATCACGTGAGATGGAGTAGTTTCATTGGTGAACATCACTATGTTGATCATATCTACTATATGATTCACGCTCGACCTTTCGGTCTCCGTGTTCCGAGGCCATATCTGTATATGCTTGGCTCGTCAAGTATAACCTGAGTATTCCGCGTGTGCAACTGTTTTGCACCCGTTGTATTTGAACGTAGAGCCTATCACACCCGATCATCACGTGGTGTCTCAGCACGAAGAACTTTCGCAACGGTGCATACTCAGGGAGAACACTTCTTGATAATTAGTGAGAGATCATCTTATAATGCTACCGTCAATCAAAGCAAGATAAGATGCATAAAAGATAAACATCACATGCAATCAATATAAGTGATATGATATGGCCATCATCATCTTGTGCTTGTGATCTCCATCTCCGAAGCACCGTCATGATCACCATCGTCACCGGCGCGACACCTTGATCTCCATCGTAGCATCATTGTCGTCTCGCCAATCTTATGCTTCCACGACTATCGCTACCGCTTAGTGATAAAGTAAAGCATTACAGCGCGATTGCATTGCATACAATAAAGCAACAACCATATGGCTCCTGCCAGTTGCCGATAACTCGGTTACAAAACATGATCATCTCATACAATAAAATTTAGCATCATGTCTTGACCATATCACATCACAACATGCCCTGCAAAAACAAGTTAGACATCCTCTACTTTGTTGTTGCATGTTTTACGTGGCTGCTACGGGCTTTAAGCAAGAACCAATCTTACCTACGCATCAAAACCATAATGATAGTTTGTCAAGTTGGTGTTGTTTTAACCTTCACAAGGACCGGGCGTAGCCACACTCGGTTCAACTAAAGTTGGAGAAACTGTCACCCGTAAGCCACCTATGTGCAAAGCACGTCGGGAGAACCGGTCTCGCGTAAGCGTACGCGTAATGTCGGTCCGGACCGCTTCGTCCAACAATACCGCCGAACCAAAGTATGACATGCTGGTAAGCAGTATGACTTATATCGCCCACAACTCACTTGTGTTCTACTCGTGCATATAACATCAACATATAAAACCTAGGCTCGGATGCCACTGTTGGGGAACGTAGTAACTGAAGGAAATATGCCCTAGAGGCAATAATAAAGTTATTATTTATTTCCTTATATCATGATAAATGTTTATTATTCATGCTAGAATTGTATTAACCAGAAACATAATACATGTGTGAATACATAAACAAACAGAGTGTCACTGGTATGCCTCTACTTGACTAGCTCGTTAATCAAAGATGGTTATGTTTCCTAACCATGGACAAAGAGTTGTTATTTGATTAACGGGATCACATCATTAGTTGAATGATCTGATTGACATGACCCATTCCATTAGCTTAGCACCCGATCGTTTAGTATGTTGCTATTGCTTTCTTCATGACTTATACATGTTCCTATGACTATGAGATTATGCAACTCCCGTTTGCCGGAGGAACACTTTGTGTGCTACCAAACGTCACAACGTAACTGGGTGATTATAAAGGTGCTCTACAGGTGTCTCCAAAGGTACATGTTGGGTTGGCGTATTTCGAGATTAGGATTTGTCACTCCGAATGTCGGAGAGGTATCTCTGGGCCCTCTCGGTAATGCACATCACTTAAGCCTTGCAAGCATTGCAACTAATGAGTTAGTTGCGGATGATGTATTACGGAACGAGTAAAGAGACTTGCCGGTAACAAGATTGAACTAGGTATTGGATACCGACGATCGAATCTCAGGCAAGTAACATACCGATGACAAAGGGAACAACATATGTTGTTATGCGGTCTGACCGATAAAGATCTTCGTAGAATATGTAGGAGCCAATATGGGCATCCAGGTCCCGCTATTGGTTATTGACCGGAGACGTGTCTCGGTCATGTCTACATTGTTCTCGAACCGTAGGGTCCGCACGCTTAAGGTTTCGATGACAGTTATATTATGAGTTTATGAGTTTTGATGTACTGAAGGAGTTCGGAGTCCCGGATGAGATCGGGGACATGACGAGGAGTCTTGAAATGGTCGAGACGTAAAGATCGATATATTGGACAACTATACTCGGACTTCGGAAAGGTTCCGAGTGATTCGGGTATTTTTCAGAGTACCGGAGAGTTACGAAAATTCGCCGGGAGAACTATGTGGCCTTATTGGGCCATACTAGAAAGAGAGAGGGGCTGCCTAGGGCAGGCCGCCCCCCCCCCAAGGCCTAGTCCGAATTGGACTAAGGGGAGGGGCTGCGCCTCTTCCTTGTTTCCTACTCCTACTACATGGAAGGACTCCTAGTTGGACTAGGAAAGGGGGGATCCTACTCCCGGTGGTAGTAGGACTCCCCTAGGGCGCGCCATAGAGAGGGCCGGCCCTCCCCTCCTCCACTCCTTTATATACGGGGGCAGGGGGCACCCCATAGACACACAAGTTGATCTTCGTGATCGTTCCTTAGCCGTGTACGGTGCCCCCCTCCACCATATTCCACCTCCGTCATATTGTAGCAGTGCTTAGGCGAAGCCCTGCGACCGTAGAACATCAAGATCGTCACCACGCCATCGTGCAGATGGAACTCCTCCCCGATGCTTTGCTGGATCAGAGCCCGGGGATCGTCATCGAGCTGAACGTGTGCCAAGAACTCGGAGGTGCTGGAGTAACGGTGCTTGGATCGGTCGGATCGGGAAGACGTACGACTACTTCCTCTATGTTGCGTCAACGCTTTTGCTTCGGTCTACGAGGGTAAGTAGACAACACTCTCCCCTCTCGTTGCTATGCATCACCATGATCTTGCGTGTGCGTAGGAAATTTTTTGAAATTACTACGTTCCCCATTAGTGGCATCCGAGCCTAGGTTTTTATGGTTTGATGTTATATGCACGAGTAGAACACAAGTGAGTTGTGGGCGATATAAGTCATACTGCTTACCAGCATGTCATACTTTGGTTCGGCGGTATTGTTGGATGAAGCAGCCCGGACCGACATTACGCGTACGCTTACGCGAGACTGGTTCTACCAACGTGCTTTGCACACAGGTGGCTGGCGGGTGTCAGTTTCTCCAACTTTAGTTGAACCGAGTGTGGCTACGCCCGGTCCTTGCGAAGGTTAAAACAGCACCAACTTGACAAACTATCGTTGTGGTTTTGATGCGTAGGTAAGATTGGTTCTTGCTTAAGCCCGTAGCAGCCACGTAAAACTTGCAACAACAAAGTAGAGGACGTCTAACTTGTTTTTGCAGGGCATGTTGTGATGTGATATGGTCAAAACGTGATGAGATATAAGTTGTTGTATGAGATGATCATGTTTTGTTAAAGTTATCGGCAACTGGCAAAAGCCTTATGGTTGTCTCTTTATTGCATAAGATGCAAGCGCCAAATAATTGCTTTACTTTATCGCTATGCGATAGCAATAGTTGCAAGAGCAATAGTTGGCGAGACGACCGTGTGACGACACATTGATATAGATCAAGATGATGGAGATCATGGTGTCATGCCGGTGACGATAGAGATCATGACAGTACTTTGGAGATGGAGATCAAAGGCGCAAGATGATGATGGCCATATCATGTCACATATTTTGATTGCATATGATGTTTATCTTTTATACATCTTATTTTGCTTAGTTTGACGGTAGCATTTTAAGATGATCTCTCACTAATTATCAAGAAGTGTTCTCCCTGAGTATGCACCGTTGCGAAAGTTCTTCGTGCTGAGACACCACGTGATGATCGGGTGTGATAGGCTCTACGTTCAAATACAACGGGTGCAAAACAGTTGCACACGCGGAATACTCAGGTTATACTTGACGAGCCAAGCATATACAGATATGGCCTCGGAACACGGAGACCGAAAGGTCGAGCGTGAATCATATAGTAGATATGATCAACATAGTGATGTTCACCAATGAAACTACTCCATCTCACGTGATGATCGGACATGGTTTAGTTGATTTGGATCACGTGATCACTTAGAGGATTAGAGGGATGTCTATCTAAGTGGGAGTTCTTAAGTAATATGATTAATTGAACTTAAATTTATCATGAACTTAGTCCTGGTAGTATTTTGCAAATCATGTTGTAGATCAATAGCTCGCGTTGTTGCTTCCCTGTGTTTATTTTGATATGTTCCTAGAGAAAATTGTGTTGAAAGATGTTAGTAGCAAAGATGCGGATTGGATCCGTGATCTGAGGTTTATCCTCATTGCTGCACAGAAGAATTATGTCCTTGATGCACCGCTAGGTGACAGACCTATTGCAGGAGCAGATGCAGACGTTATGAACGTTTGGCTAGCTCAATATGATGACTACTTGATAGTTTAGTGCACCATGCTTAATGGCTTAGAATCGGGACTTCAAAGACGTTTTGAACGTCATGGACCATATGAGATGTTCCAGGAGTTGAAGTTAATATTTCAAGCAAATACCCGAGTTGAGAGATATGAAGTCTCCAACAAGTTCTATAGCTAAAAGATGGAGGAGAATCGCTCAACTAGTGAGCATGTGCCCAGATTGTCTGAGTACTACAATCGCTTGAATCAAGTGGGAGTTAATCTTCCAGATAAGATAGTGATTGACAGAATTCTCTAGTCACCATCACCAAGTTAGTAGAACTTCGTGATGAACTATGATATGCAAGGGATAACGGAAACGATTCCCAAGCTCTTCGTAATGCGGAAATTGATGAAGGTAGAAATCGAGAAAAACATCAAGTGTTGATGGTAGACAAGACCACTAGTTTCAAGAAAAGGGCAGAGGGAAGAAGGGGAACTTCAAAAAGAACAGCAAGCAAGTTGCTGCTCAAGTGAAGAAGCCCAAGTCTGATCCTAAGCCTGAGACTAAGTGCTTCTACTGCAAAGGGACTGGTCACTGGAAGCGGAACTACCCCAAGTGATTGGCAGATAAGAAGGATGGCAAAGTGAACATAAGTATATTTGATATACATGTTATTGATGTGTACTTTACTAGTGTTTATAGCAACCCCTCAGTATTTGATACTAGTTCAGTTGCTAAGATTAGTAACTCGAAACGGGAGTTGCAGAATAAACAGAGACTAGTTAAGGGTGAAGTGACGATGTGTGTTGGAAGTGGTTCCAAGATTGATATGATCATCATCGCACACTCCCTATAAATTCGGGATTAGTGTTGAACCTAAATAAGTGTTATTTGGTGTTTACGTTGAGCATGAATATGATTTGATCATGTTTATTGTAATACGGTTATTCATTTAAGTAAGAGAATAAATTGTTGTTCTGTTTACATGAATAAAACCTTATATGGTTACACACCCAATGAAAATAGTTCGTTGGATCTCGATCGTAGTGATACACATAATCATAATATTGAAACCAAAAGATGCAAAGTTAATAATGATAGTGCAACTTATTTGTAGCACTGCCGTTTAGGTCATATTGGTGTAAAGCGCATGAAGAAACTCCATGCTGATGGGCTTTTGGAATCACTTGATTATGAATCAGTTGATGCTTGCGAACCATGCCTCATGGGCAAGATGACTAAGACTCTGTTCTTCGGAACAATGGAGCGAGCAACAGATTTGTTGGAAATCATACATACTGATGTATGTGGTCCGATGAATATTGAGGCTCGCGATAGGTATCATTATTTTCTGATCTTCACAGATGATTTGAGCAGATATGAGTATATCTACTTGATGAAACAAAGGTCTGAAACATTTGAAAAGTTCAAAGAATTTCAGAGTGAAGTGGAGAATCATCGTAACAAAAATGAAAGTTTCTACGATATGATCGCAGAAGTAAAATATTTGAGTTACGAGTTTGGTCTTCAATTAAAACAATGTGGAATAGTTTCACAAACTCATGCCACCTGGAACACCACAGCATAATGGTGTGTCCGAATGTCATAACCGTACTTTATTAGATATGGTGCGATCTATGATGTCTCTTACCGATCTACCACTATCGTTTTGGGGTTATGCATTAGAGACAGCTGCATTCACGTTAAATAGGGCACCATCTAAGTCCGTTGAGACGACACAATCTGAACTGTGGTTTGGCAAGAAACCAAAGTTGTCGTTTCTTAAAGTTTGGGGTTGTGATGCTTATATGAAAAAGTTTCATCCTAATAAGCTCAAACCCAAATCGGAGAAATATGTCTTCATAGGATACCCAAAGGAGACTGTTGGGTACACCTTCTATCACAAATCCGAAGGCAAGACTTTTGTTGCTAAATTCGGAGTTTTTCTAGAGAAGGAGTTTCTCTCGAAAGAAGTGAGTGGGAGGAAAGTAGAACTTGATGAGGTAACTGTACCTGCTCCCTTATTGGAAAGTAGTTCATCACAGAAATCTGTTCCTGTGACTACTACACCAATTAGTGAGGAAGCTAATGATGATGATCATGTAACTTCAGATCAAGTTACTACCAAATCTCGTAGGTAAACCAGAGTGAGATCCGCACCAGAGTGGTACGGTAATCCTGTTCTGGAAGTCATGTTACTAGACCATGACGAACTTGCGAACTATGAGGAAGCGATGATGAGCCCAGATTCCGCGAAATGGTTTGAGGCCATGAAATCTGAGATATGATCCATGTATGAGAACAAAGTATGGACTTTGATGGATTTGCCCGATGATCGGCAAGCCATAGAAAATAAATGGATCTTCAAGAGGAAGACGGACGCTGATAGTAGTGTTACTATCTACAAAGCTAGAATTGTCGCAAAAGGTTTTCGACAAGTTCAAGGTGTTGACTACGATGAGATTTTCTCACTCGTATCTATGCTTAAGTCTGTCCGAATCATGTTAGCAATTGCCGCATTTTATGAAATCTGGCAAATGGATAAACAAAACTGCATTCCTTAATGGATTTACTAAAGAAGAGTTGTATACGATGCAACTAGAAGGTTTTGTCGATCCTAAAGGTGTTAACTAAATATGCAAGCTCCAGCGATCCATCTATGGACTGGTGCAAGAATCTCGGAGTTGGAATATACGCTTTGATAAGTTGATCAAAGCATATAGTTTTATACAGACTTGCGGTGAAGCCTGTATTTACAAGAAAGTGAGTGGGAGCACTACATCATTTCTGATAAGTATATGTGTATGACATATTGTTGATCGGAAATAATGTAGAATTATTCTGCAAAGCATAAAGGAGTGTTTGAAAGGAGTTTTTCAAAGAAAGGCCTCGGTAAAGCTGCTTACATATTGAGTATCAAGATCTATAGAGATAGATTAAGACGCTTGATAAGTTTTTCAATGAGTACATACCTTGACAAGATTTTGAAGTAGTTCAAAATGGAACAGTCAAAGAAAAAGTTTCTTGCCTGTGTTACAAGGTGTGAAGTTGAGTAAGACTCAATGCCCAACCACGGCAGAAGATAGAAAGAGAATGAAAGTCATTCCCTATGCCTCAGTCATAGGTTCTATAAAGTATGCCATGCTGTGTACCAGATCTATTGTATACCATACACTGTGTTAAGGCAAGGGAGTACAATAGTGATCTAGGAGTAGATCAATGGACAGCGGTCAAAATTATCCTTACTGGAATAAGGACATGTTTCTCGATTACGGAGGTGACAAAAGGTTCGTCGTAAAGGGTTACGTCGATGCAAGTTTTGACACTCATCCAGATGATTCTAAGTCTCAATCTGGATACATATTGAAAGTGGGAGCAATTAGCTACAGTAGCTCCATGCAGCGCATTGTTGACATAGAAATTTGCATGTGATAGACCCGTTGACTAAACTTCTCTCACAAGCAAAACATGATCACTTTTTGGGTCTTAATCACATAGCGATGTGAACTAGATTATTGAATCTAGTAAACCCTTTGGGTGTTAGTCACATGGAGATGTGAACCAATCACATAAAGATGTGAACTATTGATGTTAAATCACATGGCGATGTGATCTAGATTATTGACTCTAGTGCAAGTGGGAGACTGAAGGAAATATGCCCTAGAGGCAATAATAAAGTTATTATTTATTTCCTTATATCATGATAAATGTTTATTATTCATGCTAGAATTGTATTAACCGGAAACATAATACATGTGTGAATACATAGACAAACAGAGTGTCACTAGTATGCCTCTACTTGACTAGCTCGTTAATCAAAGATGGTTATGTTTCCTAACCATGGACAAAGAGTTGTTATTTGATTAACGGGATCACATCATTAGTTGAATGATCTGATTGACATGACCCATTCCATTAGCTTAGCACCCGATCGTTTAGTATGTTGCTATTGCTTTCTTCATGACTTATACATGTTCCTATGACTATGAGATTATGCAACTCCCGTTTGCCGGAGGAACACTTTGTGTGCTACCAAACGTCACAACGTAACTGGGTGATTATAAAGGAGCTCTACAGGTGTCTCCAAAGGTACATGTTGGGTTGGCGTATTTCAAGATTAGGATTTGTCACTCCGAATGTCGGAGAGGTATCTCTGGGCCCTCTCGGTAATGCACATCACTTAAGCCTTGCAAGCATTGCAACTAATGAGTTAGTTACGGGATGATGTATTACGGAACGAGTAAAGAGACTTGCCGGTAACAAGATTGAACTAGGTATTGTATACCGACGATCGAATCTCAGGCAAGTAACATACCGATGACAAAGGGAACAACGTATGTTGTTATGCGGTCTGACCGATAAAGATCTAGAATATGTAGGAGCCAATATGGGCATCCAGGTCCCGCTATTGGTTATTGACCGGAGAAGTGTCTCGGTCATGTCTACATTGTTCTCGAACCGTAGGGTCCGCACGCTTAAGGTTTCGATGACAGTTATATTATGAGTTTATGAGTTTTGATGTACCGAAGGAGTTCGGAGTCCCGGATGAGATCGGGGACATGACGAGGAGTCTCGAAATGGTCGAGATGTAAAGATCGATATATTGGACGACTATATTCAGACTTTGGAAAGGTTCCGAGTGATTCGGGTATTTTTCGGAGTACGGAGAGTTACGGGAATTCGCCGGGAGAAGTATCGGGCCTTATTGGGCCATACGAGAAAGAGAGAGGGGCTGCCTAGGGCAGGCCACCCCCCCCCCCCCAAGGCCTAGTCCGAATAGGACTAAGGGGAGGGGCTGCGCCCCTTCCTTGTTTCCTACTCCTACTACATGGAAGGACTCCTAGTTGGACTAGGAAAGGGGGAATCCTACTCCCGGTGGGAGTAGGACTCCCCTAGGGCGCGCCATAGAGAGGGCCGGCCCTCCCCTCCTCCACTCCTTTATATACGAGGGCAGGTGGCACCACATAGACACACAAGTTGATCTTCGTGATCGTTCCTTAGCCGTGTGCGGTGCCCCCCTCCACAATATTCCACCTCGGTCATATTGTAGCAGTGCTTAGGCGAAGCCCTGCGACGGTAGAACATCAAGATCGTCACCACGCCGTCGTCCTGACGGAACTCCTCCCCGATGCTTTGCTGGATCGGAGCCCGGGGATCGTCATCGAGCTGAACGTGTGCCAAGAACTCGGAGGTGCCGGAGTAACGGTGCTTGGTTCGGTCGGATCGGGAAGACGTATGACTACTTCCTCTACGTTGCGTCAACACTTCCGCTTCGGTCTACGAGGGTACGTAGACAACACTCTCCCCTCTCGTTGATATGAATCACCATGATCTTGCGTGTGCGTAGGAAATTTTTTGAAATTACTACGTTCCCCAACAGTAATTTCAAAAAATTTCCTACGCACACACAAGATCATGGTGATGCATAGCAACGAGAGGGGGGAGTGTGATCTACGTACCCTTGTAGATCGACAACGGAAGCATTAACTTGGTTGATGTAGTCGTACGTCTTCACGGCCCGACCGATCAAGCACCGAAACTACGACACCTCCGAGTTCTAGCACACGTTCAGCTCGATGACGATCCCCGGACTCCGATCCAGCAAAGTGTCGGGGAAGAGTTCCGTCAGCACGACGGCGTGGTGACGATCTTGATGTACTACTGTCGCAGGGCTTCTCCTAAGCACCGCTACAATATTATCGAGGACTATGGCGGAAGGGGGCACCGCACACGGCTAAGAATATGATCATGTGGATCAACTTGTGTCCTTAGGGGTGCCCCTTGCCCCTGTATATAAAGGTTCAAAGGGGGGGCGGCCAAGAGGAGGCATGCCAGGAGGAGTCCTACTCCCTCCGGGAGTAGGACTCCCCCCTTTTCCGAGTTGGAATAGGATTCGCGAAGGGGGGGAAAGAGGAGAGAGAGGAGGAAGGGGGGCCTGCCCCCTCTCCTTGTCCTATTCAGACCAAGGGGGGGAGGGGCGCGCCGCCCATCTCTGGCCACCTCTCCTCTCTTCCACTAAGGCCCACTAAGGCCCATATACCTCCCAGGGGGTTCCGGTAACCTCCCGGTAATCCGGTAAAATCCCGATTTCACCCGGAACACTTCCGATATCCAAACATAGGCTTCCAATATATCAATCTTTATGTCTCGACCATTTCGAGACTCCTCGTCATGTCCGTGATCACATCCGGGACTCTGAACAACCTTCGGTACATCAAAACGCATAAACTCATAATATAACTGTCATCGAAACCTTAAGCGTGCGGACCCTACGGGTTCGAGAACAATGTAGACATGACCGAGACACGTCTCCGGTCAATAACCAATAGCGGGACCTGGATGCCCATATTGGTTCCTACATATTCTACGAAGATCTTTTATCGGTCAGACCGCATAACAACATACGTTGTTCCCTTTGTCATCGGTATGTTACTTGCCCGAGATTCGATCGTCGGTATCCTATACCTAGTTCAATCTCGTTACTGGAAAGTCTCTTTACTCGTTCTGTAATACATCATCCCGCAACTAACTCATTAGTTGCAATGCTTGCAAGGCTTAAGTGATGTGCATTACCGAGAGGGCCTAGAGATACCTCTCCGACAATCGGAGTGACAAATCCTAATCTTGAAATACGCCAACCCAACATGTACCTTTGGAGACACCTGTAGAGCTCCTTTATAATCACCCAGTTACGTTGTGACGTTTGGTAGCACACAAAGTGTTCCTCTGGCAAACGGGAGTTGCATAATCTCATAGTCATAGGAACATGTATAAGTCATGAAGAAAGCAATAGCAACATACTAAACGATCGGGTGCTAAGCTAATGGAATGGGTCATGTCAATCAGATCATTCAACTAATGATATGATCCCGTTAATCAAATAACAACTCTTTGTCCATGGTTAGGAAACATAACCATATTTGATTAACGAGCTAGTCAAGTAGAGGCATACTAGTGACACTCTGTTTGTCTATGTGTTCACACATGTATTATGTTTCTGGTTAATACAATTCTAGCATGAATAATAAACTTTTATCATGATATAAGGAAATAAATAATAACTTTATTATTGCCTCTAGGGCATATTTCCTTCAACCGGGGGCAGCTCCGGATCTGCAGCCTCGTCGCAGCCACCACTTCCCCGTCGGCGCATCTCGGATGCCGGCACTAGCACCTCCAGGCCCATGGGAAGCTCCGACAGGAGGCCAGCACAATTGGCGCCCCCGACGCTATCTCTGCTGCTTCCCCACACCGCCTCCTCGCCTCCCCGGCTACTGCTTCCCTTCGTGGGGGCAGCGGTGGGTGCTTGTGCCTGCCCTGCCGGCCCGGACACGCACGCCGGAGTCAGAGGCGTGTACTGTCCTCCGCGAGATGCAGCGAGCAAGGGAGAGGAAGGCTCTGGAGAGCTTTGTCCTTCGCCGGCGTGGGTTACCGGCGGAGCCCGACAAGGACCAGCGGCTCCTCGCGTGGGTCTACCGCCAGTCGCTTACAACAGCGGAGACGGATGCTCGGCGCCTCCGCAGGAAGAACGCCAAGGCTTTTCGGCTTGCCATAAAGCAGTCTGAGCGGGAGGCGTTGGAGAAGACGAAGGAGGCGGCTCGTCTGGCCAAGCTCAGGCACCAGTAGGACCGGGCCGTCCAGCGCCTCAAGGGCCTCGTCATCGTCGAGTCTTCCTCCTTCGACGACCACAGCTCCTCGGACGATGAATCGGACGATCCTCCACTAGCCGCCGATGGGTACAGCTATGCCGGCAACCAAGAAGGGGAAAGGGCCGGCCCGGAAGTGGTGAAGTTGATTTTAATTTCAAGTTTTAGATGTAGTATAAAGTTGTCCGTCGTTTATGTGAACTTTGGTGTATCTTTTGATGAACTATTGTGCAGTTTCTATGTTTGGAGCTGATCTACGTAGATATAGTATGGATATAGGGGTTCGGATATGAGAGTCACAGATGTGGTCGGCGCAATTTGAGGAGTACACGATCACTATAGTCGGAGGCGTTTGAGAGCCTGAATTTGTCAAGTCCGGCTGTAGATGCTCTTAGTTCATGGTTCGATACAGAACGGCGTTGGATGGCAAACTGTGTGCAAACAACACACAATATATAATATAAACGTTTGCAGGCTATTTGAGGTCCACTTTGGATATGCCCCGATTGCAAGAGATGAGAACAATGCAAGCCACCCCCTAGCCTTTATAGTTCGTGTCCACCAGCACACTGCTGATTGTACTTGTTGGAAACGAATATTTTGGCAATGCAACTCAATGTATTGATCGGTGCATAGCGCACATATATATGGAGTACAAGGTGGGCCACAACCTCAACTATACAATGACTAGGAGGTGGGCCGGACTATACAATATACATGCACAAACCATATATTCAACACCCCCCCCGCAGTCGAAGCGTTGCCGGAGACGCAAAGACTGGACCTGAACTCCTCGAAAACAGAAGTAGGCAGTCCTTTTGTCATAACATCGGCAAACTGTTGCACCGTCGAGACGTGGAGGACCCGGATGCGCCCAAGGGCCACCTGCTCACGAACAAAGTGTATGTCGAGCTCAATGTGCTTCGTTCGTCGGTGATGGACCGGGTTGGCGGAGAGGTACACGGCGGAGACATTGTCGCAGTAGACGAGTGTGGCCTTGTGAACATCACAAAGCAACTCCTGGAGCAGCTGACGAAGCCAAGAGCATTCGGCAACGGCGTTAGCCACTGCCCGATACTCTGCCTCGGCACTCGAGCGAGAGACTGTGGGCTGTCGCTTGGAAGACCAAGAGATCAGAGACGGCCCAAGGTAGACACAGTACCCCGAAGTGGAGCGCCATGTGTCCGGGCAGCCAGCCCAGTCCGCATCAGAGTAGGCGACGAGGTCGGTAGGGGCGGAGGCCGTCAGTGTAAGTCCCGTGGACGTAGTGCCGCGTATGTAACGGAGGATACGCTTCACCAAGGTCTAGTGAGAGTCACGCGGAGCATGCATGTGAAGACAGACCTGCTGGACGGCATACTGCAAGTCGGGGCGCGTCAGAGTGAGGTACTGCAAGGCACCCTCAATGGAGCGATAGAAGGCCGCGCCGGATGCGAGAGAACCCTCCAGAGCTGAAACCTTGGCCTTGGTGTCAACAGGCGTGGGAGCAGGCTTGCAGTTAAGCATGCTGGCACGATCGAGAAGCTCATGGGCGTAACGCTGCTGGTGCAGAAAGAACCCATCTGGCCGTCGAACCACCTCAATGCCGAGGAAGTAGTGGAGGGGCCCCAAGTCCTTCAGGGCAAACTCATCGCGAAGACGAGCAGTAAGCCGCTGGAGAAGCGCGACAGTGGAAGCCGTTAGGATGATGTCATCGACGTAGAGCAACAAGTAGGCTGTGTCAACCCCGTGATGGTACACGAAGAGGGACGCGTCGGAGCGGGTCGATGTAAATCCGAGCGTCTGCAGGAAGGCAGCGATGCGCTGGTACCAGGCCCGAGGCGCCTACTTCAACCTGTAAAGAGAATGGGAGAGCAAGCACACATGGTCCGGATGTGTGGCGTCGACGAAGCCGGTGGGCTGCTCACAGAACACCTGCCCGGCGAGGTGGCCGTGCAAGAAAGCATTGGAGACGTCCAACTGATGCACGGGCCAAGCTCGGGAGACGGCCAGCTGAAGCATGGTGCAGATCGTGCCCGGTTTAACAATCGGAGCAAAAGTGTCGGTGAAGTCCACGCCCGCACGTTGCCGAAAGCCTCGAACCACCCAGCGAGCTTTGTAGCGCTTGAGAGTCCCGTCGGGACGAGTCTTATGCCGAAAGACCCACTTGCCCGTGATAATGTTGGCACGAGGTGGCCAAGGGACAAGCTGCCAGGTGCGGTTCCGTTGGAGCGCATCGAACTCTTCCTGCATCGCAGCAAGCCAATGAGGGTCCCAAAGGGCAGCTCGAGCTGACGATGGGAGAGGAGATGGCTCAGAGACGGAAGCGGCGAGAAGATACTCATCGCTGGTGTACCACATACTCGGGCGGAAGGTACCGGCCCGAGAGCGAGTCATCGGGCGGGGCAGTGAGTCCGGGGCGACGGGCGAGGACGAAGAAGAGCCCGCCGCCACTGATGCTGCGGGTGAGACCGCGGGTGAGGCCGCCGCGGGCGAGGCCGCCGGCGAGGGCGCGGGGAAGGCCGCCGCGGACGAGTCCGCCGGCGAGGGCGCAGGGAAGGCCGCCGCGGGCGAGGCCACCAACGAGGGCGCGGGGGGCGCCGAGGAGGCCCGCGCCGATGGTGGCGCAGGGGGCGTCGTAGGCGCCGGGAGGGGTGCAGCCCCAAAGGAAACTGACCGGGGAGGAACTCGACCCAGGGCACGAGGGGCACCCTCGAAGCCAGGAGGCGGCCTGAGAGAAGCGCCCGAGCGGCCGTCACCAGGAGCGGGCAAGGCCGCAACATCCGAAGGTACCTGCTGAAACGGAAAAACTATCTCATCAAAGTAAACGTGTCGGGAAGTGATGACCCGATGTGAGATAGGATCATACAGCGGTAGCCTTTGGTGTTGGGGGGATAGCCGAGAAAAATACAGGCCACGGACCGTGGTGCGAGCTTATGAGAAGTAGTGGAAGCGATGCTAGGGTAGCACAAGCAACCGAAAATGCGAAGCTCGGTGTAGGAAGGTGGCGTGCCGAACAAAAGATGATGAGGAGCAAAATTCCCACGAGTGTGACAGGGACGGATGTTGAGGAGTAGTGACGCGGTGGCGAGTGCGTCAGGCCAGAAATGTGGTGGCACGTTGGCGTGAAAGAGGAGGGTGCGAACGCAGTCATTAAGAGTGTGAAGCACGCGCTTAACGCGGCCATTTTGTTGCGAAGTGTACGGGCAAGTGAGACGAAAAATCGTGCCGTGTGTGGCGAGAAGGTTCCAGATTGCAAGATTATCGAACTCCTTCCCGTTGTCTGTTTGCAACGCATGAATGGGGCGACCAAACTGCGTGGAGACATAGGAGTGGAATGCGGTGAGAGTGGCAACAGAATCCGACTTTCGCCGCAACGGGAAGGTCCACACATAGTGCGAAAAATCATCAAGGATAACAAGATAATAAAGATAGCCCGTGTTAATTGCAACAGGAGAGGTCCAAACATCACTATGAATTAACTCAAATGGGTATGAAGCAACATGCGAGGAAGTGCTAAAGGGTAAACGAGTATGTTTGCCGAGACGACAAGCATGACAAGTGTGATCGTCGATCTTATTACACGTGAATGAAAAACTGTGAAGAATATGACGAAGGGTGGCAGGGTTGGGATGACCGAGACGAGCATGCCAAAGGTCCACTCCAGCAGAAAGCACCATGGGTGCAGCAACGGAGGATGTGGAGGAGTGGACCAGGTAGAGATCGTCGGGGATGTCACATCGGTGGAGCACCATCTGGGTACGGGCATCCTTAACAGAAAAGCCAAACATGTCAAATTCAACGGTGACAGGATTTTCACGTGTAAGAGAACGAACAGAAACAAGATTTTTAATGATGGCAGGTGAAACGAGTACGTTAGAAAAATGTAATGGAACGGAGTTAGAAGGAAAAACAGCATGGCCGACATGAGTGATGGGCATGGAAGAACCGTCGCCCACGGTAGTGCGAGCAGTAGTGTGAACAGGGTGAGCGGTAAGAAGGTTACCGGGGTTGGCGGCCATGTGAGCCGTGGCTCCGGTGTCCATGTACCAGTCGCCACCGCCGGTGTACTGCTGTGGCGTGGGGGCGGTGTGGAGGGACGCTAGCAGCGCGGGGTCCCATGGTGCCGGCGGGAGGGCCGGGGCCGACGGCATAGGCTGTGGCGGCAACGCCACGAGCCCACCGGCCGGAGGCAGCCCATAGGGCGCCGAGGGGCCGTAGAGCAGCGGCGGAGGATACGCCTGAAGGGCCGCGTACAAAGCCTGATGAGGGGCCGGGCGGGCGCCAAAAACACCGGGGATGGGGGCGCGCGGTATGGGCATGGAGTATGCGTGAACAACCCCCGTCCAGGGGTTCTGGCCGGCCTGCCAAGGCGCCGGCGGGAGCGGGTGCTGCGGCTGGCGCGGCGCCCCGCCATGGGCAGCTGGCGGCGGATGCTGTTGCTTGCGGCCACCTCGGCCGCGACGCCCGCCCCGGCGCTGCTGCTGCTCGGCGGAGGAGCGTGCGGCGGCGCGGGATATGGGAACCCGGGCGACGGCTGCACGTGGAGGGGCCCCTGGACGGGCCGCGGCGGGGGAGCCAGAGAAGTGGGCGGCGCACCACCGCGGGTTCCGAGAGCCGTATGGGTGGCCCGGGCGCGCGACATCCGCATCCTCTTCTCCTCCAGCTTCAGGTACGCGACGATCTTGGGGAAGGTCGGGTTGGTGATGAGAGGGATGTTGGAGGCGGCGTTCCCGAAGTCTTCGTTCAGGCCGGCGATGAGAGTGCTGAGGAGGAGCTCGTCGGAGACCTTCTCGCCAAGGTCACGGAGCTCGTCGACAAGCTTCTTGAGGCGCATGCAATAATCGTCGACCGACGAGTCAAGCTGCTGGCACCCAAAAAACTCGCCGTGCAAGAAAACCTTGCGTTGGAGCGCGTTGTCGGTGAAGAGGCCGTTGAGCTTAGTCCAAACGGCGTGAGCGTCATCATCGGCGGAGACCACCGTGTGGAAGAGGTCCTTCGAGATGGTGGTGTAGAACCAGCGGATAAGAGTGGCGTCGATGGACATCCACTCCTCATCGTCCTCCATGAAGCGGGAGTCCACGGAGCCATCGATGTGATCCCGGAGATTGTACTCACGGAACACAAGGGAGAAGTACGTCTTCCAGGCATAGTAGGTGTAGGTGAGTTGATCGAGGATGACGGGAACCCGAGCGAGAATATTGAGATCACGGATGACGACGGGATCGGGGCCGTCGAAGGGGTTGGTGCGGCGGCTGCGGGTGGTACCGGTGGAACCGGGGGAGGCCATGGCCGAGAGGGGAGGGATGGCGGCGCGGCGCGGGTGGTGGCGCTGCGGGTGGCGGGCGGAAGCGCGAGGCGGCGGCGGCACACAGGGGGGCGACGGCGAGGAGACGCGGCGGTGGCGGCACGAAGTGGCGGCGGCGGCGGATGGCGGCGGCGGCGGCGATGGGATCGCGGCGGCGGCGGCAGGAGTTAGAGTTAGGATCGTAGGTATGATACCATATTGAAAACGAATATTTTGGCAATGCAACTCGATGTATTGATCGGTGCATAGCGCACGTATATATGGAGTACAAGGTGGGCCACAACCTCAACTATACAATGACTAGGAGGTGGGCCGGACTATACAATATACATACACAAACCATATATTCAACAGTACTCTTGCTACTTAATTGATTGAATTCCTTTTTTAAACTTTATCTAACAAAACTTAGTTAAACAAATATTTTAATTAGGAACATAGTTTGATTGAAGAGTAATGGATTTGCTGCTGCCCCCCCCCCCCCATATTGGGAACGCGCCCGGCCACAGTACTGTCATCTCGTCTCCGGCCGCCGCTTTCATGCTCAGAACTATAGCTGGCAAAATGGGCCGGCCCGGCCCGGCCCATCTTAATCGTGCCTGGCACGGCCCGGCCCGCCATGGCACGATTATTAGTCGGGTCATGTCGTGTCAGCCCGCGTTCTGCCCCCTCCGGCCCAAGTACGGCCCAGGAGTCAAACGGGCCGGCCTGATGGCATGCCAGGCACGCTGGCCCACTAGCCTGATGGTCTGCTAGGTTGTTTCTTGGGCTGATTTTGGTCTGCTGGGCTGTTTTTAATATATTATATATATATATATATATATATATATATATATATATATATATATATATAAATCTGGATAAAAAATAAAAAAATAAACGGGCCGTGCCGTGCCGGCCCGTGTGCCCAGCCTTCAGGCCCAGGCATGGCCCAAGGCGGGCCGCGTGCCTGGCACGACCCGATTAGAGCGTGCCGCGCCTGTCCCATCATGTGCCGTGCCAGTATGCTTGCGGGTCGGCATGCCAGGCCCGGCCCATTTGGCCAGCTATACTCAGAACATTCTCCTATCGCGTTCGAAGCACGGGCGAAGCCACGGGAAACGCTTGGCGCCGAAAGGTCCGTGGCGATTGTTTGGGCCGCACGGTTGGCGCTGGATGGCCAGGTGCATACGCACGCGCTGATGCCTGGTGAGAGCACGCGGTGCGCAGGAGCCAGGAGATGATGGGGACACGCAGTGCTCTACTGGGTGGCTGACATGGACTCGGGTGTGTCTCACTGGTCGCTGTCGGGTTCCAGAGGAATGAGCTCCTTTTTCATGTGGAATAGTAGTCGCTGTGCCTTTGCGTCAGTGCACACGCCAGCTTTCCACATCTTGGCTTCTTATTACTTTTGTATTCTAATCCCTGTGAGAATGGAGTTTTGCAAACGAGTAGCAAATTGGAGCTTCGCCCCACTACAATGTGATTGGTGTACACTTAGTAGCAGGCTAGCAGCAATATATTCAAGTCACGTAAAAATCTTCATAGTATATATAGTAGTAGTATTAAGAGGATAACTAGTTCACTCTAGGTGCTACTGTCACATTCTTTTTTGTCTTCACGAATTCCATTTTTAATATACTAGATACGGTTCTACTTCACCATGGAAAGTCGTTTCGGCTCCCGCTCTCAGATGAACCTGTGAGTGAAAAAATGTTAAAACATGAAATACATTCAAAAAAATCTGATTTTTTTGGGGGAGAAAGATGACCGAGTGAATTATGTTTGTGCCAAATTTCAGAGCATTTGGATGTCTAAGCAGCTATTAGCAAAAAAAATAAGATATGTAAAAAAGTTTACGATTTGTGCACGGGTTGGACCCGATTTACTACTCATATCTCCAACTGCTTTGAAATTGGCGACTGATAAGCGCTTCGGCCGGTCGCACCACGCCCGTTCAATGCAGTGATTTGTAGCCGTTCATTCCTTATCCTTTGCCCCCTCCCTCACCGCTTCGCTTGGACTATGGTGGATTCTGTCAGCAACCGGGGTACAACAGAGCAGCAAGAGGAAGCACAGTCAAGAGCCAGGCCCATACGCAAGCCTTGTCTGCCCACTCGGCTTGCGGGCCCTGAATGGGCCTTAGGCCTTGTAACCCCTTAAGTACCTTTCCCCTCTCTGCTTCTAGACTTGGCAAAGGGCAAATGGCACGATGGCCAGCTAGATAGCGTGTTCTTCTTCCTCTCCCCTTCAATTTCCTCCCAGAGATCCAATTGTAAGAACTTGATTCGAATTTCCATGGAGATTTAGATGAGAACCTTACAATATGGCATCAGAGACATTCGATCTGTCGGCCCTTCCGGCTCACCAGCGCCACACCCGGTTCACCGACAGGCAGCGAAGGCGGCGATGGACCGCATCTCGCCGAAGACCAAGGCCATCTACGACTTTCTGCGAGCTGATTTCGATAAATCCGACCGCGACCACGTTGATTCCACGACGGCGGCCATCTGCAAGCTTGATGCCAAGTTGGATCTGCTCTCTTCCCGTATCGACGAGGTCAAGTTGTCCATTGGCGTCGACATCGATGAGCTGCGACATGAGCTGGATCGTACTCCGCCTACTACTGCGGAAACATCGAGAGGAGTGCCTCCCATACCCATCCGCTCCACCAGTGGTGGCCCGTCTGAATCGGAAGGTTTCCGCGCCGACTGTGAGAACAAAGGTCCCGGAAATCGACTCTATGTTCCACCACCAGCCAGAGGTACGCAATCCGATCAGTCAATATAGAGAGTTCCCTTCAGTTCGGTGGAAAATTTTCGCCACAACTCTTCTGATGTGTTCGGGTTTGGACCATGAATCGAGATGCCGCGATTTGATGGAACCAACCCAAAACTCTGGCAGACCAGGTGTGAAGATTACTTTCGTTTCTGGAACACTCCACCGCAGTAGTGGATATCTCTTGCTATGGCTCTGTTCGAGGGTACAGCCGCTCGATGGCTTGATTCAGTTCGCCGTTGAGTCCCTCAAGCGACGTGGGATGAATTCTGCCACTTACTGTAGTCCAGGTTCGGCCGTAACCAACATCAGTCCATCCTAAGGAAGTTTTTCAGTGTCAGTCAGACAGGAACTGTTGAGGATTATGTGGAACGGTTCTCTGATTTGTTTGACCAGCTTGCTACCTATGAAACTTCACCAAATACAATTCACTATGTTACTCGTTTCTTGGAAGGACTGAAACCATCTATCAAGCTGGCAGTGGGTATACAACAACCGGCCGATCTAGACACAGCTTATCAATTGGCCATTCTTCATGAAGAACTGGGATCACATGTTCATGTAACAGGTCCATCCAACACGAGAAGAGCATCAGCCTTACCTTTGCCCCCTCCACCAACTAGTTCGTTCCAAACTCCTGCAACAAGTAAAGCTATTGAAGATCGTCCTTCTGTGGATAGTCAGAAAAGGCCAGCTGCTGAGGATAAATGGGGAGCTCTCAGGAATTATCGAAGGGCCAAGGGGTTGTGCTTTGTTTGTGGGGAACATTGGAACAAGGATCACGTATGTAAACATGAGGTACAACTTCGTGTGGTACAAGAAATGGTAGAGTTCTTGCAAAACATAGAGTTGTCTGAACCTGATGACACTGATAATTCAGCATCTGTCCATATGATGTCTATTTCTGCTGCAGCTCTGGGAAGTAAAACAGACAAGTCTCCCAGAACAATGCAGCTAAGGGTTCAGTTACAAGGGCATGCTTGTACCTTCTTAGTGGATTCAGGCAGCACTCACTCCTTTTTGGACTTGTCTCTCTTACAAAACCTACATGGAGTATTACCAATGAAGCCCGTGTCTGTCAGAATTGCCAATGGAGACATAGTTAACTGTTCCAACCAAATTGTGGGGTGCAATTGGGGCTGTTCAGGTCACAAGTTTACCAGTGATTTCAAGTTCTTTCCTCTGGGCAGTTATGATGGAATCATAGGACTTGATTGGTTGTCTGCACACAGTCCAATGCTTGTTGATTGGGAAAATCATTGGTTCTCCTTCCAACATCAAGACACCACTGTCACCCTACTGGGAGCTGCTGCTATTGTTCCTGAACTGGCATTAGTGGAATTGTCATCTCTTCTTACTACCACAGATGCTCCCATTCCACCTGAAGTCCAAGAAATTTTGGATCAATTCAAACATGTGTTTGCAGCACCCACAGGTTTACCTCCTAGAAGACCATATGATCACAAGATTCCTCTTATACCAGGAGCCACTCCTGTGTCTCTTCGACCTTACAGATTAGCTCCTGCTCTGAAAACTGAATTAGAGAAACACATACAAGAGATGCTGGCCAGTGGATTATTAGACCAAGTAACAGCCCATTTTCATCTCCCCTGCTTATGGTCAAGAAGAAGGATAATACTTGGCGCCCTGTGATCGATTATCGTCACTTAAATGCCATGACTCAAAAAGGGAAATTTCCCATTCCAGTAATTGATGAGCTCCTGGATGAGCTATCAGGAGCTAGCTGGTTCACTAAGTTAGACCTGCGTTCGGGTTATCATCAGATTCGATTAGCCCTAGGAGATGAATACAAAACTGCATCCCAGACACATCTAGGCCATTATGAGTTTACAGTGGTATCTGTTGGTCTGACAGGAGGACCCAATACATTTCAGTTTGCCATGAACAGTACGTTGGGTCCAGGCAATAGACACTATGTGGTTGTTTTCTTCGATGACATACTGGTTTTCAGTTTCACATTCGAGGAACACTTGGTCCATCTCAAGAAGGTGCTATCTCTCTTGTCTGAACACCAGTGGAAAGTGAAAATGTCCAAATGTGCATTTGCTCAGCGACAAGTAGGGTATCTTGGCCACATTATCAGCGGTGCGGGAGTTTCCACAGACCCAAGTAAGATTTCTGCTATAGAGACATGGCCTACACCAACCAATGTCAAGGAGGTCCGTGGTTTTCTGGGATTGGCCAGTTACTACCGAAAACTCATCCGCAACTTTGGAATTATCTGCCGTTCTCTGACAACCCTGCTGAAGAAGGGGGTGATCTTCCGCTGGTCATCTTGTGAAGAGGAAGCCTTTTAGGCCCTAAAACGTGCCTTAATGACAGCACCAGTACTAGCTGAAAGAACATGCGGTGCCCCCATGTTTGGTTTTGGTAATTGATGACAATCTCTATGGACTAATGGTTGCCTTGAGTTATATTTGAAGGTTTTTGTCCATAGGCTTTTCTTGGAGTACATGTGTTGGTTTCAAGGAGAGTTTGTGTCGACCAAGGTGCTATTCAAGGAATTACCTAAAGATTGATCTTGTGAGAGGTTGATCAAGATTAAGTCAAAGAGTGAATCAAGTTGACCAACCCACAAAGCGTAGAAGATGTACCGAGAGGGATCAAGTGATCCCATGGTATGGTAAGCATTGTCAATTACGCTTCGTGTACTAACCCATGGTCTTCGTGAGGGTTCTTTGTGGGGTTAGGTTGCGGTGTGCAAGTTCAAGTGGAGCATCACGAAGAGATCAAATGCTTGAAGCTTGCCGTCCTTTGTGGTGACAATGGACTTGTGAAGATGTGCGGAAGAGTGGCTCACCCATAGTGGAGTATGGGGGAGCAATCAACTAGTCTTCATCAAGTCAACCCAATCAAGAAAGGTGGTCCAACTTGAGGGAGTCAAGATCGTCTTCATCTAGCTCAAGTGGACCATGTGCAAGGCAAAGGTTTGCCCTTTATAGGTTTCTATTTTACCGGTCTCATGATGGTAGTTGGGAGACTGGGTTATAGGATCGATTGCCGTACTATCAAGGGGGGCTCTCGATGAGTAGCTTGATCGTATCGTTCGCTGAGAGCTCAAACCATTGCATCCTTGCATCATCTTTCTTGGTTCTTGTTTGGTTCTCTTTGAGAGTCTTAGAGCTTTTGGTCATCTTGATGACAAGCTTGAGTTCATCGAAAACGGAGTTCGCTTGCATACTCTATGATGTTTTCGTTGTTGGAGGTTTTGCCGGTTCTTCTCGGTTGGAGGTTTCACTCCTCTATTTGTTGGCATACCTCCCCTGCCTCTTTTTACTATAACCAGTCGTTGTTTTGATACTACTCGTCGTCTTGTTTCCAACAAGCTTGAGTTTGCTCAATTCGGAGCTCATATGCAGAAGTTATGGCAGTTCTTGTTCTCTTGAGTGTGGTTTTGTCAGGGTCCGCGTTGGAAAGGTTTGGGTGGATTCATCACGTACACGTCTCCTTCTTTTCCCCTCCTTCTCCCTTGGAGCTTCCTCCGTTTTCTTGCCTCCCTTGTGTGGCTGCCGTTGTTGGTTGCGGTAGTACTGCTCCCAGGAAAGAGGTAGTACCGTTGGCATCAGCGGTAGTACCATGCAGTGGCACGGTAGTACCGCAGGTGCCCACGGTAGTACCGCTCCACTGGAGCCGCACTACGGCTGCCCACCAGGCTAGTGCCGCCCCTTTGCGGTAGTAGGAGCGGATGTAATTTTTTACATCCGCACCTACCGCGGTAGTACCGCTTTCGCTGTGCGGTAGTACCGCACTATGCGGTCAGGCAGTAGTACCGCCCCTCGGCAGTACTACTATGTCGGGTTTTTGCTACTTCCGTTTCTTTGCAGAAGTAGGCACGGAAGTTTCCCTTTTCCCCTAGCTGGGACTTTTGCCTCGCGGTAGTACCGCATGGGGGGCACGGTAGTACCGCGCGTGCGGAAGTTCTGCCCCTAGCTCCTGCGCGTCTGTTTATCGGTTCTGTGCTGGGGTTGCGGCAGTACCGTGGGTCGGTACGGTAGTACCGCACAGCCGTGCGGTAGTACCGCTTGGATGCAAGCAGTAGTACCGCGCGGCCTTGCGGTAGTACCGCTGGCCAGGCGCGGTAGTACCGCTGGCCGCGGGCTGGTTGGTGGGTAACGGTTGGAGTTTTCCCCACCTATAAAAGGGGGTCTTCTTCCCCAATGAACCTTATCTTTTGAGCTCGTGTTCTTCCCCCATTGTTGACCTTCTTCGAGCTTGCTAACTCTCAATCCCTCCAATGATTCTTGCTAGTTCTTGAGGAAAAGAGGGAGGAGATCTAGATCCACGTTTCCACCAATCACTTTCTCCTCTAAGTGAGGGGAACCCCTTGTATCTAGATCTTGGAGTTCTTCGTGTTCTTCTTTCGTTCTTCCTCTCATTTTCTTCCCTAGCATTAGTTGCTTTGGTGGGATCGGGAGAGAAGGACTTGGGCACTCCGTGTGCCCTTGCCATTGCATTTGGTGCACCGGTTTGAGTTCTCCACGGTGATACGTGGAAGTGAAGTTTGAGAAGCTTATTACTCTTGGGTGTTTGGGCACCCTAGAGCTTGTTCCTCTTGGGTGCCTTGGCGCCCTAGACGGTTGGTGGTGTTCGGAGCTCAATCATTGTGGTGTATAGCTCCGGGCAAGCGTCGGGGTCTCCAATTAGGTTGTGGAGATCGCCCCGAGCAATTTGACGGGTTCGGTGACCACCCCCAAGGGTTGCCATTTGTACGGATTCGGTGACCACCCTCAAGGGTCCCTTAGTGGAATCACGGCATCTTGCATTGTGCGAGGGCGTGAGGAGATTACGGTGGCCCTAGTGGCTTCTTGGGGAGCATCGTGCCTCCACACCGCTCCAAACGGAGATTAGCATCCGCAAGGGTGTGAACTTCGGGATACATCGTCGTCTCCGCGTGCCTCGGATATCTCTTACCCGAGCTCTTTACTTATGCACTTTACTTTGTGATAGCCATATTGTTTCTTATCATATATCTTGCTATCACCTAGTAGTCTATCTTGCTTAGCATAAGTTGTTTGTGCACATAGGTGAGCCTAGTTGTTGTAGGTTTTGTGCTTGACAAATTAACCGCTAGGTTTATTCCGCATTTGTTCAAGCCTAAACCGTAATTATTTTAAAATGTCTATTCACCCCCCCCCCTCTAGGCGACATCCACGATCTTTCACTAGCTCGGCCCAATTTTACAAAAACCTTTGTCATTGAGACAGATGCATGCGATGTGGGCATTGGAGCAGTTCTATCGCAGGATGGGCATCCCCTAGCGTATGTCAGTAAGGCTCTTGGTCCTAGGAACCGTGCTCTGTCAGTATACAAAAAGGAATACTTAGCTATTCTGCTGGCTGTTGAACATTGGCGTCAATACCTATAGTTGAGTGAGTGTGTGATTCAAACTGATCATAGAAGCCTGGCCAGTCTGTCTGAGCAACGTTTACACACGCCTTGGCAGCAAAAGGCATTAACTAAACTCATGGTGCTTTAGTACAAAATTATCTATAAGAAGGGATCAGACAATAATGCTGCTGATTCCTTGTCTCGTAGACCTCATGCAGATGCAGAACTGCAAGCAGTGTCAACACTACAACCTTTGTGGCTTTCGGAAATCTTGGCAAGTTATAGTCAGGACCCTTTCTGCCAACAAAAATTACAATGTTTGGCAGCTCACCCAGCAGCAGAGAACAAGTTTTCCCTTAGAAATGGGCTTCTATGCACTGATAACTGCATTTGGGTGGGCGCTGACAGTCAACTACAAAATAAACCGGTCCTGGCATTTCATGATTCACCTTTGGGGGGCACTCAGGTTTTCCTGTCACCTACAGAAGAATTAGATGACTGTTTCGTTGGTCTGGTATGAAATCCTTTGTCAAACAGGCTGTGCAACACTTTCTGGTCTGCCAACAGGCGAAACCTGAACGAGTTCCTTACCCTAGACTTCTCCAGCCACTCCCAATACCTAGTCTGCCATGGGAGATGGTAACTATGGATTTCATTGAAGGGCTTACGACGTCTGGTAGTTACAACTGCATACTGGTGGTGATTGATAGGTTATCTAAGTATGGCCACTTTATCCCACTTCATCATCCCTTTACAGCAGTGACAATGGCTGAAGCCTTTCTGAATATAGTATACAAGTTACATGGTATGCCTCTCTCTATTGTATCAGACCGTGACCGCATTTTCACAAGTGTGTTTTGGAAAGAGTTGTTTCAGCATACTCAGGGCATCCAATTGCGCATGAGCTCTGCGAGGCATCCTCAATCTGACGGGCAAACTGAACGTGTTAATCAGCAGATTGAGTGTTATCTCAGATGTTTTGTCGTGGCTATCCCTATGTGAGTATTGGTACAATACCAATTGGCACTCAGCCATTGACAGAACCTTGTTTGAGATTATATATGGGCACCTTCCAAGGCACTTTGGTATTGGACCTGATTGTACAATATCTTCCGATGATCTGTCTGAGTGGTTGGAACAGAGGCAAGTGATCTTCAGCACAGTTAAACAGCAACTTTTAAGAGCCCGGCAATGGATGAAAGCACAGGCACACAAACACAGGACGGAGAGAATGTTTGAGGTGGGTGAATCAGTTTTCCTAAAGTTACAGCCATACATCCAAGCTTCAGTTGCTCCGAGGGCCAACCATAAGCTTGCCTATAAATTTTTTGGTCCATACAAGATACTGGAACGTGTGGGGGAAGTTGCCTACCGCCTGGATTTGCCTGCATCTAGTAAAGTCCACCCTGTGTTCCATGTATCCCTGCTGCGTAAGGTTCTTAAGCCTGATCAGCAAATCCTGCAGTCGCTGCCGCCACCGGAGGCTCATCTGCAGATCCCTGAGTTAATTCTTCAGCGACGTGTGGTGATGCATGGCGCCGAACGAGTACTGCAGGTGCTGATCCAATGGTCTAATGGTTCCACTGAATTGGCTACGTGGGAGGATCTGGAAACTCTGAAGCAAATGTTTCCCAGGGCACCGGCTTGAGGGCAAGCCGCATCTCAACAGGGGGAGATTGTCAGCAACATGGGTACAACAGAGCAGCAAGAGGAAGCACAGTCAAGAGCCAGGCCCATACGCAAGCCTCATCTGCCCACTTGGCTTGCGGGCCCTGAATGGGCCTTAGGCCTTGTAACCCCTTAAGTACCTTTCCCCTCTCTGCTTCTAGACTTGGCAAAGGGCAAATGGCATGATGGCCAGCTAGATAGCGTGTTCTTCTTCCTCTCCCCTTCAATTTCCTTTCTAGAGATCCAATTGTAAGAACTTGATTCAAATTTCCATGGGATTTATATGAGAACCTTACAGATTCCCTCGTGAGCAGACACCAGCCAACCACGGTTGCATCCCGCGCACCCGTCCGACGAGCTAGCCGTGCCCCTCTGTCGTCGACCCCGCAGCACAACGCCGGCGGTGAGCTCCCCCGCAGACCACCCGCTTGCTTGTAGCATTTCTCGCTTCGAGCATCTCGAGCCTCCGTTTGTAGCTTTTCTCATCCGGGCTAGCAGCAAAATGGACAGCTCCAACACCGGTGGTCCTTGGTTCCAGGACCGGTGGTCCTTGTTTCCACCAAAACGCACGACGATTGTTGCTCGACACATCTGTGGTTGCAGCAAAATTTAATGGTGGCCTCGAGTGACAGAGTTCTTCCAGCAATGGCGAACTTGGTTCCAGCATCTCATGCCTCCGGTTGTAGCAATCACATCGCCACTTCCAGCTCTTTGTTGGCCGGTTGCAGCACCTTGTCGTCGTCGTGGTCGTCGCCGGGTTATAGCAGCTGCCCCGACAGTAGCTTTCCTTTTGAATACACGATTCCAGCATCCCATTCCGGTGGTTACAACGTCCGCGCGTCGCTGCCCGTAGTATCCTGTGCACGCCGTCCCCGGCCACGGTGCACTACCGGTTGCAGCTTCCGGTGATGCCGGTTCCAGCTCTGGCCGCAGCTGATTGCAGCACCACAGCTAATGGTGCAGACCCGCAGCGAGCCTGTTGGGTTTCGTAGTAATTTCAAAAAAATTCCTACGCACACGCAAGATCATGTGATGCATAGCAATGAGAGGGGAGAGTGTTGTCTACGTACCCAACGCAGACCAACTGCGGAAGCGCTGACACAACGTAGAGGAAGTAGTCGTACGTCTTCATGATCCAACTGATCAAGCACCGAAACTACGGCACCTCCGAGTTCGAGCACACGTTCGGCTCGATGACGATCCCCGGACTCCGATCCAGCAAAGTGTCAGGGAAGAGTTCCGTCAGCACAACGGCGTGGTGACGATCTTGATGCACTACAGCAGCAGGGCTTCGCCTAAACTCTGCTACAGTATTATCGAGGACTATGGTGGCAGGGGGCACCGCACACGGCTAAGGAATAGATCACGTGGATCAACTTGTGTGTTCTAGGGTGCCTTTGCCTCGATATATAAAGGACTAGAGGGGGAGGCTGGCCGGCCAAGGTGTGGCGCGCCAGGAGAGTCCTACTCCCTCTGGGAGTAGGATCCCCCCCGCCCCCAATCCTAGTTGGAATAGGATTCGCGGAGGGGGAAAAGAGAGAGGGGGGGCCGACCACCTCCCCTAGTCCTAATAGGACTAGGGGAAGGGGGAGGCGCGCAGCCCATGTAGGGCTGCCTCTTCTCTTTTCCACTAAGGCCCATCATGGCCCATTTAGCTCCCGGGGGGTTCCGGTAACCTTCCCGGTACTCCGGTAAAATCCCGATTTCACCCGGAACACTTTCGATATCCAAACATAGGCTTCCAATATATCAATCTTTATGTCTCGACCATTTCGAGACTCCTCGTCATGTCCGTGATCACATCCGGGACTCCGACCAACCTTCGGTACATCAAAATGCATAAACTCATAATATAATTGTCATCGTAACCTTAAGCGTGCGGACCCTACGGGTTCGAGAACAATGTAGACATGACCGAGACACGTCTTCGGTCAATAACCAATAGCGGGACCTGGATGCCCATATTGGCTCCTACATATTCTACGAAGATCTTTATCGGTCAGACCGCATAACAACATACGTTGTTCCCTTTGTCATCGGTATATTACTTGCCCGAGATTCGATCGTCGGTATTCCAGTACCTAGTTCAATCTCGTTACCGGCAAGTCTCTTTACTCGTTCTATAATACATCATCCCACAACTAACTCATTTAGTTGCAATGCTGGCAAGGCTTAAGTGATGTGCATTACCGAGAGGGCCCAGAGATACCTCTCCGACAATCGGAGTGACAAAACCTAATCTCGAAATACGCCAACCCAACATCTACCTTTGGAAACACCTGTAATGCTCCTTTATAATCACCTAGTTACGTTGTGATGTTTGATAGCACCCAAAGTGTTCCTCCGGTAAACGGGAGTTGCATAATCTCATAGTTATAGGAACATGTATAAGTCATGAAGAAAGCAATAGCGACATAATAAACGATCGGGTGCTAAGCTAATGGAATGGGTCATGTCAATCAGATCATTCAACTAATGATGTGCTCGTTAATCAAATAACAAATCGTTGTTCATGGTTAGGAAACATAACCATCTTTGATTAACAAGCTAGTCAAGTAGAGGCATACTAGTGACACTTTGTTTGTCTATGTATTCACACATGTATTATGTTTCCGGTTAATACAATTCTAGCATGAATAATAAACATTTATCATGATTATAAGGAAATAAATAATAACTTTATTATTGCCTCTAGGGCATATTTCCTTCAGTCTCCCACTTGCACTAGAGTCAATAATCTAGTTCACATCGCCATGTGATTTAACAGCAATAGTTCACATCACCATGTGATTAACACCCATAGTTCACATCGATATGTGATAAACACCCAAAGGGTTTACTAGAGTCAATAATCTAGTTCACATCGCTGTGTGATTAACACCCAAAGAGTACTAAGGTGTGATCATGTTTTTGCTTGTGAGATAATTTTAGTCAACGGGTCTGTCACATTCAGATCCGTAAGTATTTCACGAATTTTTATGTCAACAATGCTCTGCATGGAGCTACTCTAGCTTATTTCTCCCACTTTCAATATGTATCTAGATCGAGACTTAGAGTCATCCAGATCTGTGTCAAAACTTGCATCGACGTAACTTTTTATGACGAACCTTTTTGTCACCTCCATAATTGAGAAATATTTCCTTATTCCACTAAGGATAATTTTGACCGCTGTCCAGTGATCTACTCTTAGATCACTATTGTACTCCCTTGCTTAACACAGTGTAGGGTATACAATAGATCTGGTACACAGCATGGCATACTTTATAGAACCTATGGCCGAGGCATAGGGAATGACTTTCATTCTCTTTCTATCTTCTGTCGTGGTCGGGCTTTGAGTCTTACTCAACTTCACACCTTGTAACACAGGCAAGAAATTATTTTTCTTTGACTGTTCCATTTTGAACTACTTCAAAATCTTGTCAAGGTATGTACTTATTGAAAAAACTTATCAAGCATCTTGATCTATCTCTACAGATCTTGATGCTCAATATGTAAGCAGCTTCACCGAAGTCTTTCTTTGAAAAACTCCTTTCAAACACTCCTTTATGCTTTACAGAATAATTCTACATTATTTCCGATCAACAATATGTCATTCACATATACTTATCAGAAATGCTGTAGTGCTCCCACTCACTTTCTTGTAAATACAAGCTTCACCGCAAGTCTGTATAAAACTATATGCTTTGATCAACTTATCAAAGTGTATATTCCAACTCCGAGATGCTTGCACCAGTCCATAAATGGATCGCTGGAGCTTGCATATTTTGTTAGCACCTTTAGGATTGACAAAACCTTCTTGTTGCATCACATACAACTCTTCTTTAATAAATCCATTAAGGAATGTAGTTTTGTTTATCCATTTGCTAGATTTCATAAAATGCGACAATTGCTAACATGATTAGGACAGACTTAAGCATAGATACGAGTGAGAAACTCTTATCATAGTCAACACCTTGAACTTGTCGAAAAATCTTTTTGCGACAATTCTAGCTTTGTAGATAGTAACACTACTATCAACGTCCGTCTTCCTCTTGAAGATCCATTTATTTTCTATGGCTTGCCGATCATCGGGCAAAATCCATCAAAGTCCATACTTTGTTCTCATACATGGATCATATCTCAGATTTCATGGCCTCAAACCATTTCGCAGAATCTGGGCTCATCATCGCTTCCTCATAGTTCGCAAGTTCGTCATGGTCTAGTAACACGATTTCCAGAACAGGATTACCGTACCACTCTGGTGCGGATTCTCACTCTGGTTTACCTACGTGATTCGGTAGTAACTTGATCTGAAGTTACATGATCATCATCATTAGCTTCCTCACTAATTGGTGTAGTAGTCACAAGAACAGATTTCTGTGATGAACTACTTTCCAATAAGGGAGAAGGTACAGTTATCTCATCAAGTTCTACTTTCCTCCCACTCACTTCTTTCGAGAGAAACTCCTTCTCCAGAAAGTTTCCGAATTTAGCAACAATAGTCTTGCCTTCGGATCTGTGATAGAAGGTGTATCCAATAGTTTCCTTTGGATATCCTATGAAGACACATTTCTCCGATTTGGGTTCGAGCTTATCAGGTTGAAGCTTTTTCACATAAGCATCGCAGCCCCAAACTTTTAGAGACGACAACTTTGGTTTCTTGCCAAACCACAGTTCATAAGGCGTCGTCTCAATGGATTTTGATGGTGCCCTATTTAACGTGAATGGGGCCGTCTCTAGAGCGTATCCCCAAAACGATAGCGATAAATCAGTAAGAGACATCATAGATCGCACCATATCCAGTAAAGTACGATTACGACGTTCGGACACACCATTACACTATGGTGTTCCAGGTGGCGTGAGTAGTGAAACTATTTCACATTGTTTTAATTGAAGGCCAAACTCGTAACTCAAATACTCTTCTCTACGATCAGATCGTAGAAACTTTATTTTCCTTTTTACGATGATTTTTCACTTCACTCCGAAATTCTTTGAACTTTTCAAATGTTTCAGACTTATGTTTCATCAAGTAGATATACCCATATCTGCTCAAATCATCTGTGAAGTTCAGAAAATAACAATACTTGCCGTGAGCCTTAACACTCATCGGACCGCATACATCAGTATGTATTATTTCCAATAAGTCAGTTGCTCGCTCCGGAGAACGGAGTCTTAGTCATCTTGCCCATGAGGCATGGTTCGCAAGCATCAAGTGATTCATAATCAAGTGATTCCAAAATCCCATCAGCATGGAGTTTCTTCATGCGCTTTACACCAATATGACCTAAACGGCAGTGCTACAAATAAGTTGCACTATCATTATTAACTTTGCATCTTTTGGTTTCAATATTATGATTATGTGTATCACTACGATCGAGATCCAACGAACTATTTTCATTGGGTGTGTAACCATATAAGGTTTTATTCATGTAAACAGAACAACAATTATTCTCTTACTTAAATGAATAACCGTATTACAATAAACATGATCAAATCATATTCATGCTTAACGCAAACACCAAATAACACTTATTCAGGTTCAACACTAATCCCGAAAGTATAGGGAGTGTGCGATGATGATCATATCAATCTTGGAACCACTTCCAACACACATCGTCACTTCACCCTTAACTAGTCTCTGTTTATTCTGCAACTCCCGTTTCGAGTTACTAATCTTAGCAACTGAACTAGTATCAAATACTGAGGGGTTGCTATAAACACTAGTAAAGTACACATCAATAACATGTATATCAAATATACTTATGTTCACTTTGCCATCCTTCTTATCTGCCAATCACTTGGGGTAGTTCCGCTTCCAGTGACCAGTCCCTTTGCAGTAGAAACACTTAGTCTCAGGCTTAGGACCAGACTTGGGCTTCTTCACTTGAGCAGCAACTTGCTTGCTGTTCTTCTTGAAGTTCCCTTCTTCCCTCTGCCCTTTTCTTGAAACTAGTGGTCTTGTCTACCATCAACACTTGATGTTTTTCTCGATTTCTACCTTCGTCAATTTCCACATTACGAAGAGCTTGGGAATCGTTTCCGTTATCCCTTGCATATCATAGTTCATCACAAAGTTCTACTAACTTGGTGATGGTGACTAGAGAATTCTGTCAATCACTATCTTATATGGAAGATTAACTCCCACTTGATTCAAGCGATTGTTGTACTCAGACAATCTGGGCACATGCTCACTAGTTGAGCGATTCTCCTCCATCTTTTAGCTATAGAACTTGTTGGAGACTTTCATATCTCTCAACTCGGGTATTTGCTTGAAATATTAACTTCAACTCCTGGAACATCTCATATGCTCCATGACGTTCAAAACGTCTTTGAAGTCCCGATTCTAAGCCATTAAGCATGGTGCACTAAACTATCAAGTAGTCATCATATTGAGCTAGCCAAATGTTCATAACGTCTGCATCTGCTCCTGCAATAGGTCCGTCACCTAGCGGTGCATCAAGGACATAATTCTTCTGTGCAGCAATGAGGATAAACCTCAGACTACGGATCCAATCCGCATCATTGCTACTAACATCTTTCAACACAATTTTCTCTAGGAACATATCAAAATAAACACGGGAAACAACAACGCGAGCTATTGATCTACAACATAATTTGCAAAATACTACCAGGACTAAGTTCATGATAAATTTAAGTTCAATTAATCATATTACTTAAGAACTCCCACTTAGATAGACATCCCTCTAATCCTCTAAGTGATCACGTGATCCAAATCAACTAAACCATAACCGATCATCACGTGAAATGGATTAGTCTTCAATGGTGAACATCATTATGTTGATCATATCTACTATATGATTCACGCTCGACCTTTTGGTCTCTGTGTTCCGAGGCCATATCTGTATATGCTTGGCTCGTCAAGTATAACCTGAGTATTCCGCGTGTGCAACTGTTTTGCACCCGTTGTATTTGAACGTAGAACCTATCACACCCGATCACTGTTGGGTTTCGTAGTAATTTCAAAAAATTTCCTACGCACACGCAAGATCATGTGATGCATAGCAACGAGAGGGGAGAGTGTTGTCTACATACCCAACGCAGACCGACTGCGGAAGCGCTGACACAACGTAGAGGAAGTAGTCGTACGTCTTCACGATTTAACCGATCAAGCACCGAAACTACGGCACCTCCGAGTTCGAGCACACGTTCAGCTCGATGACGATCCCCAGACTCCGATCCAGCAAAGTGTCGGGGAAGAGTTCCGTCAGCACGACGGCGTGGTGACGATCTTGATGCACTACAGCAGCAGGGCTTCGCCTAAACTCCGCTACAGTATTATCGAGGACTATGGTGGCAGGGGGCACCGCACACGGCTCAGGAATAGATCACGTGGATCAACTTGTGTGTTCTCGGGTGCCTCTGCCTCAGTATATAAAGGACTAGAGGGGGGAGGCTGGCCGGCCAAGGTGTGGCGCGCCAGGATAGTCCTACTCCCTCTGGGAGTAGGATTCCCCCCCCCCCCAATCCTAGTTGGAATAGGATTCGCGGAGGGGGAAAAGAGAGAGAGGGGGCCGACCACCTCTCCTAGTCCTAATAGGACTAGGGGAAGGGGGAGGCGCACAGCCCATGTAGGGCTGCCTCTTCTCTTTTCCACTAAGGCCCACCATGGCCCATTTAGCTACCGGGGGGTTCCGGTAACCTTCCCGGTACTCCGGTAAAATCCCGATTTCACCCGGAACACTTTCGATATCCAAACATAGGCTTCCAATATATCAATCTTTATGTCTCGACCATTTAGAGACTCCTCGTCATGTCCATGATCACATCCGGAACTCCGAACAACCTTCGGTACATCAAAATGCATAAACTCATAATATAACTGTCATCGTAACCTTAAGCGTGCGGACCCTACGGGTTCGAGAACAATGTAGACATGACCGAGACACGTCTTCGGTCAATAACCAATAGCGGGACCTGGATGCCCATATTGGCTCCTACATATTCTATGAAGATCTTTATCGGTCAGACAGCATAACAACATACGTTGTTCCCTTTGTCATCGGTATGTTACTTGCCCGAGATTCGATCGTCGGTATTCTAGTACCTAGTTCAATCTCGTTACCGGCAAGTCTCTTTACTCGTTCTGTAATACATCATCCCGCAACTAACTCATTTAGTTGCAATGCTTGCAAGGCTTAAGTGATGTGCATTACCGAGAGGGCCCAGAGATACCTCTCCGACAATCGGAGTGACAAACCTAATCTCGAAATACGCCAACCCAACATCTACCTTTGGAGACACCTGTAATGCTCCTTTATAATCACCCAGTTACGTTGTGACGTTTGGTAGCACCCAAAGTGTTCCTCCGGCAAACGGGAGTTGCATAATCTCATAGTTATAGGAACATGTATAAGTCATGAAGAAAGCAATAGCAACATACTAAACGATCGGGTGCTAAGCTAATGGAATGGGTCATGTCAATCAGATCATTCAACTAATGATGTGACCTCGTTAATCAAATAACAACTCTTGTTCATGGTTAGGAAACATAACCATCTTTGATTAACGAGCTAGTCAAGTAGAGGCATACTAGTGACACTTTGTTTGTCTATGTATTCACACATGTATTATGTTTCCGGTTAATACAATTCTAGCATGAATAATAAACATTTATCATGATTATAAGGAAATAAATAATAACTTTATTATTGCCTCTAGGGCATATTTCCTTCAGTCTCCCACTTGCACTAGAGTCAACAATCTAGTTCACATCGCCATGTGATTTAGCAGCAATAGTTCACATCACCATGTGATTAACACCCATAGTTCACATCGATATGTGATAAACACCCAAAGGGTTTACTAGAGTCAATAATCTAGTTCGCATCGCTGTGTGATTAACACCCAAAGAGTACTAAGGTGTGATCATGTTTTTGCTTGTGAGATAATTTTAGTCAACGGGTCTGTCACATTCAGATCCGTAAGTATTTTGCGAATTTTTATGTCAACAGTGCTCTGTACGGAGCTACTCTAGCTTATTGCTCCCACTTTCAATATGTATCTAGATCGAGACTTAGAGTCATCCAGATCTGTGTCAAAACTTGCATCGACGTAACTTTTTACGACGAACCTTTTTGTCACCTCCATAATTGAGAAATATTTCCTTATTCCACTAAGGATAATTTTGACCGCTGTCCAGTGATCTACTCTTAGATCACTATTGTACTCCCTTGCTTAACACAGTGTAGGGTATACAATAGATCTGGTACACAGCATGGCATACTTTATAGAACCTATGGCTGAGGCATAGGAATGACTTTCATTCTCTTTCTATCTTCTGCCGTGGTCGGGCTTTGAGTCTTACTCAACTTCACACCTTGTAACACAGGCAAGAAACTTTTTCTTTGACTGTTCCATTTTGAACTACTTCAAAATCTTGTCAAGGTATGTACTTATTGAAAAAACTTATCAAGCGTCTTGATCTATCTCTATAGATCTTGATGCTCAATATGTAAGCAGCTTCACCGAAGTCTTTCTTTGAAAAACTCCTTTCAAACACTCCTTTATGCTTTACAGAATAATTCTACATTATTTCCGATCAACAATATGTCATTCACATATACTTATCAGAAATGATGTAGTGCTCCCACTCACTTTCTTGTAAATACAGGCTTCACCGCAAGTCTGTATAAAACTATATGCTTTGATCAACTTATCAAAGCGTATATTCCAACTCCGAGATGCTTGCACCAGTCCATAGATGGATCGCTGGAGCTTGCATATTTTGTTAGCACCTTTAGGATTGACAAAACCTTCTTGTTGCATCATATACAACTCTTCTTTAATAAATCCATTAAGGAATGTAGTTTTGTTTATCCATTTGCCAGATTTCATAAAATGCGGCAATTGCTAACATGATTCGGACAGACTTAAGCATAGATACGAGTGAGAAACTCTCATCGTAGTCAACACCTTGAACTTGTCGAAAACCTTTTGCGACAATTCTAGCTTTGTAGATAGTAACACTACTATCAGCGTCCGTCTTCCTCTTGAAGATCCATTTATTTTCTATGGCTTGCCGATCATCGGGCAAAATCCATCAAAGTCCATACTTTGTTCTCATACATGGATCATATCTCAGATTTCATGGCCTCAAACCATTTCGCGGAATCTGGGCTCATCATCGCTTCCTCATAGTTCGCAAGTTCGTCATGGTCTAGTAACACGACTTCCAGAACAGGATTACCGTACCACTCTGGTGCGGATCTCACTCTGGTTTACCTACGAGATTCGGTAGTAACTTGATCTGAAGTTACATGATCATCATCATTAGCTTCCTCACTAATTGGTGTAGTAGTCACAAGAACAGATTTCTGTGATGAACTACTTTCCAATAAGGGAGAAGGTACAGTTACCTCGTCAAGTTCTACTTTCCTCCCACTCACTTCTTTCGAGAGAAACTCCTTCTCCAGAAAGTTTCCGAATTTAGCAACAATAGTCTTGCCTTCGGATCTGTGATAGAAGGTGTATCCACTAGTTTCCTTTGGATATCCTATGAAGACACATTTCTCCGATTTGGGTTCGAGCTTATCAGGTTGAAGCTTTTTCACATAAGCATCGCAGCCCCAAACTTTTAGAGACGACAACTTTGGTTTCTTGCCAAACCACAGTTCATAAGGCGTCGTCTCAACGGATTTTGATGGTGCCCTATTTAACGTGAATGCGGCCGTCTCTAGAGCGTATCCCCAAAACGATAGCGGTAAATCAGTAAGAGACATCATAGATCGCACTATATCCAGTAAAGTACGATTACGACGTTCGGACACACCATTACACTATGGTGTTCCAGGTGGCGTGAGTAGTGAAACTATTTCACATTGTTTTAATTGAAGGCCAAACTCGTAACTCAAATACTCTTCTCTACGATCAGATCGTAGAAAGTTTATTTTCCTTTTTACGATGATTTTTCACTTCACTCTGAAATTCTTTGAACTTTTCAAATGTTTCAGACTTATGTTTCATCAAGTAGATACACCCATATCTGCTCAAATCATCTGTGAAGTTCAGAAAATAACGATACTTGCCGTGAGCCTTAACACTCATCGGACCGCATACATCAGTATGTATTATTTCCAATAAGTCAGTTGCTCGCTTCGGAGAACGGAGTCTTAGTCATCTTGCCCATGAGGCATGGTTCGCAAGCATCAAGTGATTCACAATCAAGTGATTCCAAAATCCCATCAGCATGGAGTTTCTTCATGCGCTTTACACCAATATGACCTAAACGGCAGTGCTACAAATAAGTTGCACTATCATTATTAACTTTGCATCTTTTGGTTTTAATATTATGATTATGTGTATCACTACGATCGAGATCCAACGAACTATTTTCATTGGGTGTGTAACCATATAAGGTTTTATTCATGTAAACAGAACAACAATTTATTCTCTTACTTAAATGAATAACCGTATCACAATAAACATGATCAAATCATATTCATGCTTAACGCAAACACCAAATAACACTTATTCAGGTTCAACACTAATCCCGAAAGTATAGGGAGTGTGCGATGATGATCATATCAATCTTGGAACCACTTCCAACACACATCGTCACTTTACCCTTAACTAGTCTCTGTTTATTCTGCAACTCCCGTTTCGAGTTACTAATCTTAGCAACTGAACTAGTATCAAATACTGAGGGGTTGCTATAAACACTAGTAAAGTACACATCAATAACATGTATATCAAATATACTTATGTTCACTTTGCCATCCTTCTTATCTGCCAATCACTTGGGGTAGTTCCGCTTCCAGTGACCAGTCCCTTTGCAGTAGAAACACTTAGTCTCAGGCTTAGGACCAGACTTGGGCTTCTTCACTTGAGCAGCAACTTGCTTGCTGTTCTTCTTGAAGTTCCCCTTCTTCCCTCTGCCCTTTTCTTGAAACTAGTGGTCTTGTCTACCATCAACACTTGATGTTTTTCTCGATTTCTACCTTCGTCAATTTCCGCATTACGAAGAGCTTGGGAATCGTTTCCGTTATCCCTTGCATATCATAGTTCATCACAAAGTTCTACTAACTTGGTGATGGTGACTAGAGAATTCTGTCAATCACTATCTTATCTGGAAGATTAACTCCCACTTGATTCAAGCGATTGTTGTACTCAGACAATCTGGGCACATGCTCACTAGTTGAGCGATTCTCCTCCATCTTTTAGCTATAGAACTTGTTGGAGACTTTCATATCTCTCAACTCGGGTATTTGCTTGAAATATTAACTTCAACTCCTGGAACATCTCATATGCTCCATGACGTTCAAAACGTCTTTGAAGTCCCGATTCTAAGCCATTAAGCATGGTGCACTAAACTATCAAGTAGTCATCATATTGAGCTAGCCAAATGTTCATAACGTCTGCATCTGCTCCTGCAATAGGTCCGTCACCTAGCGGTGCATCAAGGACATAATTCTTCTGTGCAGCAATGAGGATAAACCTCAGATCACGGATCCAATCCGCATCATTGCTACTAACATCTTTCAACACAATTTTCTCTAGGAACATATCAAAATAAACACAGGGAAACAACAACGCGAGCTATTGATCTACAACATAATTTGCAAAATACTACCAGGACTAAGTTCATGATAAATTTAAGTTCAATTAATCATATTACTTAAGAACTCCCACTTAGATAGACATCCCTCTAATCTTCTAAGTGATCACGTGATCCAAATCAACTAAACCATAACCGATCATCACGTGAAATGGAGTAGTCTTCAATGGTGAACATCATTATGTTGATCATATCTACTATATGATTCACGCTCGACCTTTCGGTCTCCGTGTTCCGAGGCCATATCTGTATATGCTTGGCTCGTCAAGTATAACCTGAGTATTCCGCGTGTGCAACTGTTTTGCACCCGTTGTATTTGAACGTAGAACCTATCACACCCGATCATCACGTGGTGTCTCAGCACGAAGAACTTTCGCAACGGTGCATACTCAGGGAGAACACTTCTTGATAATTTAGTGAGAGATCATCTTATAATGCTACCGTCAATCAAAGCAAGATAAGATGCATAAAAGGATAAACATCACATGCAATCAATATAAGTGATATGATATGGCCATCATCATCTTGTGCTTGTGATCTCCATCTCCGAAGCACCGTCGTGATCACCATCGTCACCGGCGTGACACCTTGATCTCCATCGTAGCATCGTTGTCGTCTCGCCAAGCTTGTGCTTCCACGACTATCACTACCGCTTAGTAATAAAGTAAAGCATTACATCGCGATTTCATTGCATACAATAAAACGACAACCATAAGGCTCCTGCCAGTTGCCGATAACTCGGTTACAAAACATGATCATCTCATACAATTCAGCATCATGTCTTGACCATATCACATCACAACATGCCCTGCAAAAACAAGTTAGACGTCCTCTACTTTGTTGTTGCAAGTTTTACGTGGCTGCTACGGGCTTAAGCAAGAACCAATATCACCTACGCATCAAAACCACAACGATAGTTTTTCAAATAGACTCCGTTTTAACCTTCGCAAGGACCGGGCGTAGCCATACTTGGTTCAACTAAAGTTGGAGAGACAGTCGCCCGCAAGCCGCCTATGTGCAAAGCACGTCGGGGGAACCGGTCTCGCGTAAGCGTACGCGTAATGTTGGTCCGGGTCGTCTCGTCCAACAATGCCGCCAAACCAAAGTATGACATGCTGGTAGGCAGTATGACTTATATCGCCCACAACTCACTTGTGTTCTACTCGTGCATATAATATCAACATAAATAACCTGGCTCTGATACCACTGTTGGGTTTCGTAGTAATTTCAAAAAATTTCCTACGCACACGCAAGATCATGCGATGCATAGCAACGAGAGGGGAGAGTGTTGTCTACGTACCCAACACAGACCGACTGCGGAAGCGCTGACACAACGTAGAGGAAGTAGTCGTGCGTCTTCACGATCCAACCGATCAAGCACCGAAAGTACGGCACCTCCGAGTTCGAGCACACGTTCGGCTCGATGACGATCCCCGGACTCCGATCCAGCAAAGTGTCGGGGAAGAGTTCCGTCAGCACAACGGCGTGGTGACGATCTTGACGCACTACAGCAGCAGGGCTTCGCCTAAACTCCGCTACAGTATTATCGAGGACTATGGTGGCAGGGGGCACCGCACACGGCTAAGGAATAGATCACGTGGATCAACTTGTGTGTTCTAGGGTGCCTCTGCCTCAGTATATAAAGGACTAGAGGGGGGAGGCTGGCCGGCCAAGCTGTGGCGCGCCAGGAGAGTCCTACTCCCTCTGGGAGTAGGATTCCCCCCCCCCCAATCCTAGTTGGAATAGGATTCGCGGAGGGGGAAAAGAGAGAGAGGGGGCCGACCACCTCTCCTAGTCCTAATAGGACTAGGGGAAGGGGGAGGCGCGCAGCCCATGTAGGGCTGCCTCTTCTCTTTTCCACTAAGGCCCATCATGGCCCATTTAGCTCCCGGGGGGTTCCGGTAACCTTCCCGGTACTCCGGTAAAATCCCGGTTTCACCCGGAACACTTCCGATATCCAAACATAGGCTTCCAATATATCAATCTTTATGTCTCGACCATTTCGAGACTCCTCGTCATGTCCGTGATCACATCCGGGACTCCGAACAACCTTCGGTACATCAAAATGCATAAACTCATAATATAACTGTCATCGTAACCTTAAGCGTGCGGACCCTACGGGTTCGAGAACAATGTAGACATGACCGAGACACGTCTTCGGTCAATAACCAATAGCGGGACCTGGATGCCCATATTGGCTCCTACATATTCTATGAAGATCTTTATCGGTCAGACCGCATAACAACATACGTTGTTCCCTTTGTCATCGGTATGTTACTTGCCCGAGATTCGATCGTCGGTATTCCAGTACCTAGTTCAATCTCGTTACCGGCAAGTCTCTTTACTCGTTCTGTAATACATCATCCCGCAACTAACTCATTTAGTTGCAATGCTTGCAAGGCTTAAGTGATGTGCATTACCGAGAGGGCCCAGAGATACCTCTCCGACAATCGGAGTGACAAAACCTAATCTCGAAATACGCCAACCCAACATCTACCTTTGGAACACCTGTAATGCTCCTTTATAATCACCCAGTTACGTTGTGACGTTTGGTAGCACCCAAAGTGTTCCTCCGGCAAACGGGAGTTGCATAATCTCATAGTTATAGGAACATGTATAAGTCATGAAGAAAGCAATAGCAACATACTAAACGATCAGGTGCTAAGCTAATGGAATGGGTCATGTCAATCAGATCATTCAACTAATGATGTGACCTCGTTAATCAAATAACAACTCGCTGTTCATGGTTAGGAAACATAACCATCTTTGGTTAACGAGCTAGTCAAATAGAGGCATACTAGTGACACTTTGTTTGTCTATGTATTCACACATGTATTATGTTTCCGGTTAATACAATTCTAGCATGAATAATAAACATTTATCATGATTATAAGGAAATAAATAATAACTTTATTATTACCTCTTGGGCATATTTCCTTCACTCGATGCGACTGCTCCCGACTTGTCCCCGTCTCCGTCCGCCTCTGCTTCCACTACTTTCCCTGCATCAACTCCATGGCTGACGACGAAGCCACCAAGAAGAAGGCCTCGGCCGATGCCGAGGCTGCCGCTGTCGCCGCCACGTTGGCCTGGCCAACCAGAGGGTATGAGCCGGACGAGAAGAACGAAGATGGGGAATTTCTGCAGTGGGGCGATAAGAGAGAGCAGCGAGATAAGGATGGGAGTGTGTGATGGTGAGCGGTGACGCACATAACACGTGGAAGCGAGGGCGAGTGCATGCGACCAGCCGAACACTCGACCAGCTCACCGATTGTAAACGTTTTCCTTTGAAATTTGGCATGCTTCTCAAGTACTAAAATATCTTTCATTAAAAAAATCAGATTTTTTGAATTTTTTTTAAATTTACTGTTTATAAGACGTAGATGAGTCCAGACTCTTAATTGAATATTCTACGGCAACTCGGCAAGTTAAAAAAAACTCTACACAAATATATGAATTTTCAAGCAGTGCATGTGTATGTTCACAATTGGACAAGAAAGAAGGGACTGAAGTGGGAAGTGTAGTCTCCTTTCTATCGCTTCTCTGATTATTATTTTTAATGTCTTCTCCGATGCTCACCACCCACCTCTATATATACATTCACCTCCTTTCCATCTCCACATCCAACATCCAAAGCTCCAACGAACTCGACAGAAAAATCTCAGTCTCACACTTCCACGCACAGCACACCTGCAAAGATTCCATGGGCGCCAAGGTTTCCTGCTTTTCCACCCACCGATGCACCCTCTCGCAGCAGCCACACCATCCGGGGCCGGTCAGGGTCATCGCCGCCGACGGCTCGCTGAAGGAGCTCCCGGCCAGCCCCCGAGTCGCCGTCTCCGACGTTCTCTCCGGCGAGGCCGCCTCCTTCTTCGTGTGCAACTCCGACGCGCTCTACTTCAACGAGCCCCCACCGGCGCTGGCCTCCGACGAGCTCCTCCGGCCGGGACAAATATACTTCCTGCTCCCTGCCGCGGAGCTGGGGCGGCCGCTCTCGAGCGCCGACATGGCCGCGCTCGCCGTGCGGGCGAGTGCCGCGATCGCCGCCAAGAGGCCTGAGCGGCGCGGCGGCAAGACCAAGAACCTGCGCGTCGTGCCGGTGCACGAGGATCAGGTGGAAGACCGCGAGGACGTCATGTTCAACGAGAAGCTTAACGAGCGGACGCTCGGGGAGTTCGCGGTGTCGGTGAGTCCGGCGAAGAAGAGCAACGGGAAGCTCGCCCCGCGGTCGCGGCTGAGGCTGAAGCGGGCTCTGAGCATCATCCAGGAGGCTGCTGACTGACTCGAGCATTTCTACAAGAGAAAGATAGTGTTGTTCATTTTTTTTGTTCCTTCAATTTTGGAACCATTCTTAATTCCTGAGGCCAAACGGCCTAGGCCAATAGTATTAAATTGATTTTTGTAGATTTAGGCGGGAAAGAACAAACAAATTGGGAAATAGACTGTAAATATCTCCCAGTGTGTATAGTACAATGCTAGATGCAAAACTACCAGGAATGCTAAAAACTGATTCTTGAGTTCTTATCTACTCCCTCATTCCATTTATATAGAATCTAATGTGTTTTTAAGACCGCCTTTGATTATTGACAAAATTAATAGTACATAAGATGTATAATGTGAAAATTATATCATAGGAAGCTCCTTTCACATACGAATTTGATCGTATGCTTTGTGTATGTATAATGTGAAAATTATATCATAGGAAGCTCCTTTTACATACGAATTTGACCGTACGCTTTATGTAAGTTGCATGTCATATATTATTGCTCTAAAATTTGATCAAAGTTAACCTTAAAAAACGCATTAGGCCCTATATAGATGAAAGAAGGGAGTACTTATAATCTGTATAGTGTTTTGTTTATTTGCGCAAAATATGTATGGTATTTTTTTTCCTGCTTTATATGCTACGATGGAAGTAGTCAAAATGTCTGACCGAACTGTCTCTAAATGTATGACTCCAAGTTCTAAAACACCATGGGTTCTTTTTTTTTTTTTTGCGGGTTAATAGTTTGATGTATCGATCAGACAGCACCACGGCGACAGCTAAATAGCAGAAAGGAGCACCCCGCAAAAAAATATTCATTTGAATGTTAACTAATTTCAGACCAAGAAAGTATAAAATTATGAGGAATCAAACTCTATTTACTGTACTCCATATGTAAACGAATATAAGAACTTTAAGATCACTACAAGATGACTATTCAAGTCAACCGACGGCTTCTTTTTATTTTGGATAAACTATTCAACCGCACGCACGTAGTCGCGTTATACTTTAGGGTCTCTTTTGGTTCATAGAATAGGATTATCATACGAATAAAAATTTTGTAGGAAATGAGATGACATGTATCTCAAATCCTATAAGTAGGAATAGGAAACAAGATGTCGTTTGGTTGACACCAAAGGAATTTTTTCATTGAGTCTAGACTCTTTTTTATTTTTCTATGAAATGTGAAGGATAGAAACCAATCCTATGTAAAAATAAAAATCCATTCGTATGAACCAAAAGGCTCTAAAGGAAAAAATCCTATAAAAATCCTATCCTCTAGAATTTCTATGAAATTCCTCTAAATCAAAGGAGACCTAGAATTTTCAAATCAATACGCCCGAGAGACGCCGGCCGAGGACCCGACGGCGACACGAGAAGCAGCAAGGAAGCCGGCCGCGGGGTCAAGAATTATTAGCAGGCGGGTCGGGCAACGAGGAGAACCCAGAATCGCTGCTGTGTCGTCAGTCGTCGGCTCAGTTACGCACGTCCCAAGATCAATCGGCCCTGCTATCTCCGAATCTGATACACCCCGGCGCTGCCCTGCTAAATACTGACTGACGGAGTAGCTTAGATACTGATGCAGGGGCGTTTTGGTCCTGGCCCCGTCGTCTCCATTGAGCGTATCTTTAGAGTTTATTAAGTGGAGTCGAGTACACGGCTCACTGCAAAAACAGACATAATAATAACTCAGTCTGCTATACTGTTTGTTGCAACAGCATTTACAAAAGATGTGGTATGTTGTTGACTCTTCCCTTCTTCTATCTGTGATAATTACTAATGTGAGGGATCTGACGTCAGTCAGTTAAGACACACCTAATTAAGTTGGAGAGTGAGTTGCATTTGCAGCCAAAGTCCTCCGGATGGCAACCAAACCATTTCCCCGCCTGTAGGAAACAAGAAAATCAACAAGAAAAATTGACGACAAAATCTGATAAATCACATGGAATCGTCCAGCCAGTAAAACCGGAATGAGCCAGGCATGATTGGCAATTAAAATTCTTTCTTTAGCAGTCATGCGTAACACTGCCCTGAGCATCCACGACTGGTCGACCGATCGAGAAAAGCAACGAAGCGACCACGACAACTCAGATCTCCGCGAGAAAATTGGATATTTGCCACTTTCAATACATGGCTTATCAAAATTGCCACTTCCAAGATGGGCTTGACAAAATTGCCACTTTGCTCGTTGGCTCCTTAATTACCATACCACTTCCCTCCTTTTAGTGATTTTCCTTTTTCCTTTTCCATTCATAAGCAGGGGAAAAGGCCAAACTGCCCCTGATTTTATACACGTACGTAGTATCCACGTTCTAATTGATACTAATTGATACGAGAGCAGCGCACCGGCCGCCAAGAATATCGTTTGTGTTGCCCCTGATTCTTCTCGACGGCAGAGTGCCGCAGATGGCTTAGACGTTGCGTGCCGCCTATCTCGTCAACGCCGTGTGTCGCCGTTCTCGTCGCCGTGTTCATGGATTCTGGATGGTATCGTATTGAGCCTTACCTTGTTCTGTTCAAAAATCTGTAGTGATTGATCTATCCTTGCATGGCTCGTTAACAAAGCACTGCATCATGTGAGTATGGAATCTGGGGAAACTACAATCGTGATTCCTAAACTGCTCCTTGCTAGGTGAAACGATAGCCTACATCCACAGTTCACATCTAATTCTGATAGCCTGTATCTAAATCAAGAAAGGATGGGAAAGGTCGTTGTTATCTGGCATCTAATTCTGGGAGCAATACTAGATATAGTAAGAATGCAAAAAAGAAAGTGATGTGTATTCACTAAAGTAGAAACAGCAGAGTCGTCACAACCACTAGTTCAACAGAGCCGAACCTTGAAAGACTTATTTCTTCCTGAAATCATAATGAGAGGTAAAAGTTATCCTAATTGTAAAGGCAGTAGAATTTTGAAATAGTAGAATTTTCGAATCATCATGCATCAATGAAGAAGGGAAATAGTAAACAATCTGGAGGAATTTATGTTCAGCTACATATATAAAAAGGGCAACCTGGTGCATGTAGCTCCCGCTTGCGCAGGGTCCAGGGAAGGGTCCGACCACTTTGGGTCTATAGTACGCAGCCTTTCCCTACATTTCTGTAAGAGGCTATTTCCAGGACTTGAACCCATGACTACATATATGCTTTGTAAAAATCTGATCGTGACTTTTGACATGTTTATGACCGCTAACCCAAACTTGTGTTCATGTTTTCTTAATTGTTTCAAGTAGGCATGACCCAGAGGTCGCGTTGGGGAGCAGTACTGAGGATCCATCGTTACAGGTTGAGGCAACGTGAATTTCAGAAGTCGATTGGGATAACTTGCAAATAGTGGAGACACATGATGAAGAAGGTAGAATTGAACTACTGAATGAGGATCGGTTATGTGAAATTTTGGGCTTGCAGGATGAAGAAGAGAAAAAAGATAAAAGTGAACCAAAGGGTCGTAGAATGGTTGAGCAGGGCAGTGATAATGATGGTGCTGCCATTCTTGTTAGTGATGTCATACCAAATGAGATAGTGATTACATATGATAAGGACCACCCAAAAATGAACCTTGGCACAATGTATCCATCAATGAAGGAATTTAGGTTAGCAGTGAGGCAATTTGCCATCAATGAGGAGTTTGATATAGGCATGGAGAAGTCGGATAAAAAGAGATTTAGAGAGTTCTGCAAGTCAAGTGAGGATTGTCCTTAAAGGATTGTTGGCAGCCTACAGGATGATAAATGTATTGTAAAAGTGAAATATGGCTAACTATATAACCTTCATTCATTATTTAATTTTTGTATCTCTATGACCTGTATTGTAAAGGTCGCTTTTTGGAAGGATGTAGGCTACATCTGAGTATAGATTCTACTGCATTGTGTGGTTCGTTATGTCCTCTACTCGAACAAGAATACCAAATGCAGATAATCAGATCTCAGTACGTAGTATATTGTATACATAGAATTAGGGGCAGTTTGGTCTTTTCCCGTGCTTATAAATGGAAAAAGAAAAAAAAATCACTAAAAAAAGGAAAGTGGCGTAGTAATCAAGGAGCGAACGAGCAAAGTGGCAATATTGCGAAGCCCATTTTAAAAGTGGCAATTTTAAGAAACCATGTATTGAAAATGGCAAATATTTAATTTTCTCGATCTCCGCAGAGACACCAACCTCTTACCTGCTTGTCGGGCCAGAGACGTTGAACAGTAGTCGCCCTGCCACGGCCGGCCAGTCTCATCTCCGCCGCTTCCACGCTGTTCCCTCGGAACATTCTCTGTTTTCTCTTTGTCCCGTCGTAGCTGGCGATGGAAGCGCTGGCGAAGCCGCGGCGCCGGCGCGTGCAGGAAAATGAAGCCCGTGGCGGTTGTTTGGGGCGCACGGATGCGATCCATTGACCGGACGAGTCGCTGTCACTGGTCAGTGTACGCCGAGGAATATAAGCAGCTTCTGTCCGGAGGGAGGAATGGTCGTCGCTGTCTGCATGCCTGCTTTCCGGATTAACGGTGAAGCAGTGGATATCTCTATCCGGCGTCAATGCGCACAAACGCGGCAATGGCGTGCGTCAGCGCTAACGACAGCTCCCCTGGCCTTGCTTTGCTCTTCTTGCCTTGTTAATTTTGCAATACAGCGCCTGTAAAGATGGAGTTTTGTAGATGGGGAAGATTATATTTAACCAAGGTACTGTATGTTTCTATTCCGACGAGGAGATCGGTTGGCAGGATATACAGCTGCAGATACACCCACTACTTTTTTTAAGCAACGCAATGGTACAGGCTATTTTTTTTCCTTGCGAGATTTTATGAGATGTGAGAATTATAAAGGTTCAAACATCCATCAAGGAGTATGTTTAGGCCTCATTCGGTTTGAAGGATTTTTACCAGAAAAGCATAGGAACAAGGATTCAAGAGGAAAAAAATTTATAGATCAATTCGGTTTGTAGGAAACGCGTACTGGAATTTCATAGGAATACTATTCATTTTCTATGTTTTTGAAGGAATATTAATATATTTCATTTATCGGAAAATGTTTTTGAATGAATCTATAGATCCATTCAAATCTCATTTTATGCGTAGAAACGAGGCAAAACAATTCCTTATGATGGCAAGTGCCATCCTATCAACTTCTTGTGCTATTCCTAAATCATGTGTTTTGGTTTTCTTCAAACCGAATGAGGCCTTACGAGGCCAACTATTACATATTACATGATAGTCTGACAAAAAAATATCCATTCAGTCAAATTCGAGATCAAAATCAAACCTCCACTTCTTCCTCCTCCTCAAGCAGTGGCGGAGATAGGGCCCTGCCCCCCCCCCCCCCCCCCCCCCCCCCCTCCAAAAAAACATCACAAATTCGTTGCTAATTAGCTAGTGAACAATGCAAAATTAGTGAGCATTTGCTCCTAAAAACCTACTTTGCAGTGATTTGGCCATCCCCAACCAGTTCGAACAACACTCGGCCCCCCTGATTCTATTTTTCTGGCTCCACCATTGTTCTCAAGGTCACTAGTTCTCTTCTTCCTTCAACCTCCCGGCGCGCCGAGATTTCTTCGCCCCGTTGTCCCTTGTTCTCTCCTTGCCTCACATTCGACGAGGTCCTGCCCGAGCCCTTGTCGGCGAAGCCGTGGCTAGCCATGACATCCTCGTCTCGTGCTCGGGGTCCAATCTAAGCGTCTATCACGTCTGAAGGGCACCCACCAGCACCAGTTAATCTGTTACCACACCTTCGTTGGCGGTGGCCCCATCTCCGTCATGCTCCTAGCGAAGCCTCTTCGAGACGCCTTGAGTCGTGACCAACCACATCGCCATGTCTCCATCTCGTGGCTTTGCATGGGAATTAGTTGTCATGCGGGTCGAGAAAAGCAAACATGTTTTACTATTAAGTAACAATGTGTGTCATATATCTTCATTTGTGTTGGTAAATGACATGAACTAAGTACCACCTATACCTATTTCTCAAGGCTCTGAAAGTTGGATACTCCTTCAAACATGTTTGTCGACATCTTGCCAAATGTATATCAAATGTAGGAAAATGAAGCTTTTGTTCATTACACTATGATGTGTGTAAGCAAACACTATATCAGAGTTAAGGAAGAAGAAGAAGAAATGTGTTCATTCTCGTATTATCCGACGGGAAACCCAGTTCCTTCTAAGTATTATATTATTTGTTTTTTCAAAGATTAGGTGCTTTTGTTATTGTTAATGTTTTTTAAATATTCTAAGATTAAGCACCTTCTCAAAGGCCCATAGTTTATTCTGATGAAAACTGATCGACAGTATAATAGGGTTCCCGACTGTTTAACTAAGTATGGTAGAAAGAGATAGAACCACATTTTGATTGCATCATGTTCAAACTGCATTTCGCAGTTTATAACTTAGTGTAATCTTATTACTACGGAATGAATTCTCAGTTTTCCCGAAAGAAAAAAGGAAAAGGAAGGAATTTCCAAGCAGTGCATGTGCAGTTACACAATTAACAAGAAGCAAAGGATTGAAGTGATAAGTCATGTCACCCTTTTCTTGTCACTTCTCTGATCTCAGCACATAACAAACCTTTATATATACGCTACGCTCAAAAAAAAAAAACCTTTATATATACGCAACCATCCTTTAACCTCTCCATATCCAAGTCGCAACGAACTTCCAAAAATATTCTCAACACTTGCACACACGCAAAGATTCCATGGGAGCGAAGCATTCCTGCTTTTCCAACCACCGAGGCAGCCTCTCGCAGCAGCCACACCAGCCGGCGCCTGTCAGGGTCGTTGCCGCCGACGGATCGCTGAAGGAGCTCCATGCCAGCCCACGCGTCACCGTCTCCGACGTCCTCGGCGGCAGCGCCGCGTCCTTCTTCGTCTGCAACTCCGACGCGCTCTACTTCGAGAAGAGCCCCCCGGCGCTGGCATCCGGGGAGGTACTACGGCCGGGGCACATATACTTCGTGCTCCCGGCGGCGTTGCTCGGGCGGCCGCTATCCAGCGCCGACATGGCCTCGCTTGCGGTGCGCGCGAGCTCGGCGATCGCGGCCAAGAAGCCGCAGCGGAGGCGCTGGCGCCGCAGCGGCGGGAGGAAGAAGGTGCGCGTCATGCCGGTGTGCGAGGAGGTGGAAGACGGCGAGGACGTTCTGCTCAACGAGAAGCTTAACGAGCGGACGCTCGGGGAGTTCGCGGTGTCGCCGAAGAGCCAAGAGAAGATGGCCGCCGTGGCGGCGCGGTCGCGGCTGAAGGTGAAGCTGATGCTGAAGCGCGCTCTGAGTATCATTCAAGAGGTTGCTGAGTGAAGCGTATCTCAAGAAGATACTGTAAATACTAGTAGTAGTGTTTTCTATTTTGTTTTTTGGTTTTGTTTGAAGCCATATTTTAGGTTTAAGCCCACATATTTAATTGGTTTAGTAGATTTAGGATGAGTTAATTGCACAGAAGTACCACAATTCAGGCATCACATGCAGATTGGTACCACGATTGCTAATTTTTGCGTGTCAGTACCAACATTGATCCAAATTTTTGCAAATTGGACTAAAACGCGTATTTATACGTATTGACGCCCGATCCGACAGGTCGGGCCCACCCGTCAGGTGCCACGCTGGCCAATCGGCGCGTGCCCGCGTGCTGACTAGGACGAGCCGGTGCGCTGCTGTCCTAACCGGCCCGGTCGCACCAGCTCCAGCCCGGCCGCACCATTCCCCTCCCCCTCCTCCTCCTCGCTCGTTTCCTCCATCGCCGCCGACCGCGTCCCGACAGCCGGCCGGCCGCCGCACCGCCCCGCCGTCGCCATGGTTTTGGAGGACGAAAGCAGCGACGACCATTCTAGCCCCCCGTACATGCATTCTTCCTCCACAGACGGTCTCAACGAGGCCAGTACAGGGTTAGGGTTAGGGTTTCATATTTGGGATTTCTTGATTTGGTTGATTTCGCTAGGTTTTGATTTGGCCATTGTCTTTGTGCGAGCTTCTGCAGGTTCCTTTCACCATTGAAGATCCAGATTACAAGGGGCTTGAGCTGGATGTGATGTCTCCATGTGAGAAGCACGGCATGGCATCTGAGAGGCTTGTTGCCTTTGAAGGAACAGACACAGGCAGGAGGTTTTTAGCATGTGCACAGCCGGTATGTATTGTAGGATTGTAGGCATACTGATTTTTTTTCTTACTTGGTCAGTGCCATATTGAACTCTGTTTGCTGGAGTACTCTGCTTGGTGTCAACATTTTGATTCATAGTGGTTAGAGTAGCTTATTTAGGTCAAGCATGAGTATATTTTGCATTAGAACAATGGCTGAACCTAGTCAGTCAGCTACTCAAGTGGTTGCTCCTCTTGTTAAATTTAATGGTCTGATGCTAAATTTAGACATTCTTTTTGGCAACTGCAGTGATTTTGTGTAATTACTTGCTGTATGAAATGTTTTGTTGTTGTTATTGTTTTTGCAGGAAGGTAGCAATTGTGGCTTTGTTGAATGGGTTGATCACCAGTGGCCCCCAACAATGCAGAATGCATTGTTGAAGCTATGGGCAATGGTTGAAGATGCCAAAAGTGCTAGGGTGAATGACAATCTTGAGAATTCTTTCACTATCCACCATCTGACAGAAGAGAAGAACAAGCTGGAGGCCAACTATGACAAGCTAGTCCAAGATGTGCATGAGCTGATGAACTTCCAGGAAGATAAGGTGGTGGATTTCAGGCATCTGCAGTCTGCCATTACATATCAGCAGGAGGTAAGAAAAGAACTTACTGATGATATGAAGGCAAAGATGGCAACTGAGATGGCAAAGAAAGATGCAGAGACCCAGCAACTTATTCAGAAGTATGAGGTGCTGCTCAACCTGACAAGAGCTCAAGCAACAGTCATTCAGAACTTGAAGTTGAACAAAATGAAAGAGAAGCAAGTGCTTACTGAAGCTAGTATGAATTTGGAGCTGAAGAATGCAGAGCTAACTAAGTGTCAGGAGAAGCTCACCCAAGAGAAGCTAGAGTTGAAGCTTCAGGTTGTTGATCTGCTTAAGGGAAATAAAAAGCATATTGAAGAGAAGTGGCAGTTAGAGTTTCAGAATGAAAAGTTGAAGGAGAAGTTCAGGGGGATTCAAGCCATCTTAGAGAAGTGAAGAAGATGAAATGAGATTAGTGGCATTGCTGACCTTTTGGGAATGATGGTTGTGTAATGACCTAGCATCTAGGAACTAATGTTGTGTACTGTATGCTTGTACTAATGGTGAACTATGGCTGTGTATGTATGTAGTAGTTATGCTATTCATCCTTTTGTGAGAAAAGGATGAACTATGCATTTGAAGTGGAACTCCTCTATGTATTGTGAATAATGGTTATGTATTGCTATGTATGGATCAGTTTCTTATTATGTATGGTTATGTATTGCTATGGTTATGCTGATTATGTAGATTGTACATTATGACAATGTTGCAGCAAACCAGACAGTACATTGCAATAAAAGAGGAACAAGACTCACTAAATCTCATTGCATCAGAAGATAACTTCACTGGTCCATTACAACTTGATCCATTACAACTTGGCTACAACTGAAGCAACTAACTAACTTAATATCTTGCCTGCAACTAAGCCAAGCACAAATATAGTGAAAAGAAACAACACATTGTGAAATTTGGCCCTAATCCCTGCAATCTCTGCATTCTTCTCTCTGAGTTGAGTTTGCAGAGACAGAAACATGGCCTCCCTTGTGCCATCATCTTCACTTGGAGTCAGGATTGGAAATTGATCTTCAGATCTAGCAACAGTTGCACCTTTAAGCCTCCATACTTCATCACGCAGATCCCCAATGAGCTCACTCCAGAATGTGGGCAATGGATCATCATGCCATTGCACAAATCCACAGCCACCGTGCTATTAAGATACACAAGCAAATTCACCATGCTGCCAAAAATTATTGCACAGAAGAAAGAGGAAGAAAATTAGGGGAAAAACAGCACTCACCATAGCATCCACGCAGCTGTAGTACCTCCTACCAGGGTTCTGCCTGCTCCAGGAGATCCATCTTGGCGCCTTCCTCAGAGTTGAGCAGTGGCACATCACCGGAGGCTCGTATGCCATTGGGTTCTCGCGGTAGCGCACCGGCGAGCGCGACTCCTCCCCCCTCCTTCCTACAGCTCGACGAAATCCGGGAGCGGACCCGGCACTGGATGACCACGACATCTCCGTCGCCGGCCCCAGTCAGCGCCTCTGAGATTTCTCCTTGGCTGCGCGGATGAACCCTAGTTTCGTCCCCACACTCCTCTGAGATCTTGTGCTGTCACACTTTAATAGTAGGAAAGGTGGATGGCCCACATGTCAGAATCCCCAAATGTGGTACTGCATGTTATGTGATGCCCCAATATCTCTAGCTTCTCACTGTAATAAGGTGTTATCTCCCATCTTGCTTCCTTTACACACTCTCTCTTCATGTGCCACCTCACCATCTGCTTATCTTTTATCCCATCACACATTGTCCTTATAGGTTTTCTCCTAACATCTAGAATGTACTTGTTGAACACCTCTGACAAGTTGTTCACTACCAAGTCAGTCTTGCAATTTGTGTCAAATGCATGCCTTGCCCATATTTTTTTGGTATTGCAGTAAGCCACTCCCAAGCTTCCTCACTTTCAGCTCTAAGATCATTCATTGCAATATTAAATTTGTGTTCATTGTAGGCATAGCTAGCATTATCCATGCACTTCTTAAGATCTTCACCCCTAAACCCAGCATTTTGGAAATTTGCATATAAATGTCTAAGGCAGAATCTTTGGTTGCAACTTGGAAACACAGCATTCACTGCATTCAATAACCCCTGACACAAACAATTTAACAAGTCTAAGCTACAAACAATTTGAAAATCTAAGCTAATGCAAACACTTGTTCAAAACAGAATGAAATATGCAAACACATACCTTTTGTCTATCTGACATTATAGTATAAGTTCCAAACTTGCCCACTTCTCCCCCTAGGCAAATTTTCAGTTGGTGTAGAAACCAACACCAACTAAGTGTGTCCTCTTGACCAACTATGCCAAATGCCAGTGGATATATGTTGTTGTTGCCATCTCTACCAGTGGCAGCAACTAGTTGAGCACCTGTAGTGAGCTTAATGAAACATCCATCAACACCTGCATAATCAACATTTCCAAGTGAGATACAATATGGAGTACTCTACAATATGTAAATGGTTCACACAAGGTTCAAGAACTAACCAATGAAAGGCCTACACCCATTGAGAAACCCCTCCCTTGCTCCATTAAGGCAAAAAAATATGGCATGGAATCTTGGGCCTGGGTGGGGTATTTTTGCATTAGGTACTAGAGTAACAGTAGTGACTATTACTCTACTCCCAGGGTTTGTGTCCATGACAGTCTGAGCATAGTCTTTAAGCCTAGGATATTGCTTCCTGTGATCTCCTAACACAACATCAATAGCTATGTTCTTTGCCCTATATGCCATGCACTTGGGCACATCTACACCATATTTTTCATTGCATGCATCAATTATAGTCTGAATACCAGTAGTTATATCAGATCTAAAGAGATGCTCATATTTCTGTGCTAGCCACTTAGCACTAACCCTGGTGGTCTCAGTGCTACTAGGGCAAGTGTGCTCTAGTCTCATCTTCTTAATTACAAATGTTTTCTCCCTTTTTATAACTGCTGCCACCATTAAGAACTGGCATTTTTTATCTGTACACTCAATAATTATCCTCTGATCTGAATTCCTGTGATACCTGAAATTCCTGGCCTGGGTGATGTGCAAATTCAACAAAGCTTCTCTGAATTGATGCTGATCCCTAAAACACAACTTCATACATAGTTGCTCATGTGGTTGCTCCATTTTCTCATTGTACCACTTCCTAGGAGGCCTTTTCTTTGCCCTACTCTTCCTTTTCTTTTGTAGGACAAAAGAGAGTGGCTGAAAACCATCATCATCACTCTCCCTCAACAACCCCTCCTCTTCTTCATCTGATGATGGTCTGAAATCAGGTTCAACCTCTGGTAGCTCACTACAATGTGACCTAGTGGTTGGGCCTCTTCTAACTGGCAGCTTCTGCTTCTTCTTTACAGGTTCAACTATAGTTTCTTCTTCTTGTTCAAAAGTCCTATCTTCCTCTACCTCAAATGGGTCCTCAACTTCAGTGTCACCCTCATAATACAGCATTTCTTCCTCTTCTGATTGATCATCATCTGATTCTTCCTCTTGTACTTCTAGCTCTCTCTGCCTCTTTCCCTCTTCCACCTCTACATCTTCTTCATCAACCATGTAATTAGGGTCACTTCCAATTTGACCATCCTCATCAGAGGAATCACTGTCCTCATAAGCCTCAAATCCTTGATATCCCTCTTCTTCTTCTTCCAAAACTGCTTTCAACTTGTTAGTTGCATTTCTGCTTTCTTGTGTGCAAACACCAGCAGGAGCAACAGGGTGATGTGTGCTACATTGACTCTCAAAGACTACTCCTTCCTGATCAACAGCTAAGACAGGAGGCTCACTCAGATCATAAACAACAGGCTCTAGGTACACCACAGTGGACAAGTCTGGCTTTTCAAAATGCTGCCTCTCAAAATCAGTATCAGGGGGTGGACAAGCCCTGACTAGCAAATTAAGCACCAATTTGTCCTAGATCTTCCTCTTTATCATCTGTAATTCTGCATGACTGTCTACCAAATCCAGCCCTTTCTCTCCTAAAGATGGATTTTCAATGTGAAACAAACAATCATATGCATTAAATCCTTGGGTTTCCATCACTGCAACCAAATTCAGATAAGTAATATCTGAACCACACAGCTTCATCTCCAATGGTTCTCTTGCATCAAAATGGATCCTTACTTGCCAAATGTCTTCATCCAAACTACAGAAAAAATTAAATTTTATTTATTCATTATAATTACTCTTAATTTGGAGAGCAACAGTACAGTACATTACAATTTAAAGTAACATGTAAGTCTATTATTTACTAATTTAGCATAAAAGCAAATTTTGGAGAGCAACAGTAAAGTACAAAATAGCTTAAATTACAGTACCAGACAGTACAGAACAATTTGGAGAGCCACAGTAATTGAACTAAATTGAGAGTGCAATACACTATGTTACTAGGTTAGTCTAGTCACTTCAATTGGATAAAACCTAATCCCCAACTAGATAAAGCAGAAGATGAACAAACCCTAAAAATGCCCAATTGGATGAATCAGAGGAGTAGGACAAGGGTACTTACAGAATGCCGCCAAGTCCATGCGTCAACTCATGGCTGCTACTAGGGTTCACCACCCACTGATGCGCCAACCGCAACCGCTGCTCCATGGTGAGTAACATCGACTCCTCGTCGTCGGTCGAGTATGCGGAGCTGGACTCGTCGCCTCCATCCCCGTCGACGCCAACCGTTCCGCTAGGAGGCCAGAACGACATCTCTCCGACGCCGTGGACGCCCTCGCCGCCGACTGGCGGAATCGCCGACGCCATGGACTAGGGTTCGAGCGAGGAGGAGGAGGGGGAGGGGAATGGTGCGGCCGGGCTGGAGCTGGTGCGACCGGACCGGTTAGGACAGCAGCGCACCGGCTCGTCCTAGTCAGCACGCGGGCACGCGCCGATTGGCCAGCGTGGCACCTGACGGGTGGGCCCGACCTGTCGGATCGGGCGTCAATACGTATAAATACGCGTTTCAGTCCAATTTGCAAAAAATTGGACAAATGTTGGTACTGACACGCAAAAATTAGCAATCGTGATACCAATCTGCATGTGATGCCTGAATTGTGGTACTTCTGTGCAATTAACTCATTTAGGATAGGTAGGACATGTATTCTGGCAAAGGGTATGTGAATATGTCCCATTGTGTATGTGATTCACTAGAATACTAGTAGATGCAAAACACTGATTCTTGAGTTGTTAAGTTTTCAGCAGATTCTGTTCATTTTACACATTCGCTAATCCTTAGGCAACTAAAAATTTCTGTAGCACGAATCCATATTAGTAGGGAGAACAAGAGAGCGCCGGCGCGAGACACGGATGCCGCGGACTCGATGGCGAGCGGGAGCCATCAACAAGTGGGAGCCAGCGACGCCACGACGAGAGATGGATTTCAAGGTATGGTCGGGGTGGCCGTTCGGGGGAATACTGGACGGCGACGCAAGCGTGACAGTGCCGCCGATCGCGGGTGGCGGAAGCAAGCGGTTAGGCAAATCATTTGTGAAACGAAGCGTAGCTGCCAAACTACACTTCAGTCAGCACTATAACCAGAAATGCAACTGCGCGCTTAACCGAAAAAGTGAAGGACGCGTACTTCTCTCCGAGCGTAAAGCAATGTTGACGGATAACGATCCTCACAACTATCACCATCGATGCCAGGCCAGCCTGCCGAGTCAACCAAACGGTTAAACAAGTCGCAAAGCGATTCACAGACTGCTCACGGTCGCGTCTTGTAGTACGGAATTGTCAAATGCACCGGATAGAATGCAACGAACGAACGAGCGAGCGAGAGGAGACGTCAACACGAGAAGTGGAGAGGAAGGAAGCTGTGGCCTGTGGGGATCAACGATACGGTCAAGACGGGGTGCGTTCCTGGGCTGGTAAACCACGCCAGCAGATCGGCCTCCTGAGCCCGATAAACATTGCATTCCGGTCAAACCTCTCAAACCAGCATAGCTTCCAGGGACTTGTGCGGCTCGAACAAAACTTGCGTCTCAAACTCTCAACACAGCAACATATACCTCGTTTCCTCCCCGCCGACACACTACGAGCAATCATCTAGGGCGTGTTTGGTTGCAGTTTGAAACAGTACCTGCATTGCATGTCCATCTCAACCCAGTCTGATGCTGAAATACAGCCTTATATGCAGCAGATGCAATCTATTTGGTTGTCTACATCGCATCGAGAGGCACTTACCCTCCTGCTGTTTGGTTGCCCGCATTTGTGCTTAGGATGTAAGCAAATACAAACTTCAACTGTTTGGTTGCAAACAGCGTTTGTATTCTGTTCACCCCATTTAAATGTGGTGGCCTTACCACCGCACATGATCAGCACATCAGCAACATCACAACAGCAGGATCAAACAAAGCAAGCAATGTAATGACAGCAAACTTAACATAGCAAACTACTTAACTAGATATCATAGTCTAGATTAAGAGCAAGGGCATCCTCCTTCCTTGCTGTGCCAGGGTGCTGCACCTGGCCAAAATATGAACATGTTCCCAGCACAAGTCTCGCCACACACCCTAACTAGATAGCATAAGTCTAGATTAAAAGTTCTCCACTAACACCTGACTTAACTTAACTACATAGCCTGCTCGATGCCACCAAGGCAGTTGTGCCTGCTGCAACGGTACCTGCACATCACCGACGAGTCGTGGTTGTAGATCTGAACCTTCAGTCCGAGTCCGGAGATGCGCACAACGACGAGGTCGGCGGGGACAATCTTGTGGCGGCGGCAGAAGTAGTTCCACCCCCGGTCAAGCACTATCTGGCCCTCGAAGTTCTGGACATGCACCCAGAACACGCACCTCTTGTTGGCTGAGAGCCTGACCACACGCGGGAGTCGCTTGATGACCAGCCAAGTGTTCATCACCTCCACGAACTTGGGAGGGATGACGACGATGGCGAGGTCCTCGTTGTCCTTGATCTATGCGTAGAATCTCATCGGCTCCCTGGCCCCCTCCTCGTGGCCCTGCCTCGGAGATCGTCCCCTTGAAGGAGGCACGCTCATGAAGGCGATCCTGCCAGGCAGGTCCACCGTCCTGAGCCACTTGTTCGTGGGGATGAAATCCTCGGCGCGCTCAGCTCCGGCCACGGCCTGAGCTCCTCCACCCGCCACATCCCAGTCAGTCTTCAGTATCTTGTCAGGCAACATGACAAGTATTAGTATCAAACAAAGCAAGCAAGCAAGTGCCACTGATCAGTGGACTTGTCCAACAGCAAGTGCCACTGATCAGTGGCATGTTCTCACGGCCAAATGGCAATGATCAGTGGGACTTGGTGTTGGGCAAGAGCACTAATCTACTTGCTGTAATGCAAATGGCACTGATCAATGACATTGATCAGTGACTTGCCCAATAGCAAGTGACATTGATAAGTGCCATTTTGCCCAACAGCAAGTGCCATTGATAAGTGCCATTCGCCTTGAATGGCACTTATCAATGGCACTTGCTGTTGGGCAAGTCACTAATCAGTGGCATCTTCTTTGCTGCAACTGGCACTGACCACTGCACTATCCTAAACAAGGAAACATCTAAAAATAGCAGCAGCAAGTGCCAATAGCACCCATGTGCAACCATGCAGATTTGGGACCATCCTACTACATGCACGTATAACATCCACTCATGGCACAAACCCTAGCTTCAACATGCAACATGAAACAAGGACATGATCCTAACATGAGCATGCTATCAGTCAACATGATTCTAGCATTCATCACTCAACATGAACATGATTGTAGCATGAACATAGCTACTAGCATGTAGTACAAATCTAGCATGTAGTAGCACTCGCACTAGCATGAACATGAATCTAGCATTAACATGAATCTAACATGTAACACAGCTACTAGCATTCTAGCATGAACACAAGCAGTAGCACACGCACTGTACAAAACAAGAACCGATCAGTCCAATTGGGTTCGATTGGGATCGCATCCAATCGAATCTGCTAGAATCCTATCAATCCTAGCACATGCCTAAGAAATTAACCGCTAATCTACATCTATGAGCAAGATTGTTGGGGATTTGACTCACCAGAGCATGCGCAGCCGAGGCGAACCAAGGCTGGAGTGAAAACCCCGGCGGGAACGATAAAGGTGGCGGAGCAGAGGACGAGCCGGACCCGACGACGGCCTGCGGCATTTGCCCCGTGCTGAACGCCACGCCGGAGGTCGAGAAGGACTGCCCGCCGACCGGAGAAAACCCTCGGACGGGGGTCAAGAAAACCCCCAACGCCAATGGTGTCCCAACAAGGGGCGGCTCCGTCGACGGCGCCGGCGCCGATCCCAGGGCCACGAGGTCCGGAATCGGCGGCGGAGCAGGAGCGGCCGACACCGCATTGGCCGGCGCCGGCGCTCGTGGAGGCGGGCAGCAGATGGGGGACGGCGCCCGCAGCGCCGAGGCCAGGTCGCGGTCCGAGTTCTGCAGCCCGACCAGCCAGCGCTCCTGGATGCTGGAGACGCGCTGGTCGACCGGGGTCAGAGGGCAGCGCGACGGTGGGCGTGGCGGAGCCATCGGAGCAGAGGAGAGGGAGGGGCGGTGAGGTAGAGAGAGGGAGCGGCGGGAACAGTGCACCTGGGCGGTGACAGGAGAGTGGGGGCGAGTAATGAGACGTCCCTCCGTCTCCCGCGCTGCCCGAGGCGTGCAACTGCCCCGCATGCGCAGCCGCGCCCGGCCAGGCTGGCGAGAAACTGCCGATTCGGCAGTTCCCGCCGGGCCAGGCTGCGGGCTGCTTTGAGGTTCATGCGGGCCTCAAACCGCATGCAGCCCAGCCAACCAAACAGGTCGTGCACATCCCGTGCGGGCCTGGTTGGGCTGCATGCGGGCAACCAAACACGCCTCTAGTGCATGAATTCCTGTGCAAAAAAAATTATCTGGTTGTTTTTCCTTTATTGGGGAATGCCTTCTCAGGTTAATAATAGTAGCATCAAACTCCTTATTCTTCTAGTAAAAGTTTCACCTGAAGATAAGTCCTACTGACCTAATCTCTGCTCTTCTTGCTCCTTCGATGAGTCCCCTGGAGAAGAATTGTCAAATCGACACTGCAACAAGACAACTGCCCCATAACAGAGATGTAGCCGGATCATGTCCAATAGTTCAACTTCCAAGATATATAAAGTAAATAGCCAACAGATGAAGTTGTTTATCAAGTAAAAAGGGTCACGATACAATTACTTCTCAAATATAGTATTACAACTGAATTATTGCTAGCAATAACTCAGTCATAAATTACGAGGGAACTTAGCTAGCACGAAGGTGAACTACGAGAAATTTCTAACCAGGTCCACGGAATGGTTTGTGATTGGTGCTACTGATTTATAGGGTGCTCGGAAAGAACTGTGATTGGTGCTACTGATTTATTTGCTGCTACCATATGATGGTTGAACTGTGGCTGATCAACTGATAGTTGAATTGGCAGTTATGAGAGAGAATATAGACAATCTGCTGAAAAACTGATTGAGTATATCAAAAAATCTTTTTAGGCCATTGTGTATATGAAAATTTAGACAATCAAATTTAGACATGTTATTGGAGATGCTCTTGGAACTAGCACCCAAGGGTTTCTGTTGACATGTAAGAGCATCTCTAGCAGATCCCCTATTCTGAAAGTGCAAAATGGAGGCATCAAGAGGATAGCTTCGCTCCCTCATGGGCGCCTGATACGTCTCCAACGTATCTATAATTTTTAATTGCTCCATGCTATATTATCTACTGTTTTGGACTATATTGGGCTTTATTTTCCACTTTTATATTATTTTTGGTACTAACCTATTAATCGGAGGCCCATCCAGAATTGTTGTTTTTTGCCTATTTCAGTGTTTCGAAGAAACGGAATATCAAACGGAGTTCAAACGGAATAAAACCTTCGGGAACATGATTTTCTCACCGAACGTGATCCAGGAGACTTGGACCCTGCTCCAAGGAACAAAAGAGGCAGTCACGAGGGTGGGGGCGCCCCCTCCTAGGGCGCGCCCCCTGCCTTGTGGGCCCCTTGGTGCTCCTCCGCCATACTTCTTCCTCCTATATATACACACGTACCCCCAAATGATCAGAACAGGAGACAAAAACCTAATTCCACCGCCGCAACTCTCTGTATCCACGAGATCCCATCTTGGGGCCTGTTCCGGAGCTCCGCCGGAAGAGGGCCGTCATCACGGAGGGCTTCTACGTCATCCTAGCCCCTCCGATGAAGTGTGAGTAGTTACCTCAGACCTTCGGGTCCATAGTTAGTAGCTAGATGGCTTCTTCTCTCTTTTTGAATCTCAATACAAAGTTCTCCCCCTCTCTTGTGGAGATCTATCCGATGTAATCTTCTTTTTGCAGCGTGTTTGTTGAGACCGATGAATTGTGGATTTATGATCAAGTCTATTTATGAATAATATTTGAATCTTCTCTGAATTCTTTTATGTATGATTGGTTATCTTTGCAAGTCTCTTCGAATTATCCGTTTGGTTTGGCCAACTAGATTGGTAGTTCTTGCCATGGGAGAAGTGCTTAGCTTTGGGTTCGATCTTGCGGTGTCCTTACCCAGTGATAGAAGGGGCAGCAAGGCACATATTGTATCGTTGCCATCGAGGATAACAAGATGGGGTTTATTTCATATTGCATGAATTTATCTCTTTACATCATGTCATCTTGCTTAAGGCGTTACTTTGTTTTTTAACTTAATACTTTAGATGCATGTTGGATAGCGGTCGATGAGTGGAGTAATAGTAGTAGCTGCAGAATTTTTCGGTCTACTTGTCACGGACGTGATGCCTATATACATGATCATGCCTAGATATTCTCATAACTATGCTCAATTCTGTCAATTGCTCAACAGTAATTTGTTCACCCACCGTAGAATACTTATGCTCTTGGGAGAAGCCACTAGTGAAACCTATGGCCCCCGGGTCTATTCTCATCATATCAATCTCCATCACCTTAATCTTGCTTTGCTTTTTTTACTTTGCATCTTTATACTAAAAATACCAAAAATATTATATCTATCAGATCTCACTCTCGTAAGTGACCGTGAAGGGATTGACAACCCCTAATCGTGTTGGTTGCGAGTAGCTATCGTTTTGTGCAGGTACGAGGGACTTGAGCGTGGCCTCCTACTGGATTGATACCTTGGTTCTCAAAAACTGAGGGAAATAGTTACGCTACTCTGCTGCATCATCCCTTCCTCTTCGGGGAAAACCAACGCAAGCTCAAGATGTAGCAAGAAGGATTTCTGGCGCCGTTGCCGGGGAGTCTACGCAAAAAGTCAACATACCAAGTACCCATCACAATCCCTATCTCTCGCATTACATTATTTGCCATTTGCCTCTAAGTTTTCCTCTCCCCCACTTCACCCTTACCGTTTTATTCGCCCTCTCTCTCTCTCTCTCTATCCTCCCTCTCTGTTTGCCTCTTTTGCCCGCTTGCTCTTATTTGCTTGTGTGCTAGTTTGCTTGCTTGTCGTTATGTCTGAAATTGGGGAAGTTATCGCCAATATGAGCGATAACAATATCATGGAAAATTCGGATGCTCCTGCTGAAGAACCCCCTACCTACCATACAAAAAGATTTCGAATCGGTAGTGGTAATATTATTGGAAAAGGAGTTATTCAAAATTTCTTTACTTATGCCGGTGCTTTGCCCTCTATGGGCGGTTCTATTCTCCATAGAACTAGTAGTTTTGCGGATCCTATTGCCATGCTTATCGTTGAATTTGAAAGGCAATTTATGCATATGCACCCATCTATACAAAGAGTTTTTCTAGAATTTTCTAATATCGAGCATTCCTCTGTTAAGCGTGCCGCTACTATCTTTTTGGCTAATGAATTCAGATTTATAATAAAAGAAGTCAAAGAAATCTTTGCACACTATAGGGTGGACGCTGGTCGTCCTCCCATAGAATCTATCATCTTCGATTAAGAAGAAATTATGCGCTTTCAATCTCCTGACTATGTTGCTTTTAATGAAAACCTCGGAAAAAAGGTGCCAACCAATATTTTAATTGATATAATCTCTGAACTTAATGATGATTTGGCTATTCAAAATAATGAGCTAGGATACTCTTTTGAGTCTAGGCTCACAAAGTTCTGTCAAAAGAATGCTTATAATGATGAATTGGTTGTACATTACGAAGGGCCGAAAGAGGAACCTATACCTCCTAAAATTGATCTTGAGGACTTCTATCCTATTAAATTTAGCCCTTTTGATTACTTTTGCTTGCCTCAAAGAAAACTTGCTACTGAACGTAGAGAATATGAAATGAGCTTCACCGATCTATCTTATTACTATGGCAATACCTAGATCTATCCTTGCTTTTATGCCTAGCTAGGGGCGTTAAACGATAGCGCTTGTTGGGAGGCAACCCAATTTTATTTTTATTCCTTGCTTTTAGCTCCTGCTTAGTAATAAATAAATTATTTAGCCTCTGTTTTGATTGTGTTTTTTGTGTTTAATTAGTGTTTGTGCCAAGTAGAACCGTCGGGAAGACTTGAGGAAAGTTTTGTTGAACTTGCTGTAAAAAAACAGAAACTTTAGCGCTCACGAGAACTGCTATCATTTTTATTTGGAGAGTGCTATTTAGTTAATTCTTTTTGCAGATAATTAATAGATAAATTCCTCACGTCAAGAAATTTATTTTAGAATTTTTGGGGTTCCAGATCTTGCGCTAGCTACAGATTACTACAGACTGTTCTGTTTTTGACAGATTCTGTTTTTCGTGTATTGTTTGCTTATTTTGATGAATCTATGGCTAGTAAAATAGTTTATAATCCATAGAGAAGTTGGATGACAGTAGGTTTAACACCAATATAAATAAAGAATGAGTTCATTACAGTACCTTGAAGTGGTCTTTTGTTTTCTTTCGCTAACGGAGCTCACGAGTTTTCTATTTTGAGTTTTGTGTTGTGAAGTTTTCAAGTTTTGGGTGAATTCTTTTGATGGATCATGGAACAAGGAGTGGCAAGAGACTAAGCTTGGGGATGCCCATGGCACCCCAAGATAATCCAAGGACACCAAGAAGTCAAAGCTTGGGGATGCCCCGGAAGGCATCCCCTCTTTCGTCCACTTCCATCGGTAATTTACTTGGAGCTATATTTTTATTCACCAACATGATATGTGTTTTGCTTGGAGTGTCTTGTATTATTTGTGTCTTTGTGTCTTAGTATGCCACAATCATTCTTGCTGTACACACCTTTTGAGAGAGCCATATATGAATTAAAATTTGATAGAATACTCTATGTGCTTCACTTATATCTTTTGAGCTAAGTAATTTTGCTCTATGTGCTTCACTTATATCTTTTGAGCTAAGTAGTTTTGCTCTATGTGCTTCACTTATATCTTTTGAGCTAGTTAATTTTGCTCTATGTGCTTCACTTATATCTTTTGAGCGTTATAATTTTTCTCTATGTGCTTCACTTAGATCTTTTAAAGCACGGTGATGGATTTGTTTTAAAGAAATTATTGATCTCTCATGCTTCACTTAAACTATTTTGAGAGTCTCTTAATAGCATGGTAATTTGCTTAATAATAATATGCTTGGTATTCAAGATTTGTGAAACTTTCTTTTGAGTGTGTTAAATACTAAGAAAAGATTGAAACATGGTAATTGTTTTGAGACATGGAGGTGATAATATTAAAGTCATGCTAATTGAGTAGTTGTGAATTTAAAGAATACTTGTGTTAAAAGTTTGTGATTCCCGCAGCATGCACGTATGGTGAACCGTTATGTGATGAAGTCGGAGCATGATTTATTTATTAATTGTCTTCCTTATGAGTGGCGATCGGGAACGAGCGATGGTCTTTTTCTACCAATCTATCCCCCTAGGAGCATGCGCGTAATACTTTGCTTTGATAACTTCTAGATTTTTGCAATAAGTATATGATTTCTTTATGACTAATGTTGAGTCCATGGATTATACGCACTCTCACCCTTCCACCTTTGCTAGCCTCTCTAATACCGCGCATCTTTCGCCGGTATCATACACCTATCATATACCTTCCTCAAAACAGTCACCATACCTACCTATTATGGCATTTCCATAGTCATTCCGAGATATATTTCCATGCAACTTTCCACTGTTCCGTTTATCATGACACACTCCATCATTGTCATATTGCATATCCCGGCCGGAGGCATTCATATAGAGTCATATTTTGTTCTAAGTATTGAGTTGTAAGAAAAATAAAAGTGTGATAATCATCATTATTAGTGCATTGTCCCAGTGAGGAAAGAATGATGAAGACTATGATTCCCTCATAAGTTGGGATGAGACTCCGGACAAAAAATAAAATATATATATATATATATATATATATATAAGAGGGCAAAGAAGTCCAAATAAAAAGAGACCATAAAAAAAGAAGAAAAGGCCCAAATAAAAAAATAAGAGAAAAAGAGAGAAGGGACAATGTTATTATCCTTTTACCACACTTGTGCTTCAAAGTAGCACCATGATCTTCATAATAGAAAGTCTCTCATATTATCACTTTCATATACTAGTGGAAATTTTTCATTATAGAACTTGGTTTGTATATTCCAATGATGGGCTTCCTCAAATTGCTCTAGGTCTTCATAAGCAAGCAAGTTGGATACACACCCACTTAATTTCTTTTTGAGCTTTCATATACTTATAGCTCTAGTGCATCCGTTGCATGGCAATCCCTACTCACTCACATTGATATCTATTGATGGGCATCTCCATAGCCCGTTGATACGCCTAGTTGATGTGAGACTATCTTTTTCTTTTTGTTTTCTCCACAACCACCATTCTATTCCACCTATAGTGATATATCCATGGCTCACGCTCATGTATTGCGTGAAGATTGAAAAAGTTTTAAAAAAGTTAGAGTATGAAACAATTGCTTGGCTTGTCATTGGGGTTGTGCATGATTTAAATATTTTGTGTGGTGAAGATAGAGCATAGTCAGACTATATGATTTTGTAGGGATAACTTTCTTTGGCCATGTTATTTTGAGAATACATAATTGCTTTATTAGTATGCTTGAAGTATTATTTTTTATGTCAATATAAACTTTTGTCTTGAATCTTTCCAATCCGAATATTCATACCACAATTAAGAAGATTTGCATTGAAATAATGCCAAGTAGCACTCCGCATCAAAAATTCTCTTTTTATCATTTACCTACTCGAGGACGAGCAGGAATTAAGTTTGGGGATGCCTGATACGTCTCCAACGTATCTATACTTTTTGATTGCTCCATGCTATATTATCTACTGTTTTGGACTATATTGGGCTTTATTTTCCACTTTTATATTATTTCTGAGACTAACCTATTAACCGGAGGCCCAACCCAGAATTGTTGTTTTTTTGCCTATTTCAGTGTTTCGAAGAAACGGAATATCAAACGGAGTCCAAACGGAATAAAACCTTCGGAAACGTGATTTTCTCACCGAACGTGATCTAGAAGACTTGGACCCTGCTCCAAGGAATAAAAGAGGCGGTCACAAGGGTGGGGGCGCGCCCCCTGCCTCGTGGGCCCCTCAGTGCTCCTCCGGCGTACTTCTTCCTCCTATATATACACACGTACCCCCAAACGATCAGAACAGGAGCCAAAAACCTAATTCCACCGCCGCAACTTTCTGTATCCACGAGATCCCATCTTGGGGCCTGTTCCGGAGCTCCGCCGAAAGAGGACCGTCATCACGGAGGGCTTCTACATCATCCTAGCCCCTCCGATGAAGTGTGAGTAGTTTACCTCAAATCTTCAGGTCCATAGTTAGTAGCTAGATGGCTTCTTCTCTCTCTTTGAATCTCAATACAAAGTTCTCCCCCTCTCTTGTGGAGATCTATCCGATGTAATCTTCTTTTTGCGGTGTGTTTGTTGAGACCGATGAATTGTGGGTTTATGATCAAGTCTATTTATGAATCATATTTGAATTTTCTCTGAATTTTTTTATGTATGATTGGTTATCTTTGCAAGTCTCTTCGAATTATCCGTTTGGTTTGGCCAACTAGATTGGTAGTTCTTGCCATGGGAGAAGTGCTTAGCTTTGGATTCGATCTTGCGGTGTCCTTACGCAGTGACAGAAGGGGCAGCAAGGCACGTATTGTATCGTTGCCATCGAGGATAACAAGATGGGGTTTATTTCATATTGCATGAATTTATCTCTCTACATCATGTCATCTTGCTTAAGGCGTTACTCTGTTTTTAACTTAATAGTCTAGATGCATGCTGGATAGCGGTCGATGAGTGGAGTAATAGTAGTAGATGCAGAATCTTTCGGTCTACTTCATGGACGTGATGCCTATATACATGATCATGCCTAGATATTCTCTTAACTATGCTCAATTCTGTCAATTGCTCAACAGTAGTTTGTTCACCCACCATAGAATACTTATGCTCTTGAGAGAAGCCACTAGTGAAACCTATGGCCCCCGGGTCTATTCTCATCATATCAATCTCCATCACTTTAATCTTACTTTGCTTTTTACTTTGCTTTTACTTTTACTTTGCATCTTTATACTAAAATACCAAAAATATTATATCTATCAGATCTCACTCTCGTAAGTGACCGTGAAGGGATTGACAACCCCTAATCGCGTTAGTTGCGAGTAGCTATCGTTTTGTGCAGGTACGAGGGACTTGAGCGTGGCCTCCTACTGGATTGATACCTTGGTTCTCAAAAACTGAGGGAAATACTTACGCTACTCTGTTGCATCATCCCTTCCTCTTCGAGGAAAACCAACGCAAGCTTAAGACGTAGCAGCGCCCTCGCCTACCTAACCTACCACATTCACCATCGCCGCGCCCACCTTTGTGATGTGGTGTCTGGGTGGGTGCTTCTGTGCGTCGCCTTGCATGATCCAACAGTGGAGACCATTGTAAGCAACTTCATTGACCAGGTCTCTAGGCAGATCATGCCATGTGGGGCATTGAAGGGGGGTGTGGTGCGTGCAGCTGGCAAGTTCCCCTGAGCCCGTTCCTCCTCCTTCATACCATCTTGAAGCTGTGTAGCCACCCCCTTTAATCTGCCATGCGCCGGTTAGGGAAACTGCTGCCCCTATGTCGGAGGGGCATGCCCTACCCGTCAGTCCTGTGACGAGGCGCGTCTGCGCTCAGTGGTTATTGCCCCTGCCACTTAGGATGGTAGCTACCTACCACGAAGATTCAGCCATAACGAGGTCGACTGGGAAATTGCCCGCTCTCGCCGGGCGTGTTAGAATTAAATCCGAGACATACTGTTGATCATCTGAGGACCAAGCAATCACACGAGCACGACACCAAGATTTGTTAACGAGGTTCACCGATATGGTTACATCCCCGGAGCTTGACTACGGGCGCTCCTCCCCGTGACATCGTCACAATACCGCGCACCGGCCACCCGGGCGCCGGCACACGCCGCCGGCTCCCCCTTGCGTGCATGTACTATTATGTTGGCATAATTTACATCGTGTGTCTAGCCCCGCTATATATGAGAGGCCTAGGATACAAGTGTCCTATTAGAACACGACTCCATATCCTATCTAAACACAATACAACTACAAGTCCAACTGTAACCTACCTCGTACACTATATTCGACACAACTCCAACAAACTCCACCTTGGCGAATATTCTACAACATCCTGGATTTGTCCATGCGTCAAACTTCCATGTACATCAGACTTGAGCTTATCCCATGAGAATCGCTGCTACTCCAAAGACTCCATATGACTCCTCCTGCAACTTGTAGTCCCTTCTTTTCTTGACCATGATCAACACTCGAGCAAAATTAAGTTCCTTGTTACTCTAGTTTGTGCTTCCAACTTTCAGAGTATCAGTCCAACACCATCACACACTGATCACTGACCTGCGTGAAAGTGAACAACTCACATATTGAATGTCACACATAAGAGTTACCTGAACTCAACATCACCGCTCCTTTCTTGATCGCCTGTCTGAAACTTAAAGGAATTTCACCGTTGCTTGTAGTCATCCCGAGTCAAATTCGCAGTTGTCTCACCACATGTATGACCATCAGAGCCCTGGCCCGTCTCTATGTCCCGTGCATACCGCACGCCTCGCCGCTATTACCGCGTCGAGCCTCCGCTGTCCCGGTCAAGTCTCAAGGGTCGCGAAACCACATTACTCAACCCCCACTGCATAGTATCACTGATCATCATCGACCGATGACGAGTTTCACGCTTCCATCAGACTACTGGGCTCCAGTCCGAACTGCATGTCACTCGTTTCCTCCGCTGAATAGGCTTCGATTATCTGGATTCTTACACCGTAGCTCCTCAATCCAGCTCCACCTTCAACATGACTCCATAATGGTTGTACTTGCCACCCCGCACCGCGTCGACTCCAAACTCTCATGTGCACCGTCTTGAATCAACTCTGCGCCATAGTCTTGTCGAAGCCACACAAACCCTCGGGCCTGCGCCACGTGTTTCCACGCCCCAGAAGTCGGTTACTATCAGCATCACGCACCTATGTCGTCGTCGCTGATTCCACCACCGTCTTCTGTACCAACCGACTCACGTCGATCCGTCAGACTGTCTAGTCCGACCCAGGCTCCCAGATCATCTTCTGCGCCATTTCCATCCATCACATGATAATCTCATCTTAGCTGACATGACTTCCTACAACGCCTTCAAGCATCCATGTTACGCCAGCAAATCTTTCACCCTTATCTGCCATAATCTAAGGTTTTCAGTTCCGTGAACTTCTCCACCTCAAACCTAGTACCCGTTGGCGCCATGGCCCTTTGTATGACTGACCCTATGAAAGAAAATATCTAAGCTTTCCACACAATGCCCCAAGTACACGAACTGAATCTCCACGTACTAATAGCTAAACAAACCAAAGAATCACTCTTGGCCTTCACGTGGTGTCTCCCGTGGCTCAACTCCACTGCTAGCTTTGCCTAGCTAAAGCCCTTGCCTTCCCGATGGATGAACACAATCAGCGATGAATTATTTTCTACAATCTGATCGGCTTTGCCTCGTGCCTTTCTCTCCCTTACTGACTGATATTAACCCGCCACATAGACGAGGAGAACACGGCTCCTCCTGGGACTCGGTCCCTTTTTTTGTCCAAAACAAATCTCAGGAACGGCTGCAGCTTGCACTTCCGTACACCGTGCCTCGTCCACGCCTCCACTCCTTCAGCCTGCGTCTGCCTCTAGCGCCTGGCCCCGAGGCCCCGCCAGCTTTTGGACCTCTGCACCTGGGCCGCTGCCTGGGGCCAACGTAGCCCTTGGTGCGTAGCGCCTTCGCACGTCGCAGGATCGAGCCGAACTCCAGACCTGTTACGCCACCGTCGGCACATCCGATCTCGCCGAGATGTACGGCTCGATTGCTTCTCACACGAACAGAACTCCCGCCGCCTCCATCAATCTTTTCCAGTCGCATGATTCGACCGCCGACCGATTCGACAAATTCTGCTCCACCTCTTTGATCAACAATCCACTACCTCCAAACAACCTAGCTCATGATACCACTTGTTAGAATAAAATCCGAGACATACTGTCGATCATCTGAGGATCAAGTAATCACACGAGCACGACACCGAGATTTATTAACAAGGTTCACCGATATGGTTACATCCCCGGGGCTTGACTACGGGCGTTCCTCCCCATGACACCGTCACAATACCGCACACCGGCCATCCAGGTGCCGGCACATGCCGCCGGCTCCCCCTTACGTGCCTGTGCTATTATGTTGGCATAGGTTACATCGTGTGTCTAGCTCCGCTATATATGAGAGGCCTAGGATACAAGTGTCCTATTAAAACACGACTCCATATCCTATCTAAACACAATACAACTACAAATCCAACTGTAATCTACCTCGTACACTATATTTGACACAACTCCAACAGGGCGTTACCATCGTTCCTAGACGCCCATCTTAGAATCCCCTACCTCGAGATCTGCCAGTTTAGGTTTCGTCATATCGTGTCCTCGATTAATCCAACTGATCGTCGACTGATGGAATCCTCCTTACGGGTGCCCACACTGACTGATAAACCCCCCTGTTACTAGCATTGCCTTGGGCTGTAAAGATAATGAGCTTGAGCCTCCATGGGCCTTAGCTGGGTAATATGTCGCCATGGGCCTGCCCAGTGGGAGATAACCTCATCAGCATAGAGGTCATCATATGGTACCGTTTCAGGAAATACAAACATGCAATAACTGGAACTAACTACTGCAAATCATCATGCCTGAAATAGCATGTTCAGAATGCCAATTACGACTGACTTGGACGTGCCTGGGTTGAGCGATTGGTGGTTCATACTTCATAGTCCATAGCTTTTTTAGCTCAAGTGTTACGTCGAGACATTACAGAACCTAACTTAAATTAATAAAAAGGGCGAGAAGAATAGATTTAAATTAATCTACTATGATGCTCAATTTATAGAAGGGTAGTGAGTTCAGACCTTGGTGCAGTAGGCAGGTCACTTGAGATAGTTAGCGCAAATCATCACACTAGGCAGGTCATCATCCGGGAGAAGATTGCAGGACTGCTGGAGGTGCGTAGCCATGATCAAATTTTTATGTGATCCACAAGTTCCACAAAGTTATCAGAAGCAAGGGGTCAGTAACGAAAAACAAAATTTTCGCAAAATTGAATGGTTACAAAAAAAATCAACAACTTCCAACAAAAGACAAGCACATACATCCCAATTATCTTGTTCTCCACAGAGTCATCTCTCCAGCTCATCCTCTGAGAATACCTGAAGTGTGCTTAGTAGAAATACCTGCAATCCCCAGTGTCAGTGGACAACAACAAAATGGATTTTTTGACTGTGCGGGCAGTAAGAGACAACACCAGAGAAGAGTGAAATGTATAAAATGAGAAGTGAACATCGAGTGCATGTCACCCTATAGGGCCCATGTAAGGCTCATGAGTTACAGATCAAAGTACAGAAAGCAATCTCACATCTAAATACACCTGAATGGACAGATGTAGTAAAAGGACAGAGAGCAAGTCGACTGCCGAAGCAAAATAATTACTTTCAGAAACAAGTATAAGTTTATACATATTGGATTAAGATTGCTTAAGAAATACACAGGGTTTAAAAAAATAAGGAAAGGGTTTTTGCATTGTCAAATTAGAGCATTACTGCCAAGTTCCTCTAAAGATAAAATGCTAGTAGGAAACAGCAACCTAGTAACTTTATCAAAGGGAGTAGAACTCGTATAAACTACGAAATGTGGAGCCCTGATAGCTTCTAAGTAACAATACATCTACTCACACTCCCCAATTTGTGAACTGGGGCCAACCTAGCCATAGTGTAATTCAAAAGCTTCTTTCAGATGGTGTAACTGAAAAGCTGTCCCAAGTTACCTAAGTAAAATACAGACGAGAGCAGCGCCATGATACAGCATACCTGACTGAATCCTGACTTAAAAGCCTCCAGTTGTCTTGAGATTCCACTTTTAACCGTACTGTTGACAACAAAAGAAACATATTCTTCCAAACTCTCATCAGTTACCTAAAAATAACATGAGTAATTTAGAGAATACTTTTAAATCTGCTGAGAAGCCAGCAACTGAGAGTGCAGTCATATCAGTTACATTATCTGAGGTACCCTCTGAAGAAAGCACATATTCTGGATACCCTGGGACCGCAAAGTCAATATCAAGATCCTCAATTTTACAACCTCATTAAGACAAATCAGATGTGTTCTGGTATATCCCCCGTCGAACATGACTTAGTATTTCTTTTGACAAGTGCTTTGAATTCCATGAGGGTCGTTGCCAGTTTAGGATCAAATGAATTGTTACCGTATATATTAAGCTCCTAACAAGAAATGCTTACTATATAGACTAACAAAAGTAAGAAAGCGTAATAAACACAATATACATTTCAAAAATGTAGGGTCCAAGATACCTGTCCTAGGATAAGCTTATAAAATACTTTAGAAAATGGAATGTCAATAATTCTGCCATCCTTAATTGCCTTTGCGATGACTCCTTTCAGATGATCATCTATATTCCTTTCATAGATGTAATTTTTTTTCTATCTCCTTTGATTTGTACATTCTAAATAAACTGAAACTTATTCAATTATATCCCACAAAAAAACTTATTCAATTATATTCATTTTTCTTATTTCTTTAACTCTGTATGCGCATCAGCACATGTGCACATCAGTTCTAAGTTTGTAGATGTTGTTAGCTCGAACTTAGATACTTTGCTGATAGCTATCCTGTTTCTATCATATTTGTGGTGGCACCCCGGTGACCCTGACAATGACCAAGATTAGAGTATTTGGCGGGTAGGCAAGTACTACCTTCATTCCAAATTATAAGATGTTTTAGATATTTCAATATGGACTACATACGGACTAAAATGAGTGAACAAACACACTAAAACACGGCTATATACATCCAATTCAGAAAAATTTAGAACATCTTATAATTCGAAACGAAGGGAGTAGCAATTATCTCAAAATGACTAAAGGCATCAGCTCTGCAAACCCAGACTCAAAATTATCGACCAGAGTGATGTCTACCCAGCTTCAGCTGAATCACCACCTAGCTATCAATATATTTGTCAAGAATCAAGATACTAACCAATTAGTATGATATACAAGTTGACACGACTTTGGGTGCCACCGGTGCAACAATGTTGCTGGAAAGAATGCTGATATATCTAATGTGGTCTGGCTTCCTTCAAAAGAAGGGGATCAGTGAGGCACACACTTCTTAAGAGAGAGAAAAACATCAATCCCCCATCACATCATTGTCTGGTCCAAGCCTTTGTGCAATGCCGCAAACATGTATTAGTCCATAGAGCAAGGAGTGATCTTCAATGCAATTCTGATGCAGATATCAGAACTTTTGTTGCTCTGATCTGTGGTAGACACAGAACTGCTACTTTTGGCACCAGCCTGAGCGCTGAAGCTTCAACGGAGAACTCTTGCCTCATACATATATGCTGCAGGCAATCAACCATCTTATCAAAAGTATACCAAGATCAAAGCCCCGGTGGTAATACCAAAGAACTACTAGTATTAAATCAGTACTTCAGCACAGCAGCAGAACTTTTAAGTCGCATGGCTGCATTAGCGCTCATCGTGCCAAGGACTTCTATATATTTTTTTCTCTTTTCAAGCCTATCTCCTTCTGAAATTACTCAGTTATAACTACTACTGTAAGTGTTAACCATTAGCTCTACCTCAGATGCTAAATTCATCTGATCGGGTACATACCGAGCCATTCCAACTCCATAGTAAATCAAGTCAAGCATCTCATAGATCAAATTGTCTTGGGGGTGTGTCCGGTCACCTGCAACAAACACCCCAACTCCCCTCTCCTCCCCTCCAACTGTGACTGATGACCAGCCTACTCCTTTCACAACCCCTTTCTGCTTCATCATATGTCTCTCTTGTGCTGCCTCACACCACTGTCCCTTGCTGGCGTATAGATTTGCCATTGCCACATGTGCTCCTGCACCCCATGGCTCTGCCTCCATTACCCTCTCTGCAGCTTTCTTCCCGGTTTGCTCTTCCCCTCGAGCTGCACATGCCCTAAGCAAAGATGTCCAAACAACGCCATCTCTTTCATTAGCTGCCATACCACCAATCAACTCCTCAGCCTCATCTATTCTACCAGCTCTGCCCAACAAATCTACGACACAGCCATAGTGCTCCTTTGACGGCTCCAGTCCGTAGCTTTTGCTCATTGCATTGAGGTACCTCAATCCAAGCTCAACTGCCCCAGCATGACAGCAAGCACTGAGCACACCAATGAACGCAACATGGTCCGGCTTTAGCCCAACACGGCACATTTCCTCAAACAATTCAAGTGCCCTTTCACTGTGGCCATGCTCAGCATTCCCGACGATCATCGCGGTCCATGAAACCACATCATCTTTCGTGCGATTCGAAAATACAACATCAGCATCTGACATGTTGCCACTCTTTCCATACATGTCAATGAGCGCGCTCCTGACCATGGCATGGTGTTCAAGTCCAGCAGCGACAGCAAGTGCGTGGAGTTGGCGACCAGCGTCCAGTGACGCAGCAGTTGCGCACGCACTGAGGAGACTGGCAAGAGTAAACTCATTTGGACGAGGACAATGGTGCCGTCGCATTTCAGTAAACAGGGCGAAAGCCTCCCCGGCAAGCCCTTCCTGCGCATAGCCTGATATGATTGCACTCCAAGAGACAACATCCTTGGCAGCACTTTCCTGGAACACCGCATCGGCTGCTGACAGACGACCGGCGGCGCGGGCATAGAGTGTGACGAGTGAATTGGCCACCGAGCGCGAGCTGGCGAACCCTCTTTGTGCAGCTTGCGCGTGCAACTGCTCTCCAAGATGTACACACGAAATATTTGCACACGCAGCAATAACTGCAGCGTATGTGTATTCGTTGGGCCTTGCCGCGTTTGATGCCCCGTCACGAAGCATCGCGACGAATGCCAGGATGGCTTCCTTGGCACGACCAGTCTGCGCGTAGGAGGATATCACAGTCGTCCACGCGGCAACGTCTCGCGAGCCCATGCGGCCGACCGCAGCCAGTGCGCGGTGGACGTCCCCGCAGCGCGCGTACAGCGTGGCAAGTGTGTTGGCGACGTAGGGTGTGGCGTCGAAGCCGAGCTTGGCGCAGAGCGAGTGCACCTCACGGCCGCGCGACAGCAGCCCGGTGTCGGCGCACGCGGTGAGCGCAGCCGCGAAGGCGTGCGAGTCGCAGGGCATGCCGGAGGCTCGCATCTCGGCGAAGCGGCGGACCGCGTCGTGGCGGCGGCCGGCCCGCGCCAGTGCGGAGATGAGCGTGGTCCAGGAGACCACGTTCTTGAGCGGCATTTCGTCGAACACCCTGAGCGCCAGCGCGAGGCGGCCGGCCTTGGCGTAGGCGTCGGCCAGCGCGGTGGCGACGAAGACGGAGGAGACGGCCGAGGACCTGACGGCGAAGGCGTGCAGTGACGCGGCGTGGCTGGCGTCGGCGGCCGCGGCGCAGGCCTTGAACGCGAGGCTGAGCACGAAGGGGTCAGCGGCCGGGAGCGAGGATGCGCGGATGCGGGAGAAGAGCGCCATGGCGCCGGCTACGTCCCCCGCCGCGGCATGGCCCGCGAGGAGGGCGGAGTAGGAGGCCTCGTCGCGGTGCGGCGCCCCGTCGAACAGGGCCTGCGCGTCCGAGAGCCTGCCCGACTGGACCAGGCGCTTCAGCCGGGCGTTGAGGTCTTGCAGTGGCGGCACGGAGAAGACGGGCGGTGGGTGTGGTTCGGAACGAAGAGGAGCAGCTTCGGCCCACATGGAGCGACCGAGACGGGGAGATTTCACGCGGGGAGCGAAGCGCGTCACCATTTGAGTCCCCCCGGCGGCCTGGAACTCCTCCCCGGCCCGCGGCGGCGCTCCTGCCCAGTCCCCAACGGCTGCGCGGCGTGGTTTCTCCTCTGCGGTACGGCGCTCGACCGGCCGGAGCTGGGCTCTTCGCGGCGAAGCGCGCGAGAGCACGACTGCACGAGACGGCCCGCGCAAACCCTCCTTTTCCGGTTTTCCCCGCCTGGATTTTACCCCCTTTTTTCTCTATACTAGCAAGATGCCCGTGCATTGCACGAAACATTAAGATGCATTTGTATGAGTAGTTTATCTTATAAGAGAAAATGATGAATAAAGGAAAGTCTTATTTGCAAATGTGAAGAGGTGTGTGGGTATTCTTTTATAAAATTGCCATAGTTTCCTTTCTATCCGTCAGATATAAATCGGACGGCCTACATTATAGGATGACGGACACACCATCATCATCAACTCTGTTTTTTATAAGAGTAGAGATAAATACTTCGTCGTGCACGCGTACGATTCTGGCTTCCCGAGCGGCTGCGCGTGAGCCGTCGGATGTGGCTGATGTACCAAAAATGCTAGATACACGCACTAAAGCAACGGGATTTTACGGACCTGCTGATTTGTTTCTTTTTTATTTTTTTGAGAGAAAGCCGTCATGGCGGTTTATATTTCATGCACAAAAAGTGATACATCGTTTGTTAATACATCTACTAGAAACCCTGCAGGCTTTGATTTTCAAACAATTGTATGAGAGAACTCCAAATTTCTAGCCAATAAATCTGCCGCCGCATTGGCCTCCCTAGGGCAGTGGGAAAACATAAAAGAAATAAAATTTCTAGCAAGAAAAGAAAATTATTCATAAATTGCGGCTACCAGGCCTAGCGAACTACCCCCCCCCCCCTTGCATGACTTCAACGACCTCCATGCAATCGGACTCGACGCAAATTTTATTGCACCCAACTTCATTTGCGAGTAAGAGCCCATATCGCATACCTCTAGCTTCTGCCGTAGCCGCGTCTTCCACAAAAGGGATATCACCGCATGAGGCTGCGACGAAGAAACCAGCTTCATCTCGTGAGATTGCACCCGTACCCCCTGTTCCCCTATCAGGATCAAAAGTGGCATCGACATTAAGTTTGGGAACTCCCTCCGATGGCTTACTCCATCCTTTTTAATTGTGGCTGACTTGTTCCTTTTTAATTGGACTAAATAGCCATCTCCTCCTAATTAATCGCCCCCTGATTTTAACTGGTGGGGGTGGGCGCCAAGCCCGTAAAGCTCCGTTGATGTAGCAAAGCCGCTGATGTACTGTGACGACATCGTGCGAGTTAGCCAGTCAACTGGGGATTGTACGACCGATGCAAGCATTGTCATTTTGGTCTGCTCTCTTTGTTTCTAAAAAACGAGCAGAACCACATCTTCAGCCATGAAGTGTTGAATATATAAGCAAATTACTACGAGATTTAATCCGAATAAATATAAAATAAATCATGACAGCAATAACAGAGATTAAACTAATCATGTGAACTAGCATAGCAGATGAACAGATCGAATCTAGGACACAGACTAGAAACATGAATTCTACCATGATCTCGAATAGGAAGGACAGAATCACATACGGTGCAACGGAAGCAGCACCGTTGGTGTTGAGGTTGTCGCCCATGTCCTTGAGGAAGAGGTTGCCGAGGTCGTGAAAGAAGTCGTCGTCGGTGAAGTCGTCGCTGCCAGCAGTCGCGCGAGTGCACTCCACAAAAATTTGATCATCCCTCTCCCGTATAGGATCACGAGAGGCGGGGTTCCGGAGGCCTATTGCCCCTAAGCGGTGCACGCCAAAAGGAGAGGTGGAGAAGACTTGCGTGGTGGCGCAATGATCTGAAACGATGGTGCGAATCCATACGATTCGGCGGCGACTAGGGTAGACGTTTGACTGACTATATAATGCGGGCCGGGTAGGTCGTGAGAGTAAACCCCACGTCCGAGTCACGATCCAACAGAATCGAAAACAGTTCAGTAATTAATGCGTCTGTTAATTATTAATTAATGACTCATTATTTTTTCCTGAGCAGCAAAAATATAGACAACATGCATAGCTATGTCCTCGGCTCATTCCCGCAACCCGCGGCGCGTCGTGACGAGACCTGGTGTGGGGAGGCGAGGGAGGAGGAGGAGCGCGCGTGTAGGTCTCCTCTTCTCATGCTCACTAGATCGGAAACACGTCTTGGCGTGAGGGTGCCGGTCCCAACAATGTGGTGAAGCAAGTAATTCTCGAGTTAGTGGGAATCCTGATTTAGCGTACGTATTGAAATAGGACAACAAAATAAAGAAGAAGAAGAAGATGATGATAAAGAAGAGGAAGAAGAAGAAGAAACATTCATTTATAATAGAAGACATCATCGAGTTCAACATTGTCGTGAGATTATAAGACAATATCAAGTTCGGTACATTCATGAGACCATGAAAGGTAACCACTTCCATCCAGTTCGGTACCAAGAGGGCGAACATGAGAGAGCAATGTCCTAATCTAAAACAAAGTTTGCAGCACATCCATGCATAAGCAAAGCAACTGCCCAATATAGGTTAAAGTTATACCAAAAACAACTTTGCTACAAAAGTAACATCTCAAAAAGCAGGAGGTTACTAAACACTTACTAATAATTCAATATTAAACATCAAGGTTCATCACACAACATTGGCAAACTTCACACCAAATCATACTTGTTGTAACAAATACACAAATATACTGAGAACAACCTTTCGGGAGCGTTAGTGCATTTCATGAAACAATGATGTAAAGGGGGACATCCACGATACAACATATTTGTGGCCCTCAAATTTCACTTCTGTCTCCATGTACATTGGAATTTGATGAGGACATCAATACCATTATTACACCCACAACCCCTGCCGCTATACATACTAAACCAATTACTAGAGCTCGTGCACGCCAATTGAATTACCAGGTACTTTCATTTCTTTGTGACAATTTTAATGTTCATGAGAATATGATGTTGCCTAAATTGGATACAGTTGTGTTGATTACTAGTGAAGGGCCTAGCATGGACAAGAGTGATGAACACTGGAGCAGGATCAAGCATGGAGATGAAGGCGCACGCGAAGGGATCTAGAATGGCATTTCTAGTGCATATTTGAGAACTTTGAAGCCTCTGTGATGACCTACAAGGACATGGACGAAATATACAAGATGCCCCTTCATAACTTTCGTCCATAGCTTATTTTAGGTGCCGCGCCACCTTATTTTTTGGCCAGGCCCATGTAATTTCAAAATAATTAAGTATAGGTTGTTTTTAGAGTTCGTATGTGTGGGGAAACAAAGTTAGGGTTGGTTTCGAACCCCTCCTACAAGGGGACACGAAATCCCCCCTACTCCATATATACAGCCCTTTGGGCGTCGTTTAGTCTTTGGGTTTTGTTTAGATTTAAAGTTCGCCATAGCTGCAACTTCACGTACTTCATTTGTGTTCAACGACCAGATCAAGACGCCATAGAACCTCATCTTGATCAATAAAGCTTTCATCTTATATTCGCAATATCCAGATTGCAATCTTAGTTTCTTGCTTGTTCTTCGTTTGCTTGCAGGAAATAGACCCTCGTGGTCAGGTTGATCGTGCTCCGGCGTGGTCAATAACCCCTTGGAAGTTGGTTTAGCGATTGCTAAGGCGTGACGTCTTCGCACGTTCCTAGTCGGATCGTCAAAGTCGACTTCCACAGAAAACGATAGTTATCTCATCGAAACATTGGGACACCTTCGCCTCTATCAAGTGGTATCAGATTTCTAGGTTGCTCGGTGAGATTTTACAGTTTTTCGTAGTTTAGATCGAGTATGTTTTTCATACCTATAGTCCACGAAAAATCCACAAAAAAATTAGGGTTAGTTCATCATATCCGAACCAGTCTGAGCCTTTGCATAGTCTTTTTAGTATTTTGCTTTGTTGAATTTGCGGTTGCATCATCGTGTAAAGTTGCTGGTCTTAGCATCTAGTCTTTTAGAGTTTCGAGTTCTGGTCATAAGTTGTCACGCCACCGCCGCACCATCATCATCACCCCTGCCATCTACCACCACCTCTTAACTGCCACCACTACTTCTTGAGATTGCGTTGGTTTCTCCCTTAAAGAGGAAAGGGTGATGCAGCAAAGTAGAGATAAGTATTTCCCTCAATTAGAGAACCAAGGTATCAATCCAGTAGGAGACAACGGACGAATCACCAATTCCTGTAGAAACAATCAAACAACTTGTACCCAGCGCGATAAAGGGGTCGTCAATCCCTTCACGGTCACTTGCAAAAGTGAGATCTGATAGAGATAGATAAAACTAAACAAAATATAAAGTAAATATTTTGGAGTTTTTTTGGTTTATAGATCAGAAAGTAAAAGATTGCAAAATAGTAGATCAGAAACTAATATGAAGGAAAATAGTACATCGGAAACTTATATGATGGAAAATAGACCCGGGGCCATAGGTTTCACTAGAGGCTTCTCTTAAGATAGAAAATAATACAGTGGGTGAACAAATTACTGTCAAGTAATTGATAGAAAAGTGCAAAGTTATGACGATATCTAAGGCAATGATTATGAAATATAGGCATCATGTCTGTGTCAAGTAGACCGAAATGATTCTGCATCTACTACTATTACTCCACACATCGACCGACTCCTGCCTGCATCTAGAGTATTAAGTTCATGAAGAACAGAGTAATGCATTAAGAAAGATGACCTGATGTAGACGAATAAACTCAAGCAATATGATGTAAACCCCATCTTTTTATCCTCGGTGGCAACAATACAATGTGTGCCTTGCTTCCCCTACTATCACTGGGAAAGGACACCACAAGATTGAACCCAAAGCTAAGCACTTCTTCCATTGCAAGAAAAACCAATCTAGTTGGCCAAACTAAACCGGTAGTTTGAAGAGAATTAAAAAGATATCAAATCATGCATAAAATAATTCAGAGAAGATTCAAATAATATTCATAAATAAGCTGATCATAAATCCACAATTCATTGGATCTCGACAAACACAACGCAAAAGAAGATTATATCGGATAGATCTCCAAGAACATCGAGGAGAACATGGTATTGAGAATCAAAGAGAGAGAAGCCATCTAGCTACTAGCTATGGACCCGTAGGTCTAAGGTAAACTACTCACGCTTCATCGGAAGGGCAATAGAGTTGATATAGAAGCCCTCCGTGATCGAATCCCCCTCCGGTAGGATGCCGGAAAAGGCCCCAAGATGGGGTCTCACGGGAACAGAAGGTTGCGCCGGTGGAAAAGTGTTTTTGTGGATGCTTCTGGTGGTTTGGGAATATATGTGAATATATAGGACGAAGATCTAGGTTAGGGGGGTCACCGAGGGGCCCATAAGGTAGGGGGCCGCGCCCTACCCCCCTGGGCGCTCCCTCCACCCTTGTGGTCGCCTCATGGCTCTTCTGACTTGCACTCCAAGTCTCCTGGGTGTCTTCTGGTCCAAGAAAAATCATCACAAAAGGTTTTATTCCATTTGGACTCCGTTTGGTATTCCGTTTCTGCGAAGCTCAAAACCAAGGAAAAAACAGAAACTGGTGCTGGGCTCTAGGTCAATAGGTTAGTCCCAAAAATAATATGAAATAGCATATTAATGCGTATAAAACATCCAAAACAGATAATATAATAGCATGGAACATTCAAAAATTATAGATACATTGTAGATGTATCAGCCACCGATCTATATCCATATACCACCACCAATCCGTATCCATATACCACCACCACTGCCATATCTTACCATCATATATCCACCATCAATCTGAGTTTTTTTCATATTAGGTTTGTTTTCGAGATCCATCTATTTTCCGATTCGTGTTTCGTTGCCTGAGTAGGTTTTGTAAAAAAAGGAGTCTGGAGAACCCCGGGCAGTTTTTAGGCCAAAATTTCGGCGAGTGAAAATATTTTTCCCCTATCCTGTTTTTAGGCTTTTTGAGTCTTTTGAGACACGTGCCATCATAGTGATTTTTTATCGCACTTTTTGGTCGTCGTTGCACTGATTTCCAAAAAAATAGTCAATTTTTTGTGCCTATCCTGTTAGTTTGACTTGGGAAGAGTTTTGAGACACTGGCCATTATAGTGATTTTCGGCACAAAAAGGAGCACAAAAAAAGAGCGCAAAACAAATCCAGTGTGAGCTTTTCCCTTGTTTCCGTGTCGTGCCGTGATTTTTGGTAGTGTTCTAGGCTCGCGTCTCTAGCACGGTCTAGCCTAGGACCAGCACAGTACCGTTGTTGGGCCTGTATTCAACTTTGCATCTCCGAATTGATTATTGCTAACATTTTTGCTACCATATCATAAGCCTTCCCAGCTCCACATACATCTACATCGTGCGTTTGACACCACCTGGCAATCGCTCTGTCCAAGCTTTGGGAGTTTTGATTACATCGGTTACCGATCACCACCTGCTGCTGGGTAAGAACTAGTAAGGATTTGAGATTTGCTTGACGGTTTTGTGACACACCACCACCACCACTTTCTAGTAGTCTGTAGGATCATATTCTTGTGTGTTTATATTGCTCCTAACCATGCCAGGATCACAAGTTGACAAGCTGGACTGGGAGAACATGACAAACAAGGAGTTGCATGATAAGTTTCAGCAAATGATGAGTGGCCAAGTGGGAGATGTGCTAAACAGATTTGAAGAGGCCATGGAGAAGATACATGGCATGGAGAAGTTGTTCGAAACAAAGTTGGATAACAAGCTTAATGAATTGCTCACGTGTCTTCCACAACCACAACCTGCTGCACCTCTGCAACGACAACAACAACGCCCCCCTTCTGAATTAGTTCGGACGAGCGAAGCGTGTTCCTCTTGAGGATGGCCAAACTTTTGGTGCTGCTATATGATACTTCTCCATCGTATCTACTTTTCCAAACTCTTTTGCACTTGTTTTGGACTCTAACTTGCATGATTTGAATGGAACTAACCCATACTGACGTTGTTTTCAGCACAATTGCCATGGTGTTATTTTTGTGCAGAAATAGAAGTTCTCGGAATGACCTGAAAAATTCATGGAGATCATTTTTGGAATTAATAAGAAATATTAGCGAAAGAATCAAGTGAAGGGGGCCCACACCCTGGCCCCAAGGGTGGGAGGCGCGCCACCCGTCCTTGTGGGCCCCCTGGACCTCCACCGACCTCAACTCCAACTTCATATATTCACGTTCGAGGAGAAAAAAATCAGAGAGAAGGATTCACCGTGTTTTACGATGGAGCCGTTGCCAAGCCATGTTCTTCCTCGGGAGGGCAGATCTAGAGTCCGTTTTGGGCTCCGGACAGGAGAATCCATCACCATCGTCATCATCAACCATCGTCCATCACCAATTTCATGATGCTCACCGCCGTGTGCGAGTAATCTCATCGTAGGCTTGCTGGACCGTGATGGGTTGGATGAGATTTACCATGTAATCGAGTTAGTTTTGTTAGGGTTTGATCCCTAGTATCCACTATGTTCTAAGATTGATGTTGCTATGTCTTTGCTATGCCTAATGCTTGTCACTAGGGCCCGAGTGCCATGATTTCAGATCTGAACCTATTATGTTTTCATGAATATATTTGTATTCTTGATCCGATATTGCAAGTTGTAGTCACCTACTATGTGTTATGATCCGGCAACCCTGGAGTGACAATAGTCAGGACACTTCCCGGTGATGACCATAGTTTGAGGAGTTCATGTATTCACTAAGTGCTAATGCTTTGGTCCGGTACTCTATTAAAAGGAGGCCTTAATATCCCTTAGTTTCCAATAGGAGCCCGCTGCCACGGGAGGATAGGACAAAAGATGTCATGCAAGTTCTTTTCCATAAGCACGTATGACTATATTCGAAATACATGCCTACATTATATTGATGAATTGGAGCTAGTTATGTGTCACCCTATGTTATAACTGTTGCATGATGAATGCCATCCACATAATTATCCAGCATTGATACATTGCCGACGAGCTCGTTTCATATTGATCTTTGCTCCGTTACTTTCTTGTTGCCACTGTTACGATTGCTACAATACTGCTACTGCTACTTTTGTCGATGTTACCGTTACTTCCATATTACTTTGCTACTAAATACTTTACTGCAGATATAAAGTCTTTGAGGTGTGGTTGAATTGAAAACTCAGCTGCTAATACTTGAGAATATTCTTTGGCTCCCCTTTTGCCGAAGCAATAAATTTGGGTTGAATACTCTACCCTCGAAAATTGTTGCGATCCCCTATGCTTGTGGGTTATCAAGACCTTTTTCTGCCGCCGTTGCCGGGGAACATAGCTCTATTCTCTGAGTCACTTGGGATTTATATCTGTTGATCACTATGAGGAATCTGAAATATAACAAAACCAAGATCTATCCCTCAACTATGAGGGGAGGTAAGGAACTGCCATCTAGCTCTGCACTTGATTCTCCTTCTGTTTTGAGTAAACTTGCGACACCTACACGTGCTATTGATTCTGATATGTCGCATGTTATTGATAATGTCACTTCTGCTATGCATGATGCTTATGATGAAATTACTTCTCTGCTTGATAATACTGTGCCACTAGGTGAATTTCTTGATGAACAACTTGCTAGGGTTAGAGAGAATGAAATTACTGAAACTGATTATATTGAAACTAAAGATTATGATTCTCCCCCTAGATATGAATTGCATGTTGTACCTGAGGGTTATGTTATGGATGAAGAAACTGCTAGAGACTTCTTTTTCTTGCAATGATAGAGAGGATCTTAAGAAATTGTTAGCTAAGCTAAAAGAAAAATCTTGAATGCTAGAATGAAATATGATCCTGCTTTTGCTACTTCACCTATCTTTTTTACTGTTAAGGATTATGAATTCTCCGTTGATCCTGAGTTAATTACTTTGGTTGAATCTGATCCTTTCTATGGTTATGAATCTGAAACTGTTGTGGCACATCTTACTAAATTGAATGATATAGCCACCCTATTTGCTCATCAGGAAAAAAATCGTTATTACTATATTCTCAAATTGTTTCCTTTCTCATTAAAGGGTGATGCTAAAGTATGGTTTAATTCTGTTGTTCCTGGTTGTGTGCTTAGTCCCCGGGATATAATTTACTACTTCTCTGCAAAATATTTTCCCGCTCATAAGAAACAAGCTGCCTTATGGGAAATATTTAATTTTGTGCAAATTGAAGAAGAGAGTCTCCCACAAGCTTGGGGAGGCTTCTCCAATTACTTAATGCTTTGCCTGATCATCCTCTCAAGAAAAATTAAATACTTGATATCTTTTACAATGGACTAACAGATGCTTCCAGAGACCACCTGGATAGTTGTGCTGGTTGTGTTTTCAGGGAAAGAACTGTTGAGCAAGCTGAATTGCTATTGAATAATATATTGGGTAATGATAATGATTAGACACTTCCTGAACCAACTCCTAAGCCAACTCCGAAGAAAAGGGGTATTCTATTTCTCAGTCCTGAAGATATGCAAGAGGCAAAGAAATCTATGAAATAAAAAGGTATTAAAGCTAAAGATGTTAAGAATTTACCACCTATTGAAGAATACATGGTCTTGATAACCCGACACAGGTAGTAGAGGTAAACTCTCTCCGTAGATTTGATGAAGGTGATATTCCTCATAATAAGTCTGCTACACTACAAAAAATACACTTCCGTGATGATATGTGTTTGTCATAGTAGGTCACGTTTTCTGTCATGCATGTACATCCATGACGAGTTTATGACAGAATCAAGATAGTCATACATGCGCTATCGTAGAAGTGTTCCATGACATTACCAAAATTATCATGGAAGTGTCCACTTCCATGATGATAAATCACGCGTCATAGAAGTTCTTTCGTCAAGGGTGACCGACACGTGGCGTCGACCGTAACAGGTCATCATTAAGCTATCGAGTCCGGTTTTGGATCCGATAACCCGTCATAGAAGTTCTTTCATCAAGGGTGACCGACACGTGGCGTCGACCGTAACAGGTCGTCGTTAAGCTATCGAGTCCGGTTTTGGATCCGATAACCCATTAACAGCCCGGACCAATGGGGATTTTCCACGTGTAAAATTCTCATTGGACGGAGGAAACACGTGTTGGCTCACCGTTGGGAGAGATGTCATCCACTCATTGGACAGGAGGCGCCTATGATACGTCGACACGTGGCACGGCCCAACAGAGGCTCATTCCGGTGAAAAGGCCGGCCCAGCCAAAGGCCCGCCATGTTTTTTTAGACACTAGTGGGCTGGCCGTTAACAGCCTGCCATGTTTTGGGTCAAATTGAGGCCCATACCAGATCAGGCCCGTTCATAGTCTGACATGTTTTGGGCCAAATTATGGCCGATATTGGATCAGGCCTGTTAACAGGCCACTGTTCTTTTGGGCCCATTCTAAGACAATTTTGTATTTCAGCATGTTAAATGCCCATTTACCAGTTTGGCCCGATAATAGTTTTGGCCTGTTAGCGGCCCATGGTGCATCTGGGACGTTGTCGGCCCTGTTTAACTTTAGGACATTTAACGACCCATGCAGAAACTAGGCTATTTCTTGTCCGAAGTAACTTTAGGCCTCTTAACGGCCCGTAGTCTTCATGGATAAATTTCAACCCAACTGGCCCATCGGCTTGTTAATGGCCTATGTAACAGTTGGGCCTAATTACAACCCGCGTTGAATCCGGCCTGCTTACAGCCCATCTGATAATGGCCCATGACACTTTTGGGCCTATGGCCCACGTGGATACCGGTATGCTTAAAGCCCATAATTTTATTGGGCCAAACAGGCCCGAGATATATTTTGGCCTGTTAACTACTTGTCCTATTTGGGCCCAACATGGGCCTTGATGGTAGCTGGAACTATGTCGGTATTTCCCTGGAGACGGGGGGATGATGTAGCACAGCAACGGTAGGTATTTCCCTCAGTTATGAAACCAAGGTTATCGAACCAGTAGGAGAACCAAGCAACACAACGTAAACTGCACCTGCACACAAATAACAACACCTCGCAACCCGACGTGTTAAAGGGGTTGTCAATCCCTTTCAAGTAACTGCTACCTCTTGAGCATGCGTTGGTTTTCCCTTGAAGAGGAAAGGGCGATGCAACACAGTAGCGTAAGTATTTCGCTCAGTTTTTGAGAACCAAGGTCTCAATCCAGTAGGAGGTAACACACAAGTCACCTAGTACATGCACAAACAAACAAGAACCTCGCAACCAACGCGATAAAGGGGTAGTCAATCCCTTCACGGTCACTTACAAAAGTGAGATCTGATAGAGATAATAAGATAATTTTTTTTGGTATTTTTATGATATAGATTGGAAAATAAAGATTGCAAAATAAACTGTAATAGAAATAGCAAGTTGATATGGAAATAATATGATGGAAGATAGACCCGGGGGCCATAGGTTTCACTAGTGGCTTCTCTCAAGATAGCAACTTCTACAGTGGGTGAACAAATTACTGTCGAGCAATTGATAGAAAATTGAATACTTATGAGAATATCTAGGCATGATCATGTATATAGGCATCATGTCTGCGATAAGTAGACCGAAACGATTCTGCATCTACTACTATTACTCCACACATCGACCGCTATCCAGCATGCATCTAGAGTATTAACTTCATAAGAACAGAGTAACGAATTAGGCAAGATGACATGATGTAGAGGGATAGACTCAAGCAATATGATATAAACCCCATCTTTTTATCCTCGATGGCAAAAATACAATACGTGCCTTGCTGCCCCTTCTGTCACTGGGAAAGGACACCGTAGGATTGAACCCAAAGCTAAGCACTTCTACCATTGCAAGAAAGATCAATCTAGTAGGCCAAACCAAACTGATAATTCGAAGAGACTTGCAAAGATATTTAAATCTTGCATAAAAGATTTCAGAGAAGAATCAAATATTGTTCATAGATAATCTTGATCATAAACCCACAATTCATCGGATCTCGACAAACACACCGCAAAAAGAATTACATCGAATAGATCTCCAAGAGAATAGAGGAGAACTTTGTATTGAGATCCAAAGAGAGAGAAGAAGCCATCTAGCTAATAACTATGGACCCGAAGGTCTGTGGTAAACTACTCACACATCATCGGAGAGGCTATGGAGTTGATGTAGAAGCCCTCCGTGATCGATTCCCCCTCCGACAGAGTGTCGGAAAAGGCCCCAAGATGGGATCTCACGGGTATAGAAGGTTGCGGCGGTGGAAATAGGGTTTCGTGGTGCTCCTGGATGTTTTCGGGGTATATGGGTATATATAGGAGGAAGAAGTACGTCGGTGGAGCTACGAGGGGCCCACGAGGGTGGGGGCGTGCCTACCCCCCTGGGCGCGCCCTCCTGCCTCATGGCCTCCTCGCTTCTTTCTTGACGTCCACTCCAAGTCTCCTGGATCATGTTTGTTCCAAAAAAACTCTCCTGAAGGTTTCATCCCGTTTGGATTCCGTTTGATATTCCTTTTCTGCGAAACACTGAAATAGGCAGAAACAGCAATTTGCACTGGGCCTTTGGTTAGTAGGTTAGTCCCAAAAATAATATAAAAAGGTAAATTAAAGCCCATTAAACATCCAAAACAGATAATATAATATCATGGAACAATAAAAAATTATAGATACGTTGGAGACGTATCAAGCATCCCCAAGCGTAATTCCTACTCGTCCTCGAGTAGGTAAATGATAAAAACAGATTTTTTTGATGTGGAATGCTACCTAGCATAATTCTCAATGTAATTTTCTTTATTGTGTCATGAATGTTCAGATCTGAAAGATTCAAGACAAAAGTTTAATATTGAAAAAATAATAATACTTCAAGCATACTAACAAAGCAATCATGTCTTCTCAAAATAACATGGCCAAAGAAAGTTATCCCTACAAAATCATATAGTCTGGCTATGCTCCATATTCACCACACAAAGTATTTAAATCATGCACAACCCCGATGACAAGCCAAGCAATTGTTTCATACTTTTGGTGTTCTCAAACTTTTTCAATCTTCACGTAATACATGAGCGTGAGCCATGGGCATAGCACTATAGGTGGAATAGAATGGTGGTTGTGGAGAAGACAAAAGGGAGAAGATAGTCTCACATCAACTAGGCGTATCAACGGGCTATGGAGATGCCCATCAATAGATACCAATGTGAGTGAGTAAGGATTGCCATGCAACGGATGTACTAGAGCTATAAGTGTATGAAAGCTCAATAAAAGAACTAAGTCGGTGTGCATCCAACTTGCTTGCTCACGAAGACCTAGGGCATTTTGAGGAAGCCCATCACTGGAATATACAAGCCAAGTTCTATAATGTAAAATTCCCACTAGTATATGAAAGTGACAACATAGGAGACTCTCTATCATGAAGATCATGGTGCTACTTTGAAACACAAGTGTGGTAAAAGGATAGTAGCATTGTCCCTTCTCTCTTTTTCTCTCTTTTTTTGGGCCTTCTCTTTTTTATGGCCTTCTCTTTTTTATGGCCTTTCTTTTTTTCTCTTTTTTTATTTTCGTCCGGAGACTCATCCCGACTTGTGGGGGAATCATGGTCTCCATCATCCTTTCCTCACTTGGGACAATGCTCTAATAATTATGATCATCACACTTTTATTTACTTACAACTCAAAAATTACAACTCGATACTAGAACAAAATATGACTCTATGTGAATGCCTCCGGGGATGTACCGGGATGTGAAATGAATCAAGAGTGACATGTATGAAAGAATTATGGACGTGGCTTTGCCACAAATACGATGTCAACCACATGATCATGCAAAGCAATATAACAATGATGAAGCGTGTCATAATAAATAGAACGGTGGTAAGTTGCATGGCAATATATCTCGGAATGGCTATGGAAATGCCATAATAGGTAGGTATGGTGGCTGTTTTGAGGAAGGTAATTGGTGGGTTTATGGTACCGGCGAAAGTTGTGCGGTACTAGAGAGGCTAGCAATGGTGGAAGGGTGAAAGTGCGTATAATCCATGGACTCAACATTAGTCATAAAAACTCACATACTTATTGCAAAAATCTATTAGTTATCGAAACAAAGTACTACACGCATGCTCCTAGGGGGATAGATTGGTAGGAAAAGACCATCGCTCGTCCCTGCCCACCACTCATAAGGAAGACAATCAATAAATAAATCATGCTCCGACTTCATCACATAACGGTTCACCATACGTGCATGCTACGGGAATCACAAACTTTAACACAAGTATTTCTCAAATTCACAACTACTAAACTAGAATGACTCTAATATCACCATCTTTATATCTCAAAACAATCATCAAGTATCAAACTTTTCATACTATTCAATGCACTTTTTATGATAGTTTTTATTATACCCATCTTGGATGCCTATCATATTAGGACTAATTTTATAGCCAATGCAAACTACCATGATGTTCTATAAGACTATCAAAATAATATAAGTGAAGCATGAGATATGAACAATTTCTATAAAATAAAACCACCACCGTGCTCTAAAAAGATATAAGTGAAGCACATAGAGTATTCTAATAAATTCTGATTCATGTGTGTCTCTCCCAAAAGGTGTGTACAGCAAGGATGATTGTGGTAAACTAAAAAGCAAAGACTCAAATCATACAAGACGCTCCAAGCAAAACACATATCATGTGGTGAATAAAAATATAGCCTCAAGTAAAGTTACCGATGGACGAAGACGAAAGAGGGGATGCCTTCCGGGGCATCCCAACGCTTAGGATTTTGGTTGTCCTTGAATTTTACCTTGGGGTGCCTTGGGCATCCCCAAGCTTGGGCTCTTGCCACTCCTTATTCCAAAATCCATCAAATCTTTACCCAAAATTTGAAAACTTCACAACACAAAACTTCAACAGAAAATCTCATGAGCTCCGTTAGTATAAGAAAACAAACCACCACTTCAAGGTACTGTAATGAACTCATTATTTATTTATATTGGTGTTACACCTACTTTATTTCAACTTCTCTATGGTTCATACCCCCGATACTAGCCATAGATTCATCAAAATAAGCAAACAACACACGAAAAACAGAATCTGTCAAAAACAGAACAGTCTCTAGTAATTTGTCGGTTTTGAATACTTCTGTAACCCCAAAAATTCTGAATTAAATTGGTGGACGTGAGGAATTTGTCTATTAATCATCTGCAAAAATAATCAACCTAATCTCACTCTCCAGTAAAAAATGGCAGCAAATCTCGTGAGCGCTAAAGTTTCTGTTTTTTTACAGCAAGATCACAAAGACTTCCCCCATGTCTTCCCAAAGGTTCTACTTGGCACAAACACTAATTAAAAGCATAAAACCACATATAAACAGAAGCTAGATGAATTATTTATTACTAAACAGGAACAAAAAGCAAGGAAGAAAATAAAATTGGGTTGCCTCCCAACAAGCGCTATCATTTAACGCCCTTAGCTAGGCATTGATAATTTCAATGATGCTCACATGAAAGACGAGAATTGAAGCACAATGAGAGCATCATGAAACATGTGAAAAACACATCTAAGTCTAACATACTTCCTATGCATAGGCATCTTAAAGGCAAACAAATTATCAAGGCAAGCAAAAACTAGCATATGCAAGGAAGCGGAAAGAAACAATAACAATCTCAACATAACGAGAGGTAAATTAGTAACATGAAAATTTATACAACAATATTTTCCTCTCTCATACTAATTACATGTAGGATCGTAATCAAATTCAACAATATATCTATCGCAAAACATATTCTTAACACGATCCACATGTATGCAAAGTTGACACTCTTCCAAAATAATGAGATTAAAATTAACTAAAGTCATGGCCTCTCCAAACCCACTTTTATCAAAAAAATCATAAGACTGAACATTCTCCAAATATGTGGGATCTAAAGTTGACACTCTTCCAAACCCACTTTCAATAATATTGCAAACACTATTATCAATCTCATATTCATCACGAGGCTTAAATAAATTTTCAAGATCAAAATAAGAATCACCCCAATCATGATCATTGCAACAAGTAGAGGACATAGCAAAACTAGCATCCCCAAGCTTAGGGTTTTGCATATTATTAGCACAATTGACGTTAATAGAATTTAAAATAACATCATTGCAATCATGCTTTTCATCGAAGGAACTATCAACTATGGGTGCAATAGCAACGATCTCATGTTTAAGATAAGGAACTATAGCAAATTCATCTTCATAAATATTGGCATCATGGCCACAAAAATAGCAAGCATCATGTTCATCAAGGGATATTTCAATTAAATCATTGGAACCATAATTATCTATAGATTCATGCATATCATTATTTTCTTCCGAAGCAGCGGTCATTCTTTCAATAAATTCTTTGACATAGACATTATGAGCATAGTTTTGATAGCAATATTTAAGGATGTCAAAATTTTCAGATTCGTAGAGAGTAATATCATACTTTTCAATCAAAGAAGCAACTTCATAAGCACCCTTAAAAGCAACAAATTCTTCAATTTGTTCGATATCATAGTAACTATAAACACCCTTTGCATAAGAAGATAAGATTTCATTATCATTAAACTCACATAGGTAGGGGAGGTGTTTTTTAGGGTTCTTAGAGCAACAAGTAAAATCATAAATTTCACAAAGATTCCAAGCATAACACATCAATATCTTTATTTGATCCCATAAGAGTCTCCCTTTTTCAAAGAAACGGTGACGCACAAAATGAGCATGCTCATCTAAAGATTTCCCATCAACTAGGTTAGTTGGGGTTTCAGCACGAGCACATAAGGATCGAAGATGATCCAAGTAGAACACTTTAAGTGGATCCATATCAATAGATTTTTAGCCAGCAAAGATGCAAGCAAATGGAAGGCACATGGAAACACAAACAAAGATACATACGAGAAGAAGGCGAAGAAAAGGAAAAGGTTTTCGAAAATCGTTTTAGAAGTGGGAGAGAGGAAAACGAGAGGCAAATGGCAAGTAATGTAATGCAAGGGATAAGAGTTTGTGATGGGTACTTGGTATGTCTTAACTTGATGCGACCTCCCCGGCAACGGCGTGCAACGGCGTGAGAAATCCTTCTTGCTACCTCTTGAGCATGTGTTGGTTTTCCCTTGAAGAGGAAAGGGTGATGCAGCACAGTAGCGTAAGTATTTCCCTCAGTTTTTGAGAAGCAAGGTATCAATCCAGTAGGAGGTAACACACAAGTCACCTAGTACCTGCACACACAAAGAAGAACGTCGCAACCAACTCGATGAAGGGGTTGGCAATCCCTTCATGGTCACTTACGAAAGTGAGATCTGATAGAGATAATAAGATAAATATGTTTGGTATTTTTATGATATAGATTGGAAAATAAAGATTGCAAAATAAACGGTAATAGAAATAGCAAGTTGATATGGAAATAATATGATGGAAGATAGACCCGGGGGCCATAGGTTTCACTAATGGCTTCTCTCAAGATAGAAAATTCTACGGTGGGTGAAACAATTACCGTCGAGCAATTGATAGAAAAGCGAATACTTATGAGAATATCTAGGCATGATCATGTATATATCACGTCCGCGACAAGTAGACCGAAATGATTCTGCATCTACTACTATTACTCCACACATCGACCGCTATCCAGCATGCATCTAGAGTATTAAGTTCATAAGAACAGAGTAACACATTAGGCAAGATGACATGATGTAGAGGGATAAACTCAAGAAATATGATATAAACCCCATCTTTTATCCTCGATGGCAACAATACAATACGTGTCTTGCTGCCCCTGCTGTCACTGGGAAAGGACACCGCAAGATTGAACCGAAAACTAAGCAGTTCTACCATTGCAAGAAAGATCAATCTAGTAGGCCAAACCAAGATGATAATTCGAAGAGACTTGCAAAGATATTTAAATCATGCATAAAAGATTTCAGAGAAGAATCAAATATTGTTCATAGATAATCTTGATCATAAACCCACAATTCATCGGATCTCGACAAACACACCGCAAAAAGAATTACATCGAATAGATCTCCAAGAGAATCGAGGAGAACTTTGTATTGAGACCCAAAGAGAGAGAAGAAGCCATCTAGATAATAACTATCGACCCGAAGGTCTGTGGTAAACTACTCACACATCATCGGAGAGGCTATGGTGTTGATGTAGAAGCCCTCCGTGATCGATTCCCCCTCCGGCAAAGCGCCGAAAAAGGCCCCAAGATGGGATCTCACGGGTATAGAAGGTTGCGGCGGTGGAAATAGGGTTTCGTGGTGATCCTGGATGTTTTCGGGGTATATGGGTATATATAGGAGGAAGAAGTATGTCGGGGGAGCTACGAGGGGCCCACGAGGGTGGGGGCGCGCCTACCCCCTGCGCGCGCCCTCCTGCCACGTGGCCTCCTCGCTTCTTTCTTGATGTCCACTCCAAGTCTCCTGGATCACGTTTGTTCCAAAAATAATTCTCCCGAAGGGTTCATTCCGTTTGATATTCCTTTTCTACGAAACACTAAAATAGGCAAAAAACAACAATTTGCGCTCGACCTTTGGTTAGTAGGTTAGTCCCAAAAATAATATAAAAAGGTATATTAAAGCCCATTGAACATCCAAAACAAATAATATAATAGCATGGAACAATAAAAATTATAGATACGTTGGAGACGTATAAGTAACGACACCAGAAACGGCGAGTGACGGGAGATAAATTTGTAAATATTGATAGATCGAACGCCAAATAAAATAAATTGCAACAAGGTATTTTTGGATTTTTGGTTTAATAGATCTGAATAAAAAATGCAAAGGAAAAGTAGATCACAAGGAAAATATATGAGAAAGAAGTCCCGGGGGCCGTAGGTTTCACTAGTGGCTTCTCTCGAGAAAAATAGCAAACGGTGGGTACACAAATTACTGTTGGGCAATTGATAGAACTTCAAATAATTATGATGATATCCAGGCAATGATCATTACATAGGCATCAAGTCCAAGATTAGTAGATCGACTCCTGCCTGCATCTACTACTATTACTCCACACATCGACCGCTATCCAGCATGCATCTAGTGTATTAAGTTCATGGAAAAACAGAGTAATGCAATAAGAACGATGACATGATGTAGACAAGATCCATTTATCTATATGGCGGTAGATATAGATCTCGTCTTTTTATCCTTAGTGGCAACAATACATACGTGTCGGTTCCCTTTCTGTCACTGGGATCAAGCACCGTAAGGTTGAACCCACTACCAGGCACCTCTTCCCATTGCAAGATAAATAGATCAAGGTGGCCAGACAAAACCCAAATATAGGAGAAGAAATACGAGGCTATAAGAGATCATGCATAAAAGAGATCAAAGAAACTCAAATACTTTCATGGATATAAAAACATAGATCTGATCATAAACTCGAAGTTCATCGATCCCAACAAACACACCGCAAAAAGAGTTACATCATATGGATCTCCAAGAGACCATTGTATTGAGGATCAAGAGAGAGAGAGATGAAGCCATCTAGCTACTAACTACGGACCCGAAGGTGTATAAAGAACTACTCACGCATCATCGGAGAGGCACCAATGGAAGTGGTGAACCCCTCCGTGATGGTGTCTAGATTGGATCTAGTGATTCTGGACTCTGCGGCAGCTGGATGAATATTTCGTCGACTCCTTAGGGTTCTGGTATTTTTGGGGTATTTATAGAGCAAAGAGGCGGTCTGGGGGGCACCCAAGGTGGGCACAACCCACTAGGGCGCGCCAGGGCCTCCTGGCGCGCCCTGGTGGGTTGTGCCCCCCTCGGGGCACCCCGAGGTGCAACCAGGGTCCATTGCCTTCCTTCTAGACCATAAAAATCTCCGTAAAGTTTCGTGGCATTTGGACTCCATTTGATATTGATTTTCTGCGGTGTAAAAGGCATGGAAAAAATAGCAACTGACACTTGGCACTATGTGAACAGGTTAGTACCAAAAAATGATATAAAATGATTATAAAACATCCAAGATTGATATTAAAACAGCATGGAACAATCAAAAATTATAGATACGTTGGAGACGTATCAGCATCCCCAAGCTTAACTCCTACTCGTCCTCGAGTAGGTAAGTGGTAAAAACAAATTTTTTGATGTGGAGTGTTGTTCATCAAGTCATATCATATTCTTTTCTTTATAGCATGGACATTTGGACTTTTATGTGATTCAAAGCAATAGTCTAGTTTTGACATAATAATTTAGATACTCAAGCATATCAACAAGCAACCATGTCTTTCAAAATATCAATGCTAAAATAAGTTATCCCTAGCCCATCATGCTCAAACATTGATCCATTCATGAAACACACTCGAATATTAACTACACCCAATACTTGAGCACGATCATATTGCCTCATAGTTGGTGCTTTTATGAGAGAAGATGGAGAATCAAATTTCAAAATAAAAATTGCATAAAGTAAAAGATAGGCCCTTCGTAGAGGGAAGTAGGGATTTGTAGAGGTGCCAGAGCTCAGAGTGAATTTTTTAGATAAAAACATTTTGGGAGGTGTATCCATCCCACCAACGAAAACGACTTACAGTTCCCAATACTTTCCATGCATAGATATATCATAGGCGGTTCCCAAATAGAAAATAAGGTTTATTCCTTTTTCCATCATAACTTGCACTTTCCATGGCTAACTGTATCCACGGGTGCCCTCCATACCAACACTTTCCAAGGAATTTATTATTTGACAACATAAAGTAAATTCATTTATTTTTTGCATTTCGGGACTGAGCATCCCTAATACCTTTGCCTTACTCTCGTGCAATGACAATTGAATAAACACTCATCTTGAGAATAACACATCTAGCATGGAAAATATTAGCCACCCCTCTGATACGTCTCCGTTGTATCTACTTTTCCAAACACTTTTGCCCTTGTTTGGACTCTAACTTGCATGATTTGAATGGAACTAACCTGGACTGACACTGTTTTCAGCAGAATTGCCATGGTGTTATTTTTGTGTAGAAATAAAAGTTCTCGGAGTGACCTGAAAATCAACGGAGAATTATTTTGGAATATATAAAAAATACTGGAAGAAGAATCCACATCAGGGGGCCTCCACCTGTCCACGAGGGTGGGGGGCGCGCCTGCCCCCCTGGGCGCCCCCTGCCTCGTGGGCCACCTGATGCTCCACCGACCTCAACCTTGACTCCATATATTCACTTTCAGGGAGAAAAAAAATCAAAGAAAAGGATTCATCACGTTTTACGATACGGAGCCGCCGCCAAGCCCTAAACTCTCTCGGCTGGGCTGATCTGGAGTCCGTTCGGGGCTCCGGAGAGGGGAATCCGTCGCCATCATCATCATCAACCTTCCTCCATCACCAATTTCATGATGCTCACTGCCGTGCGTGAGTAACTCCATCATAGGCTTGCTGGATGGTGATGGGTTGGATGAGATTTATCATGTAATTGAGTTAGTTTTGTTAGGGTTTGATCCCTAGTATCCATTATGTTCTGAGATTGATGTTTCTATGACTTTGCTATGCTTAATGCTTGTCACTAGGGCCTGAGTGCCATGATTTCAGATCTGAACCTATTATGTTTTCATCAATATATGAGAGTTCTTGATCCTATCTTACAAGTCTATAGTCACCTACTATGTGTTATGATCCGGCAACCCCGAAGTGACAATAGTCGGGACCACTCCCGGTGATGACCGTAGTTTGAGGAGTTCATGTATTCACTATGTGTTAATGCTTTGGTCCAGTACTCTATTAAAAGGAGGCCTTAATATCCCTTAGTTTCCAATAGGACCCCGCTGTCACGGGAGGGTAGGACAAAAATGTCATGCAAGTTCTTTTCCATAAGCACGTATGACTATATTTGGAATACATGCCTACATTACATTGATGAATTGGAGCTAGTTCTGTGTCACCCTAGGTTATGACTGTTACATGATCGATCGCATCCGGCATAATTCTCTATCACCGATCCTTTGCCTACGAGCTTTCCATATATTGTTCTTCGCTTATTTACTTTTCCGCTGCTACTGTTACCATCACTATAAAACCCCAAAATATTACTTTTGCAACCGTGACTTTTGCTATCGTTACCACTACTATCATATTACTTTGCTACTAAATACCTTGATGCAGATATTAAGTTTCCAGGTGTGGTTGAATTGACAACTCAGCTGCTAATACTTGAGAATATTCTTTGGCTCCCCTTGTGTCGAATCAATAAATTTGGGTTGAATACTCTACCCTCGAAAACTGTTGCGATCCCCTATACTTGTGGGTCATCATCCTCACTACTCCGCGAGCGAAACAAACATACAAAAGAGAAGTTTATTTTGAAAATTAGAGATGGCACATGCAAATTTGCTTAGAACGGCAAAAGAATACCGCATATAGGTAGATATAGTGGACTCATGTGACAAAACTGGTTTAAAGGATTTTGGATGCACAAGTAGAGGTCATACTTAGTGCAAAATGAAGGCTAGCAAAAAGATTGAGAAGTGACCAACCAAGAAATGAATAATCTCATAAGAAAACATTAAGCATAATTAACACCGAATAATGCACCACAAATAGAATATAATTTCATTGCATGATTATTGACTTTCATGCATGCATAGGGAATCACAAACCTTAACACCAATATTCTTACTAAAGCATATTTACTCATCAAGATGACTGACATATCACATCATCATATCTCAAAACTATTACTAAGAATCAAGTTTATTTTGTCCAATGATCTTCATGACATTTTCTTTTACTTTATCCTTCTTGGATATCTATCACTTTGGCACTAATTTTCATGTGTTGCTTTTCATAAGCTCAAACAAATATAAGTGAAGATCATGAGCATAATAAATTTTCTTTCTCTCAAAATAATTTAAGTGAAGCAAGAGAGAATTTCTTAAAATTTTTAATAACTCTCAAACAAATCTAAGTGAACCGAGAGAGCATTTCTTCAAAAATAACAAAGCACACCGTGCTCAAAAAGATATAAGTGTAGCACTAGAGCAAGTCCTAGCTCATAAAAGATTTAAGTGAAGCATAGAGAGCAATTCTAACAAGTTATGACATAATTTTGGCTCTCTCAAAAAGGTGTGTCCAGCAAGGATTGATGACTTAAAACACAAAATAAAACAAGCAAAGACACATATCATACAAGACGCTCCAAGCAAAACACATATCATGTGATGAATAAAAATACAGTCTCGAGTAAAATACTGATAGTTGTTGGAAGAAAGCGAGGATGCCACTCGGGGGGCATCCCCAAGCTTAGTTGGTTGATCATTATTGGATAATATCTTGGGATACCAGGGCATCCCCAAGCTTAGGCTCTTACATCCTTCCTTCATCCATCGTAAGATAACCCAAAACTTGAAAACTTTAATCACACAAAACTCAACAAAGCCTTCGTGAGATCCATTAGTCTAAGAATAATAAACCACTACTATACGTGTTGTATCAAAACAATTCATATTTTGTTTTTGTATTATATCTACTGTATTCCAACTTTTCTATGGCAAAAACTCATCAAAGAAAACCATAGAGCCATCAAAATAAGCACACAACACAAAGAAAACAGAATCTGTCAAAACAGAACAATCTATAGCAATCTGACTATTTCGAATACTTCTGTAACTCAAAAAACTCTGAAAAATTAGGAAGACCTGAGAAATCCGTATATTGATCTACGACAAGTGGAATGGGTATTTTATCGCTCTCTGATAAAAAACTGAAAATTAATTTCCTGAGTGTAAAAGTTTCTGTTTTTTTCAGCAAGATCAAACAACTATTGCCCAAGAAGATCCTAAAGGCTTTACTTGGCACAAACACTAATTAAAACATAAAAAACACAATCATAATAGTAGCATAATTGTGCTAACACTCAAGAACAGGAAGCAAAAAGCAAAAAATAAATTTTATTCATTGAGTTGCCTCCCAACAAGCGCTATAGTTTTACGCCCTTAGCTAGGCATAAAGCAAGGATCTAAGTTTTATCTACCAAAGTTTTGGCAATTTTTGTAAGGGTTTTCTCAACCCCAGGAGGCTCTTTACACTTCCCCAAATTCTCTAGAAAATAAACCATCTTAAGATCCAAAATATCCAATCGCTTGTTGCAAAGAGTAATCAGAGTATTCATGTGATTGATACTACCATTGCGGTGTTTGAGGGGTTCATTATATTTCTGTATTTCAACCATATGTTTATGCAAATCACCAAGTTTGTCTAGCATTTGGGCTCCCTCGGGGGTAAAATGAAACCCCTTCTTTTGAGGTGGAATTCCCAAAATTCCCTCTAAGATTTCATAGGCAACATTGGCATCAAGTTCAATAAAATTTCCTTTAGCGGCAAAATCGAGAAGTTGTCTATGATGCAAAGCCAACCCTATGTAAAAATTACGAAGCAAAACCTTGGCGTCCCCCTTTAGGTTAGAAATACGATATGATTCCATAAGCCTATACCAGGCATATTTCAAATTTTCTCCTTGTCTTTGCTTGAAGTACAAGACTTAAAAATCTGGTGACAAAGGAGGAGTAGGGACGCTAGCCATTGAGACTAGAAATCAAGAGAACGACGAACGGAAAAAGAGAGGAGAATAAAACGACAAATTTTTGTGAAGTGGGGGAGAGGAAAACGAGAGGCAAATGGCAAATAATGTAAATTGTGAGGAGATGAGATCTGTGATTAGGAACCTGGTATATGTTGAAGATCCTCCCCGGCAACGGCGCCCGAAATTCTCCTTGATGGTAGCTGGAACTATGTCGGTATTTCCCTGGAGAGGGAGGGATGATGTAGCATAGCGACGATAGGTATTTCTTTCAGTTATGAAACCAAGGTTATCGAACCAGCAGGAGAACCAAGCAACACAACGTAAGCAACCCATGCACACAAATAACAACACCTCGCAACCCGACGTGTTAAAGGGGTTGTCAATCCCTTTCAGGTAACGGCGCCAGAAACGGCGAGTGACGGGAGATAAAGTTGTAAATATTGATAGATCGAACGCCAAATAAAATAAATTGCAGCAAGGTATTTTTGGATTTTTGGTTTAATAGATCTGAATAAAAATGCAAAGGAAAAGTAGACCGCAAAGCAAATATATGAGAAAGAAGACCCGGGGGCCGTAGGTTTCATTAGTGGCTTCTCTCGAGAAAAATAGCAACGGTGGGTAAACAAATTACTGTTTGGCAATTGATAGAACTTCAAATAATTATGACAATATCCAGGCAATGATCATTACATAGGCATCACGTCCAAGATTAGTAGACCGACTCCTGCCTGCATCTACTACTATTACTCCACACATCGACGGCTATCCAGCATGCATCTAGTGTATTAAGTTCATGGAAAAGCGGAGTAATGCAATAAAAACGATGACATGATGTAGACAAGATCCGTTTATCTATATGGCGGTAGATATAGATCTCGTCTTTTTATCCTTAGTGGCAACGATACATACGTGTCGGTTCCCTTTCTGTCACTGGGATCAAGCACCATAAGATCGAACCCACTACCGGGCACCTCTTCCCATTGCAAGATAAATAGATCAAGGTGGCCAGACAAAACCCAAATATAGGAGAAGAAATACGAGGCTATAAGAGATCATGCACAAAAGAGATCAAAGAAACTCAAATACTTTCATGGATATAAAAACATAGATCTGATCATAAACTCGAAGTTCATCGATCCCAACAAACACACCACAAAAAGAGTTACATCATATGGATCTCCAAGAGACCATTGTATTGAGGATCAAGAGAGAGAGAGAGAGAGAGATGAAGCCATCTAGCTACTAACTACGGACCCGAAGGTCTACAAAGAACTACTCACGCATCATCGCAGAGGCACTAATGGAAGTGGTGAACCCCTTCGTGATGGTGTCTAGATTGGATCTGGTGATTCTAGGCTCTGCGGCGGCTGAATGAATATTTCGTCGACTCCCTAGGGTTCTGGTATTTTTGGGGGTATTTATAGAGCAAAGAGGTGGTCCGGGGGCACCCAAGGTGCGCACAACCCACTAGGGCGCGCCAGGGCCTCCTAGCGCGCCCTGGTGGGTTGTGCCCCCCTCGGGGCACCCCCAGGTGCAACCAGGGCCCATTGCCTTCCTTCTGGTCCATAAAAAATCTCCGTAAAGTTTCGTGGCATTTGAACTCCGTTTGGTATTAATTTTCTGCGATGTAAAAAACATGGAAAAACAGCAACTAGCACTTGGCACTATGTCAATAGGTTAGTACCAAAAAATGATATAAAATGATTATAAAACATCCAAGATTGATAATAAAATAGCATGGAACAATCAAAAATTATAGATACGTTGGAGACGTATCAGGCCTTATGCCTTTTTGGCCTGTATTGGCCCATGAATTTTTCGGCTCAACGCTAGCCCAATCTAGGTTTTAGCCTGTTAAAAGCCCATGGTATTTTCTACCTCTTTTAGCACTGCGTTGGTTTTCCCCGAAGAGTAAGGGATGATGCAGCAACGTCGCATAAGTATTTCCCTTAGTTTTTGAGAACCAAGGTATCAATCCAGTAGGAGGCTATGCGTGAGTCCCACGCACCTGCACAAAACAAATAAATCCTCGCAACCAACGCAAATAAGGGTTGTCAATCCCTATAGGGCCACTTACGAGAGTGAGATCTGATAGATATGATAAGATAATATTTTTGGTATTTTTATGATAAAAGATGCAAAGTAAAATAAAGGCAAAGTAAATAGCAAAGTAAATAACTAAGCAGTAGGAGATTGATATGATAAAGATAGACCCGGGGGCCAAAGGTTTCACTAGTGGCTTCTCTCGAGAGCATAAGTATTCTACGGTGGGTGAACAAATTACTGTTGAGCAATTGACAGAATTAAGCATAGTTATGAGAATATCTAGGTATGATCATGTATATAGGCATCACGTCTGAGACAAGTAGACCGACTCTTGCCTGCATCTACTACTATTACTCCACTCATCGACCGCTATCCAGCATGCATCTAGAGTATTAAGTTAAAAACAGAGTAACACCTTAAGCAAGATGACATGATGTAGAGGGATAGACTCATGCAATATGAAGAAAACCCCATCTTGTTATCCTTGATGGCAACAATACAATACGTGCCTTGCTGCCCTTACTGTCACCGGGAAAGGACATCACAAGATAGAACCCAAAGCTAAGTACTTCTCCCATTGCAAGAAAGATCAATCTAGTAGGCCAAACCAAATTGATAATTTGAAGAGACTTGCAAATATAACCAATCATACATAAAAGAATTAAGAGAAGATTCAAATATTATTCATAGATAGACTTGATCATAAACCCACAATTCATCAGTCTCAGCAAACACACCGCAAAAAGAAGATTACATCGAATAGATCTCCACAAGAGAGGGGAGAACATTGTATTGAGATCCAAAAAGAGAGAAGAAGCCATCTAGCTACTAACTATGGACCCGTAGGTCTGAAGTAAACTACTCACACTTCCTCGGAGAGGCTATGGTGTTGATGTAGAAGCCCTCCGTGATCGATGCCCCCTCCGGCGGAGCTCCGAAACAAGCCCCAAGATGGGATCTCGTGGATACAGAAAGTTTCGGCGGTGGAATTAGGGTTTTGGATCCGTATCTGATCGTTTGGGGGTACGTGGGTATATATAGGAGGAAGAAGTACGTCGGTGGAGCAACAGGGGGCCCACGAGGGTGGCGGCGCGCCTGGTAGGGTAGGGCGCGCCCTCCTACCTCGTGGCCTCCTGTTACGTGCCTTGACGTAGGGTCCAAGTCTCCTGAGTTGTATTCGATGAGAAAATCACGTTCCCGAAGGTTTCATTCCATTTGGACTCCGTTTGATATTCCTTTTCTTCAAAACCCTAAAACAGGCAAAAAACAACAATTCTGGGCTGGGCCTCCGGTTAATAGGTTAGTCCCAAAAATAATAGAAAAGTGGATAATAAAGCCCAATGATATCCAAAACAGTAGATAATATAGCATGGAGCAATCAAAAATTATAGATACGTTGGAGACGTATCAAGCATCCCCAAGCTTAATTCCTGCTCGTCCTCGAGTAGGTAAATGATAAAAACAGAATTTTTGATGTGGAGTGCTACTTGGCATAATTTTAATGTAATTCTTCTTAATTGTGGTATGAATATTCAGATCTGAAAGATTCAAGACAAAAGTTCATATTGACATAAGAATGATAATACTTCAAGCATACTAACAAAGCAATTATGTCTTCTCAAAATAACATGGCTAAAGAAAGTTATCCCTACAAAATCATTTAGTTTGGCTATGCTCTATCTTCAGCACACAAAATATTTAAATCATGCACAACCCCGATGACAAGCCAAGCAATTGTTTCATACTTTTGACATTCTCAAAACCTTTTCAATCTTCACGCAATACATGAGCGTGAGCCATGGATATAGCACTATAGGTGGAATAGAGTGGTGGTTGTGGAGAAGACAAAAAGGGAGAAGATAGTCTCACATCAACTAGGCATATCAACAGGCTATGGAGATGCCCATCAATAGATATCAATGTGAGTGAGTAGGGATTGCCATAAAATGGATGCACTAGAGCTATAAGTATATGAAAGCTCAAAAAGAAACTAAGTGGGTGTGCATCCAACTTGCTTGCTCATGAAGACCTAGGGCAATTTGAGGAAGCCCATCATTGGAATATACAAGCCAAGTTCTATAATGAAAGATTCCCACTAGTATATGAAAGTGATAACATGAGAGACTCTCTACTATGAAGATCATGGTGCTACTTTGAAGCACAAGTGTGGTAAAAGGATAGTAACATTGTCCCTTCTCTCTTTTTCTCTCATTGTTTTTTCTTTTTATTTCTTTGGGCCTTTTCTCTTTGTTTTATGGCCTCTTTTCTTTTTTTTTCGTCCAGAGTCTCATCCCGACTTGTGGGGGTATCATAGTCTCCATCATCCTTTCCTCACTTGGGACAATGCTCTAATAATGATGATAATCACACTTTTATTTTTCTCACAACTCAACAATTACAACTCAATACTTAGAACAAAATATGACTCTATGTGAATGCCTCCGGCGGTGTACCGGGATATGCAATGATGCATGAGTGACATGTATGAAAGAATTATGAATGGTGGCTTTGCCACAAATACTATGTCAACTACATGATCATGCTAAGCAATATGATAATGATGATGTGTGTCATAAACGGAACGGTGGAAAGTTGCATGGCAATATATCTCGGAATTGCTATGGAAATGCCATAATAGGTAGGTATGGTGGCTGTTTTGAGGAAGGTATATGGTGGGTGTATGATACCGGCGAAAGGTGCGCGGTATTAGAGAGGCTAGCAAAGCTGGAAGGGTGTGAGTGTGTATAATCCATGGACTCAACATTAGTCATAAAGAACTCATATACTTATTGCAAAAATCTACAAGTTATCACAACAAAGTATTACACGCATGCTCCTAGGGGGATAGATTGGTAGGAAAAGACCATCTCTCGTCCCCGACCGCCACTCATAAGGAAGGCAATCAAAAAATAAATCATGCTCTGACTTCATCACATAATGGTTCACCATACGTGCATGCTACGGGAATCACAAGCTTCAAGACAAGTATTTCTCAAATTAACAACTACTCAACTAGCATGACTTTAATATCACCATCTCTATATCTCAAAACAATTATCAAGTATCAAACTTATCATAGTATTCAACACACTCATAAGATTTTAAGCAAATTACCATGCTATCATATCAAACTTATCATTGTATCAAACTTATTATTAATCTTGCATACCAAGCATATTAGGATTTTAAGCAAATTACCATGCTATTAAGACTCTCAAAATAATCTAACTGAAGCATGAGAGATCAATAGTTTCTATAAAACAAATCCACCACCGTGCTCTAAAAGATATAAGTGAAGCACTAGAGCAAAATTATATAACTCAAAAGATATAAGCGAAGCACATAAAGTATTCTAACAAATTCCAAATCATGTATGGCTCTATAAAAAGGTGTGTACAACAAGGATGATTTTGGTAAACTAACAAGCAAAGACTCAAATCATACAAGATTCTCCAAGCAAAACACATATCATGTGGTAAATAAAAATATAGCTCCAAGTAAAGTTACCGATAGAAGTAGACGAAAGAGGGGATGCCTTCCGGGGCATCCCCAAGCTTTGGATTTTAGGTGTCCTTAGATTATCTTGGGGGTGCTATGGGCATCCCCAAGCTTAGGCTCTTTCCACTCCTTTTTCCATAATCCATCAAATCTTTACCCAAAACTTGAAAACTTCACAACACAAAACTTATAGTAGAAAATCTCGTGAGCTCCGTTAGCGAAAGAGAATAAAAGACTACTTCAAGGTACTGTAATTAACTAATTCTTTATTTATATGGGTGTTATACCTACTGTATTCCAACTTCTCTATGGTTTATAAACTATTTTACTAGCCATAGATTCATCAAAATAAGCAAACAACACACGAAAAACAGAATCTGTCAAAAACAGAACAGTCTGTAGTAATCTGTAGCTAGCGCAAGATCTGGAACCCCAAAAATTCTAAAATAAATTTATGGACGTGAGGAATTTAGCTATTAATCATCTTCAAAAAGAATTAACTAAATATCACTTTCCAAATAAAAATTACAGTAGTTCTCGTGAGCGCTAAAGTTTCTGTTTTTTACAGCAAGTTCAACAAGACTTTCCCCAAGTCTTCCCAACGGTTCTACTTGGCACAAACAGTAATTAAACACAAAAAACACAACCAAAACAGAGGCTAGATAATTTATTTATTACTAAACAGGAGCAAAAAGCAAGGAATAAAAATAAAATTGGGTTGCCTCCCAACAAGCGCTATAGTTTAACGCCCCTAGCTAGGCATAACAAGCAAGAATAGATCTAGGTATTGCCATCTTTGGTATTAGGAAAGAAAAGAGCAAACTTGTTATCTATAGAATTAATCATTATATTTTGATAAAGCACATAGCTATTAATGGTTGAAGAAAGATTAAGCATGTTACAGAAGTTTGTATCTAGGCTAGCCTTTATCTCTTTAATAGATTCATTTTGGTAAGAGAGCAAAAGAGATGTAGATTCAACTTTCTCACTCATGGGGTGCCCAAATACAGTTTTCATTTTTTCATAAGTGTCTATGACATCCCCTTCAAGGAAACCTTCTTCAAATATAGAATCTAAGACATGCTTAAAAGAGTAAGGAAGGGCAATATAAAAGCTTTTTAGGTAAACTTCAATTTGATATTGAGGAACATAGCTAGCCCTGATCCTTAATAGTCTATACCAAGCATCTTTCAAAGATTCATCAAGTAAATAACGAAAAATTCCAGAATCCTCTTCATCAAAATTATTAAGACTCTCATTGATAACTCCATTAGGTTTTTCCATAGTATCCTTATTTATAAGTTTAGCGAGGACAGAGGGGTTTTCCAAAGTACTAAAACTCTGGAGAGAACCCCAACCCTTTTTGATTCAGACATGGCGGAAGAAGGGCAAGCGGAAAGAGAGGGAGGATAGAGAGAGAGAGAGAGAGAGAGAGAGGGCAAATAAAACGGCAAGGGTGAAGTGGGGGGGAGAGGAAAATGACAAATAATGTAATGCAGGAGATAAGGGTATGTGATGGGTACTTGGTATGTTGACTTTTGCGTAGGCCTCCCCGGCAACGGCACCAGAAATCCTTCTTGCTACCTCTTTTAGCACTGCGTTGGTTTTCCTCGAAGAGGAAGGGATGATGCAGCAAAGTAGCGTAAGTATTTCCCTCAGTTTTTGAGAACCAAGGTATTAATCCAGTAGGAGGCTACGCGCGAGTCCCTCGCACCTGCACAAAACAATAAATCCTCGCAACCAACGCAGATAGGGGTTGTCAATCCCTATAGGGCCACTTACGAAAGTGAGATCTGATCGATATGATAAGATAATATTTTTGGTATTTTTATGATAAAAGATGCAAAGTAAAATAAAGGCAAAGTAAATAGCAAAGTAAATAACTAAGTAGTAGGAGATTGATATGATAAAGATAGACCCGGGGGCCATAGGTTTCACTAGTGGCTTCTCTCGAGAGCATAAGTATTCTACGGTGGGTGAGGGAGTCTTGGGTTAGGGGGTGTCCGGATAGCCGGACTATACCTTCGGCCGAACTCATGGACTATGAAGATACAAGATTGAAGACTTCGTCCTGTGTCCGGAAGGGACTTTCCTTGGCATGGAAGGCAAGCTTGGCGATACGGATATGTAGATCTCCTACCATTGTAACCGACTCTGTGTAACCCTAGCCCTCTCCGATGTCTATATAAACCGGAGGGTTTTAGTCCATAGGACGAACAACAATCATACCATAGGCTAGTTTCTAGGGTTTAGCCTCTCTGATCTCGTGGTAGATCTACTCTTGTACTACCCATATCATCAATATTAATCAAGCAGGACATAGGGTTTTACCTCCATCAAGAGGGCCCGAACCTGGGTAAAACATTGTGTCCCCTGCCTCTTGTTACCATCCGCCTAGACGCACAGTTTGGGACCCCCTACCCGAGATCCGCCGGTTTTGACACCGACATTGGTGCTTTCATTGAGAGTTCCTCTGTGTTGTCACTTTTAGGCCCGATGGCTTCTTCGATCATTAACAGCAATGCGATCCAGGGTGAGACCTTTCTCCCCGGACAGATCTTCGTATTTGGCGGCTTTGCACTGCGGGCCAATTCGCTTGGCCATCTGGAGTAGATCAAAAGCTACGCCCCTGGCCATCAGGTCAGATTTGGAAGTTTGAGCTACACGGCCGACCTCCGCGGAGGCTTGATCTTTGACGGATTCGAGCCGCAGCTGAGCGCGCCGCACTGTCACGATGGGCATGATCTAGCTCTGCTGCCGAACAGTGCCCTGGAGGCCGCACCCGCATCAGCCCCGACCCCTAATTCGGAGCCAACTGTGCCAATCGAGGATGGGTGGTTGGACACCGCCTCGGGGGCTGCAATCTCTACGACGATCAAGCCAAACACCAGACCTATTCTCTGCGAATCCCGTGACTCCAAGGAGCCGGACTCCTCTCCAGACTCCGAGCCCTCCGCGCCCCTACCGATCGAACGCGATTGGGCGCCGATCATGGAGTTCACCGCCGCGGACATCTTTCAGCACTCGCCCTTCGGCGATATTCTGAATTCACCAAAGTCTCTCTCTTTATCAGGAGAGCCCTGGCCGGACTATGGTCAGCAAGGTTGGGATGCGGATGATGAAGAAATTGAAAGCCCACCCACCACCCACTTCGTAGCCACTGTCGATGATTTAACCGACATGCTCGACTTCGACTCCGAAGACATCGACGGTATGGACACCGATACAGGAGACGATCAAGAACCAGCTCCTATAGGGCACTGGAAAGCCACCTTGTCGTATGATATATACATGGTGGACACCCCAAAAGAAGGCAATGGCGATGGAACAGCGGAGGATGACCCCTCCAAGAAGCAGCCTAAGCGCCGGCGTCAGCGGCGCCGCTCTAAATCCCGCCAAAGCAAAAACGGTGATTCCGGCACGGGAGATAATAACACCCCGGACAGTGCCGAAGATAACCACCTCCAGCAAGATTCAGCACAGGAGGATGGAGAAGCCAGCCCTCATGAGAGAGCGGCAGACAGAGAGGTCGAGGACGATAATTATATGCCTCCCTCTGAAGACGAGGCAAGCCTCGACGACGACGAATTTGTCATGCCGGAGGATCCCGTCGAACAAGAGCGTTTCAAACGCAGGCTTATGGCCACGACGAGTAGCCTCAAGAAAAAACAGCAACAACTTAGAGCTGATCAAGATTTGCTAGCCAACAGATGGACTGAAGTCCTTGCGGCCGAAGAGTATGAACTCGAACGCCCCTCCAAGAGCTACCCAAAGCGCAGGTTGCTACCCCGATTAGAGGAGGAAGCACCTAAACCTACATCACCAGCGCATGATGCGGCCGACTGGCCACCCCATGGCCGCGACAGAGAGGCCTCCTGGCCCTCCACTCAAGCCGCACCCCGGCGCCGCTCAAAAAATACCAAGGCACGGGAAAATGCGCCAGACCTGCGAGATATATTGGAGGACAAGGCAAGGCAAACAAGATCGATCTACGGATCGCGTGGGCGCCTCACGGCACGAGACGGTAATCGTCACTCCGGATACAGTAAATCTGTCCAGGCCGAACACAGTAGACAAAGCTCGTTTGAGCTGCGTCGTGATATAGCCCAATACAGAGGCGCCACACACCCACTATGCTTCACAGATGAAGTAATGGATCATCAAATCCCGAGGGTTTCAAACCCGTGAACATCGAATCATACGATGGCACAATAGATCCTGCGGTATGGATCGATGACTATCTCCTTCATATCCACATGGCCCGCGGTGATGACCTACACGCCATCAAATACCTCCCACTCAAGCTTAAAGGACCAGCTTGGCATTGTCTTAACATCTTGCCAGGAGAATCAATTGGTTGTTGGGAGGACCTGGAAACCGCATTCCTCGACAATTTCCAAGGCACTTATGTGCGACCACCAGACGCCGATGACCTTAGCCACATAATTCAGTAGCCATAGGAATCGGCCAGACAATTCTGGACACGGTTCCTAACCAAGAAAAATCAAATTGTCGACTGTCCGGACGCAGAGGCCCTAGCAGCCTTCAAGCATAACATCCGTGACGAGTGGCTTGCACGACACCTAGGACAGGAAAAGCCGAAATCTATGGCAGCCCTCACGACACTTACGACCCGCTTTTGCGCGGGAGAAGACAACTGGCTAGCTCGCAGCAATAACATGACCAAGAGCCCTGGTAATTCGGATACCAAGGACAGTAGTGGCAGGTCGCGTCGCAACAAGCAAAAGCGCCGCATTAACGGCGACAATGTTGAGGATATGACAGTTAATGCCGGATTCAGAGGCTCTACACCCGGTCAGCGGAAAAAGCCATTCAAAAGAAATACTCTGGGCCCGTCCAGTTTGGACCGAATACTCGACCGCTCATGCCAGATACATGGCACCCCCGAAAAACCAGCCAATCATACCAACAGGGATTGTTGGGTGTTCAAGCAGGCAGGCAAGTTAAATGCCGAAAGCAGAGACAAGGGGCTGCATAGCGATGACGAGGAGGAGCCACGGCCGCCGAACAATAGTGGACAGAAAGGTTTTCCCCCACAAGTGCGGATGGTGAACATGATATACGCAACCCACGTCCCCAAGAGGGAGCGGAAGCATGCGCTAAGGGACGTATACGCGATGGAGCCAGTCGCCCCAAAGTTCAACCCGTGGTATTCCTGCCCGATCACTTTTGATCGAAGGGACCACCCCACTAGCATCCATCATGGCGGATTCGCCGCATTGGTTCTAGGCCCAATTATTGACGGATTTCACCTCACTAGATTCCTTATGGACGGCGGCAACAGCCTGAACCTGCTTTACCAGGATACAGTGCGGAAAATGGGCATTGATCCCTCGAGGATTAAACACACTAAAACGACCTTTAAAGGCGTCATACCAGGTGTAGAGGCCAACTGTACAGGCTCAGTTACACTTGAAGTGGTCTTCAGATCTCCGGATAATTTCCAAAGCGAGGAGTTAATCTTCGACATAGTCCCTTTCCGCAGTGGCTATCACGCACTGCTCGGGCGAACCGCATTTGCCAAGTTCAATGCGGTGCCGCACTACGCATACCTCAAGCTCAAGATGCCAGGCCCTCGAGGCGTCATCACGGTCAATGGAAACACCAAACGCTCTCTCTGAACGGAGGATCATACGGCGGCTATCGTAGCGGAAGTACAAAGCAGCCTCTCAAGGCAATTCTCCAGTCCGGCCATTAAACGTCTAGACACTGTCAAGCGCACCCAAAGTAACCTACAACAAGACCGCCTGGCATGTTCCGAGCAAGCGTAGCAATGCGGCCCCAACCCCAGCCCTCGCGAACTTGCGAAACCACTATCGCGCGTACATAACTACGCTCTGAAAATACCATGGGCACAGGGGGAGGGGCACCATCATGGCACGCCCGAAACGCGGCTTAAACCGCACTAGGGGCTGCCGATTTCTTAATTTTCTCTTATTTTCAGGACTCCATTCTTCGGAAGGCTTGTCCGGCAGTACAATTGCCGCACAAACGATATAACCAGGGAAGCAGAAAACTACGCTGCACTATGGAACTCTAAGGTGGTCTCTATAACGAGCAGTATACCTGTTTCACATAACATTTCGTAGCTCTCCCCTGAAAAGGACATGTTAAATAGTCCCATCTTTTGCTTATTGCACTATTTGTATCGTTCTGCTTTGATCGCAGCTTTTTTAAATAAACAATGCATAGCTTCCGTCTATTATTGCATTACTCTTTTCTACGAATATATGTTCATTAATGACATGTTGCACCCATACACTTTGGTACGGCCAATACGCCAGGGGCTTAAGTACCCCACAATACGGTGTGAGAAGTCCGAACACTTTCACAAGTGTGGCACCCCGGACTTATAGCATTATATGCATCGGCTCCGAATCATGTCTTGGGTCAATAGTAGGGTTTGCCCGGCTCCTATGTTTTGGTACCTTACGTTCCATTATATCGGCTAAGGTAGCACTAGGAGAACTACTGCGATTGTGCCCCAGTTGAGCTGGGCTAAGCACCTCAGTAGAGAAAGCTAAAACTGACCGTCATGATGAGGCGAGAGCTGGTCACTGTTCGAGAGGTTTTCGAGTCCCTAAAGACTTATGCCGCTTAGAGCGAGGAGTCGGCTTTGTCCGGCCTAGGCGTGGATAGCGCCCCAAACTCGGTCTTCCGAACACTAGGGGCTTTGCCGAAATTTAAAATTATAGAATTCTATGGCTAAGTGAGAGTGTTCAAGCATTATAGTCTGATTGCCTTGTTCGTTGTGTTGAGCGCCTCCCTCGAAGGACCCAAGAATGGGAAAAAGAGCGCTCATGTTTATCCCGAACACCCCAGCACTCGTGGCATGGGGGCAGAAGCCGACGACTCACCATCTCTCAAATTTGATAAACGGCCGCACAGAAGGTAATATTTTAAATTCAAAAGCGTTGCTTAGCGCATATGAACAAGTTTTCAGCGTACAGGATCACAAATGCGAGTTTACTCAAAAATTACATCTTTGGAGCATTCATCCGCTATAAGGTGGGCACCCTTCAGGACGCCCTCATAATACGCTTCCGGGACGCGATGCTCCTTGCCCGGCGGCGGCCTGTCCTTCACCAGCTTCTCCGCATCCATCTTGCCCCAGTGCACTTTAGCACGGGCAAGCGCCCTATGGGCACCTTCGATGCAGACGGAGCGCTTGATTACTTCAAGCCGTGGACAGGCATCCACCAGCCGCCTCACCAGCCCGAAGTAGCTCCCAGGCAGAGCCTCTCCAGGCCAAAGCCGAACTATGAGGCCCTTTATGGCCTGTTCGGCCACCTTGTGGAGCTCGACCATTTGCTTCAGCTGGTCGCTCAAAGGCACCAGGTGTCCAGCCTCAGCATACTGAGACCAGAACACCTTCTCCGTCGAGCTCCCCTCCTCGGCTCGGTAGTAGGCGGCGGCATCAGACGCACTGCGGGGCAAATCTGCGAATGCTCCTGGAGAGCTCCGGACTCGGGTAAGTAACAAGTAATTCACTTTCACGTGCTTGCTTTGCATAATGAATGCCTTACCCGCTGCTATCTTCTTCATCGCTCCAATTTCTTCGAGGGCTTTCTGGGCTTCGGCCTTGGCAGACTTCGCGCTTTCGAGGAATGCCGCAAGCTCGGACGCTTGCATCTTTGAGTCAAGCTCCAAACTCTCGTGTTTTTTCACGAGAGCCTGGAGCTCTTTCTGCACCTCCTCCACCCGCGCCTCCTGCTTCGCTCTCTCTGTGCGCTCCACGGCCGCTCTGTTTTCGTCCTCGGACAACACTTTCTTAAGGGTTGCTACCTCGGCCGTGGCCCCTATAATAGCACGTTGATCCTATCAGTTTTTGCAACCACATCTTCTCTATATACTTGCGCAAGGTATTACTTACCTTCCTTCTCCTCGAGTTGCCTCTTGGCATGGCCGAGCTCGTTCTCGGACCGCGCGCGGTTTTGCTTCAACGTATCCACCTCCGCAGTCAGTGCGGCAGAGGCCAGCAGCGAAGCCTGCATACGCATATTGACTTGATTATGTTAGACTCCTGCGAATGTTATTAGATCGTCTATTCGGCTTTTCTTTCCAAACACCGAACAGAGCATCAGGGGCTACTGTCTATGCGGTAATATTTTTACATATTCTCTACTTACCTCAAAGCCTATTAGAAGGCTGGCACAGGCTTCAGTCAGTCCGCTCTTGGCGGACTGAACCTTCTGGATCACCGCACTCATAATAGTGCGGTGCTCCTCGTCGATGGAGGCGCCGTTAAGCACCTCCAGCAAATTGTCCGGTGCCTCTGGTTGGACGGAGGTCACCGACTTGGTAGGCTTGCTCCTCTTGGAAGGAGGCTGCCTACCAAAGTCTGGAACCGTTGAAGGTTTCGGCGCGGTGTCCGGCTCAAGGCCGGACTTGGGGCCCTTGGGGGTTCTATCCCCTTCATGCCTGGAGTCCGGGAGGTCACCTTGCGGCGCCTCCAGGACCACCTCCTCCTGGCTTGGAACCTATTGGGACGCCACCTCGGCGTCGTCCGTAGGGTGGGGGGAGGTAGCCGTCGGAAGAGAATTCACATCCGACGAATCCAGGGAGCCGCTCGACGACTCGTCGAGCCCAGCCTTGGGCGGACTGCATAGTCATACTCGACGAATCCAGGAACACTATGAATTGCTCTATGTCCGGATCCTTACGATCTCGCCAGGGGCTTGGCCCTGTGCGGCCACTCCTCTTCGCCGTCGTCGGCGTTGGTGGAGTAGTCCGGAGGAGGGGTCTTCCCCTTCTTGGACCCTTCGGCCTCCCAGTTGGGAGGGCCTTCCTTTTCTTCCCTTCCCCCGCTGGAGGGGGAGAGGTCTCTTCTTCCTCCTCCTCATCTTCATGGGAGGAGTGCGTCTTGGAGTCGTCGGATGATGAATCCGACACCTCCTGGCGCTGGGCACTCTTTCGAGTACCCGTGGCCTTCTTCTCCGGCACCACATAGGGTGCCGGAACTAGCAGCTTCGCCAAGCGAGCGTCCGCTGGGCCTTCGGGCAAAGGAGCCGGACAGTTGATCTGTCCGGACATCTCCTGCCAATCCTGTCAAAGGTAAGGGAGCTTAGGTCCCGCATGGTGTCAAACTATGAAAAACTAATACCCTGTAAAAGGTAAAAACAGCTTACCGCACTAGCGTGACGCTGCGTGCTGAATCCGCGATCCTCGGTAGCAGATGCGGGGGCCTCGGCGCCCTTGAAAAGCACCTTCCAGGCATCTTCGTACGTCGTGTCGAAGAGCCTACTCAGAGTTTGGTGCTGCGCCGGGTCGAACTCCCATAGGTTGAAAGCCCATTGTTGACACGGGAGGATCCGGCGGATGAGCATAACGTGGACTACGTTGACAAGTTTGAGCTTCTTGTCCACCAGGGTTTGGACGCATGTTTGGAGTCCGGTCAGCTCTCCTTTTTTACCCCACGACAGGCCCGTCTCTTTCCAGGAGGTGAGCCACGTAGGGGGTACGGATCGGAACTCGGGGGCTACGACCCATTCAGGGTCGCACGGCTCGGTGATGTAAAACCACCCCGATTGCCACCCCTTTAGGGTCTCCACGAAGGAGCCCTCGAGCCATAGGACGTTGGGCATCTTGCCCACCATGGCGCCTCCGCACTCCGCCAGGGTGCCGCGCACCACCTTCGGCTTGACATTGAAAGTCTTGAGCCATAGGCCGAAATGGGGGCAGATGCAGAAGAAAGCCTTGCACACAACGATAAACGCCGAGATGTTGAGGACAAAGTTCGGGGCCAGATCGTGGAAATCCAGGCCATAGTAGAACATGAGCCCTCGGACAAATGGGTGGAGAGGGAAGCCCAGTCCGCGGAGGAAATGGGGGAGGAACACCACCCTCTCATGGGGCCTAGGGGTGGGGATGAGCTGCCCCTCTTCGGGAAGCCGATGCGCAATGTCGTTAGACAAGTATCCGGCCTTCCTCAGTTTTTTGATGTGTCCCTCCGTGACGGAGGAGACCATCCACTTGCCTCCCGCTCTGGACATGGCTGGAGAAGGTTGAGGTGGGGTGTGCGGACTTGGGCGCTGGAGCTCGAGTGCGTAGAAATGGATAGGCAAAGGAGGAAGAAGGCGTGGATGAAAAGGTGGATCCTTATCCCCTTATATGGGCGGACGCGACTATGCGTCCCCACCAGCCTGGTAAAACTCGCTTATCTCCCCAGCGCCGTAATCAATGGCGCGGTTGGGTTACCCACGCCGTATTGATGAGAATCCTGGAATAAGGGGACACGATCTCTGCTTTGACAAGATGTGCCAAGGAAACCACCTCGCTAAACGCGTTGAGGTGGGACAATAAAACGATTTGAATAAAGACTTGGCTGTGGTGTGATGTCACATTACGGAATACGTCAACAGATTAGATTTGTGTAAATATTATTCTCTTTATGGCAATATGTGGAAACTTATTTTGCAGAGCCGGACACTACCTTTGTGTTCAAAATCTTCTATGAAGTACTTGGAGGAGGAACCCGCCTTGCAATGCCGAAGACAATCTGCGTGCCGGACTCGTCGTCATTGAAGCCTGGTTCAGGGGCTACTGAGGGAGTCCTGGATTAGGGGGTGTCCGGATAGCCGGACTATACCTTCGGCCGGACTCCTGGACTATGAAGATACAAGATTGAAGACTTCGTCCCGTGTCCGGAAGGGACTTTCCTTGGCGTGGAAGGCAAGCTTGGCGATACGGATATGTAGATCTCCTACCATTGTAACCGACTCTGTGTAACCCTAGCCCTCTCCGGTGTCTATCTAAACCGGAGGGTTTTAGTCCATAGGAGGAACAACAATTATACCATAGGCTAGCTTCTAGGGTTTAGCCTCTCTGATCTCGTGGTAGATCTACTCTTGTACTACCCATATCATCAATATTAATCAAGCAGGACGTAGGGTTTTACCTCCATCAAGAGGGCCCGAACCTGGGTAAAACATTGTGTCCCCTGCCTCCTGTTACCATCTGCCTAGACGCACAGTTCGGGACCCCCTACCTGAGATCCGCTGGTTTTGACACCGACAGTGGGTGAACAAATTACTGTTGAGCAATTGACAGAATTGAGCATAGTTATGCGAATATCTAGGTATGATCATGTATATAGGCATCACGTCCGAGACAAGTAGACCGACTCCTGCCTGCATCTACTGCTATTACTCCACTCATCGACCGCTATCCAGCATGCATCTAGAGTATTAAGTTAAAAACAGAGTAACACCTTAAGCAAGATGACATGATGTAGAGGGATAGACTCATGCAATATGAAGAAAGCCCCATCTTGTTATCCTCGATGGCAACAATACAACACGTGCCTTGCTGCCCTTACTGTCACCGGGAAAGGACACTACAAGATTGAACCCAAAGCTAAGCACTTCTCCCATTGCAAGAAAGATCAATCTAGTAGGCCAAACCAAACTGATAATTCGAAGAGACTTGCAAAGATAACCAATCATACATAAAATAATTCAGAGAAGATTCAAATATCATTCATAGATAGACTTGATCATAAACACACAATTCATTGGTCTCAACAAACACACCACAAAAAGAAGATTACATCGAATAGATCTCCACAAGAGAGGGGGAGAACATTGTATTGAGATCCAAAAAGAGAGAAGAAGCCATCTAGCTACTAACTATGGACCCGTAGGTCTGGAGTAAACTACTCACACTTCATCGGAGAGGCTATGGTGTTGATGTAGAAGCCCTCCGTGATCGATGCCCCCTCCGACGGAGCTCCGGAACAGGCCCCAAGATGGGATCTCGTGGATACAGAAAGTTGCGGCGGTGGAATTAGGGTTTTGGCTCCGTATCTGATCGTTTGGGGGTACGTGGGTATATATAGGAGGAATAAGTACGTCGGTGGAGCAACAGGGGGCCCATGAGGGTGGGGGGGGGGGGCGCCTGGTAGGGTAGGGCGCGCCCCCTACCTCGTGGCCTCCTGTTATGTGCCTTGACGTAGGGTCCAAGTCTCATGAGTTGTATTCGATGAGAAAATCACGTTCCCGAAGGTTTCATTCCGTTTGGACTCCGTTTGATATTCCTTTTCTTCGAAACCCTAAAATAGGCAAAAGACAACAATTCTGGGCTGGGCCTTCGGTTAATAGGTTAGGCCCAAAAATAATATAAAAGTGGATAATAAATCCCAATAATGTCCAAAACAGTAGATAATATACCATGGAGCAATCAAAAAATATAGATACGTTGGAGACATATCAGTATTCTCTGGCCCAGCTGGTCAGAGCTTTACTCGACCTGTTAAAGGTGGGAAACTACTCTATGTTTAGACCTGCTAATGGCCCAAGATGATTATAGGCGCACGTTTTGGCCCATATGAGTAATGGGCCGGCGTGAAGACCGACAAAACTGAGATCCACTGAACCTTCCGGCCTAAATTACAACATACCGACCAAAGAATAAACCTAGACTATACAATAAAGAAATTACGGCATATTACATCCACTGGGAATCAAAGTTCACTACCAGTGATAATAAAGCGCAACATGACCGCAGATTACATGCATTGGGCATCAAAGGTCGCCATGAGTGCATATAAACGCGCCGACAAAAGAATATACAAAACTAAGAGAACTTCTGAAAGCACTAGGCCTGGCCAGGATGGGCCCCGCAAGCAGCCGAACAAGCTGAGGAGACTTCAATTGTGTCAATGATAGATGCTTCATCCCTAGCTGTATGGCACCATAGTGTGCAAGGCAGTCCTCTGACATCTTCATTCCATCCTTGACTTCAAGTCGGAGCTGAGCCGAAGCAAGCCTTTCTGCTTTAAGTTGAGACTGAAGAAGTTAAACTGATTGAGGCAACGACTGCACAGAGCTTGTCTCACACCTGCTGGTGAGTAGCTTCAACTCACTATCTTCATCAAGACATGCCCTTGGGGTCATCTTGCTGTCCTCAAGTTAGCTCACTATCTTCCCTAAAGTTCTGCCCGGCATAAGAGATACGACTCTGAAAGAGAAACAAGGAGACACATAACATGTTTCACAATTATATAAGCAAACAAATGGACCTGTTCTGCATAAGGAACATGTTTTTACAACTACAATTTAAAACTGGTAGTTGTTGCAAACATCCAATCAGATGTAAACAGCAGTGGAGGAAATGATGCCTATCCAAATCTATACTAGAACAAAGTTTGAAGGCTTGAGAAGGATGAACTTACATTACATGTTAACATGGGCTGGTCAAGGCCCTTCTCCAAGTTGATGTAAGGATAATTCAATAAATTCCCCAAAGAAAATATTTATAAGCGTTGCCACTATTCTACATTTTGCAAAGAGTAAATATAGATCAAATAATATTGGAAGAAACAGAGGATAATGAAGCTCAAGTGCAGATTGATGATACATAATCAAATAGCAATTAATTAAGTACAACGTTACAAGGCAAAAGGTACCGACAAGAGGAATGCAGACATCAACGTGTGCAGTGGCATTGGCTTTATTCAACATTTTCGTAAGATTAAATGTAGATATGATAATTTGGAGAAAGTGGAGGGTAGGGCAGATAAGATGCAGAGTAATGCTAGACAATCAACTATCTCGCGATGCAAGTACAGTAATACCACCTCCGCCCGTTATTACTTGCCACTCAAATGGATGTATCTACCACTATTAAGTTCTAAATACATCCAATTGATCAACAATTAATTCGATACAGAGGGAGTACATGACAACATGTACTTACATGAGCAATCCAAAACTTCATAATCATTGTGTTAATTCTACATTTATCTAAGAGTAAATATAGATCTTATAATTTCAAGCAAAGGGAGGATAAAGAAGCGAAAATTTACAATGATGCTACATAATCAAACAACAATGAGTTTAAGTATGCTGACAAAGGGCAAGAGGTACTGACAAGAGAAATGCAGAGCCAAGTATTGTTGTGAGATCCTATGATCCTTTAAGCAAGGAGATTCATCTGAAATTAGTTTTCATACAAGAGAGAAGGTAAGGCACATGCAGAAATTTAGGAATTCAAATTTTGAATTGATATCATAGACAGTACCTGACGCTGGGCTCTCAGCAGTTGTAATAGGGGTTTGGCCAGTGGAGTAGGGGTAAAGTGTGGTATAGTTGGGCCTGTGTTTTCTGTGGCTGCTGATCTATCTGATTTAACATGTATCACTACCTTTTCCAAATACCTAGTTTGTACTCCTTGAGGATCTGCACTCACCCTCTTCCTTTTGGACATCTATTATGAAAGAACAACATTTGACTGGAAAAACATAGTATGACGACACATGGAATAGGTACAGAAAATGGATATGTATGGCATATACTCATATATGATGCTTAAACTAAGCAGATGGTGTAACAAAGTAGAAGTAATGCAAGAGTTCAGATGTAAAATATGTGCAACCAATATAACCTTGCCAAGTTAGTGCAAGCACCTTGATGGGTGAATAAGATATGCCAACCTCCACCATGCCAAGTTTGTTAGCCAGTGGATTGTTCCGCAATATTCCTCTCGTGCGCCCATTCTCATATTCATTTTGATAATGTTCAATACCTGACATGCATGAAAACATAAAAACAAGTGAGATTATCTTTGTAATGCAGAAGTGATTCTAATCCAATATTGCCTCCCTGTAAACCCCTTTGTGCTATCTCTGCAATTATTCTGAGAGATGCCATGCATGCTGTAATTTTATGTGTGCATTAATATAATGTGGCCTACTACTCAAAATATGAGAGCTCCGGAAGTGATGACACTTCACAACTGACAACTTCAACATATAGTAAAGAAGAACAAGTCGACCTGACCTGACAGATTTAAATATACTAAGGGAGAACAACTCGACCTGACTAGTCGACTGTAAATGTCTCTGCTACTCTTCCCAACAAGGAACATACTTATTAAAGGAGAGAAGAGGATCATCTTAAAGAAGAGCAGAAGAGCAAGCAGATTGAAGATATTACAAGTCTTTCTATACAATGTCGGTTGCCCACCCATGATGAACTAGAGCACACATAGAAATACTATTCCTTATGGTCTCTCCATATGTGGCTCACATGCGTTTCGAAACTAAAGTAGGAACATTTAGCTGACCAATTAAACATCTCTCAGTTTTACTAATATCAGCATAATATCAGATTTGAATTTGTACAACTAAGCTTGTTTAGCTCGATGGGTGGAGCAGTGCTATCATGACATGAACCACATAGGCTGGTCGTGGTCATCATAAAATGGGGAAATCGTAAGCATGATTAGTATAGTGTTGATCGTTGATAACCCACAAGTATATGGGATCACAACAATTTTCGAGGGCAGAGTATTCAATCCAAATTTATTGATTTGACACAAGGGGAGCCAAAGAATATTCTCAAGTATTAAAAGTTGAGTTGTCAATTCAACCGTACCTGAAAGACTTAATATCTGCAGCAAAGCATTCAGTAGCAAAGTAATATGGAAGTAACAATAATGGTGGCAAAAGTAACAGTATTGGTTTTGTAGTGATTGTAACAGTAGCAACGGAAAAGTAACTAAGCAAATATCAATATATGAAAAGCTCGTAGGCATTGGATCAATGATGGATAATTATGTCGGATGCGATTCCTCATGCAACAGTTATAACATAGGGTGACACAGAACTAGCTCCAATTCATCAATGTAATGTAGGAATGTATTCGAAATATAGTCATACATGCTTATGGAAAAGAACTTGCATGACATCTTTTGTCCTACCCTCCCATGGCAGCGGGGTCCTATTGGAAACTAAGGGATATTAAGGCCTCCTTTTAATAGAGTACCGGACCAAAGCATTAACACTTAGTGAATACATGAACTGCTCAAACTACGGTCATCACCGGTAAGTATCCTGATTATTGCCACTTCGGGGTTAAAGGATCATAACACATAATAGGTGACTATAGACTTGCAAGATAGGATCAAGAACTCACATATATTCATGGAAACATAAAAGGTTCAGATCTAAAATCATGGCACTCGGGCCCTAGTGACAAACATTAAGCATAGCAAAGTCATAGCAACATCAATCTCAAAACATAATGGGTACTAGGAATCAAACCCTAACAAAACTAACTCGATTACATGATAAATCTCATCCAACCCATCACCGTCCAGCAAGCCTACGATGGAATTACTCATGCACGGCGATGAGAATCATGAAATTGGTGATGAAGGAAGGTTGATGATGACGATGGTGACGGGTTCCCCTCTCCGGAGCCCCGAACGGACTCCAGATCAGCCCCGTCGAGGAAGATTAGGGCTTGGCGGTTGATCCGTAACGTAAAACGCGATGAATCCTTCTCTCTGGTTTTTTTTCTCCCCGAACGTGAATATATAGAGTTGGAGTTGAGGTCAATGGAGCTCCATGGGGCCCATGAGGCAGGGGGAGTGCCCAGGGGGCAGGCGCGCCCCCACCCTCGTGGACAGGGTGTGGGCCCCTGGTCTTGATTCTTTCGCCAGTATTTTTTATATATTCCAAAAATATTCTCCATGAAGTTTCAGGTCATTCCGAGAACTTTTATTTCTGCACAAAAATAACACCATGGCAATTCTGCTGAAAACAGTGTCAGTCCGGGTTAGTTCCATTCAAATCATGCAAGTTAGAGTCCAAAACAAGGGCAAAAGTGTTTGGAAAAGTAGATATGTTGGAGACGTATCAACTCCCCCAAGCTTAAACCTTTGCTTGTCCTCAAGCAATTCAGTTGACAAACTGAAAGTGATAAAGAAAAACTTTTACAAACTCTATTTGCTCTTGTTGTCGAAAATATGTAAAGCCAACATTCAAGTTTTCAACAAAGATTATGAACTAACCATATTCACAATAACATTTAGGTCTCACGTTTACTCATATCAATGGCATAATCAACTAGTGAGCAATAATAGTAAATCTCGGATGACAACACTTTCTCAAAACAATAATAATATTATATAACATGATGGTATCTCGCTAGCCCTTTCTGAGACTGCAAAACATAAATGCAGAGCACCTGTGAAGATCAAGGACTAACTGGAAATTGTAATTCATGGTAAAAGAGATCCCGTCACAGTCATACTCAATATAAACTAATAGTAATGCATACGAATGACAGCGGTGCTCTCCAACTAGTGCTTTTTAATAAGAGGATGATGACTCAACATAAAAGTAAATAGATAGGCCCTTCGCAGAGGGAAGCAGGGATTTGTAGAGGTGCCAGAGCTCGGTTTTTGAAATAGAGATGAATAATATTTTGAGCGGTATACTTTCTTTGTCAACATAACAACCGAGAGATCTCGATATCTTCCGTGCTACACACATTATAGGCGGTTCCCAAGCAGAATGGTAAAGTTTATACTCCCCCTACCACCAACAAACATCAATCCATGGCTTGTCCGAAACAACGGGTGCCTCCAACTAATAGCAATCCCAGAGGAGTTTTGTTTGCAATTATTTTGGTTTGATTTGAGCATGGGACTGGGCATCCCGGTTACCAGCCATTTTCTCGTGAATGAGGAGCGGAGTCCACTCCTCTTGAGAATAACCCGCCTAGCATGGAAGATATATACAACCCTAGTTGATACATTAGCTATTCGAGCATACAAAACAGAATTTCATTTGAAGGTTTAGAGTTTGGCACATACAAATTTACTAGGAACGGCAGGTAGATACCGCATATAGGAAGGTATGGTGGACTCATCTGGAATAACTTTGGGGTTTATGGAAGTGGATGCACAAGCAGTATTCCTGCTTAGTACAAGTGAAGGCTAGAAAGAGACTGGGAAGCAACCAGCTAGAGAGCGACAACAGTCATGAACATGCATTAAAATTAATCAACACGAAGTGCAAACATGAGTAGGATATAATTCACCATGAACATAAATATCATGGAGGCTATCTTGATTATGTTTCAACTACATGCGTAACATGTGCCAAGTCAAGCCACTCGAATCGTTCAAAGGAGGATACCACCCTATCATACCACATCACAACCATTTTAATAGCATGTTGGCACGCAAGGTAAACCATTATAAACTCCTAGCTAATTAAGCATGGAATGAGCAGCTATAATTTCTAATTGTCATTGCAAACATGTTTTATTCATAATAGGCTGAATCAAGAACGATGAACTAATCATATTTAGAAGAACAAGATAGATCGAGTTCATACCAGCTTTTCTCATCTCAATCTGTTCATCATGTATCGTCATTATTGCCTTTCACTTGCACAACCGAACGGTGTGGATAATAATAATAGTGCACGTGCATTGGACTAAGCTAGAATCTGCAAAGCATTTAATACAAGGGAGAAGACAAGGTAATATGGGCTCTTTGTTAGATCAACAATAATGCATATAAGAGGTACTTAACATTTTCATCATGCTCTTCTCCTCTCGATCCCCAAAGAAAATAAAAGAAACAAAACTATTTACACGGGAAAGCTCCCAACAAGCAAAAGAAGAACGAGAAATCTTTTTGGGTCTTCTTTTAATTACTACTACTACAGGCATGGAAAGTAAACTAGCTAAAAGCTACAACTATTTTTTTGTTTTTTCTTAAGGTTTTTCAAACACATAAGAAGAATGCTTAAAAAGAAAATAAACTAGCATGGATAGTACAATGAAAAAGTATGAGCACCCACAACTGGAATGAGTGTGTGAACATGAATGTAATGTCGGTGGGAAATACGTACTCCCCCATGCTTAGGCTTTTGGCCTAAGTTGGTCTATGCCCATGGCTCAAAGTGGTCCCCTCAAGTGTTCCCCATGGCTTTTGGCCTAAGTTGGTCTATGCCCATGGCTCAAAGTGGTCCCCTCAGGAGATGGCTCAGGCTCAGGCTCTGGGGATCGTGTTCGCTCCCAATATGCATAAATGTCATCGGGCAGGATGATGAATGTGTCTGAATAAATGTTAAACAAAGAAGGTGCAGGCAGGGTAATAATCTAACAAGTGTTTTCACTGAATACCAGGTTATAAATGAGTCTCTTCTCCTTATCCTCGTGAATAAAATCATGTGCTATCATACTTTTATAGTCTAAGAAAATAGGGGGGCAACACCTTTTCTTCTTTCTCATAGTGTCTAATAGGTATCTCAAAATATTTAGCAAGACGCGAAGCAAAGATACCTCCAAAAATGGGGCCCTTTGTACGGTTCAGACTCAACCGTTTAGCAACCATAGCACCTAAACTGAAAGTTCTATCACGGAGTAAAGCATGGCGCAAAATGGCGAGGTCAGGAGCACTGAGGCCCCTACTGTTCCCGCGTCCAATTAAACATCTACTAGCAAATGTTGCATAATTACATACAACAGGAAAATGTATGCTAGTAGTTCTTGCATCTGACACCTTTCTCGTTTACCCTACAACAATCATATCAACAAATCCCGCCACATCCCTAGGATGTGGTTGCTCGATGCTGCCCTCAAAAGGCAACTTGCAAACCGCACAAAAATCATAAAGTGACATCTCCCTAAACTCATCATATAAATAAAAATCCACCGAAGGTGGCGATCTCCTAGCATGGAAATGAAAATTTTGCACAAAAAAATTAGTGAGTAGGAGATACTGTTCGAGCTGGTCGTGGAGGAAGTCGGTGGGGCCTGCATTCTCAGCCAAATAATAAAAATCTTCATAAATCCCGGCTTCTCTCAAGAACTCATCACAAGGCCATTCACACGAACGAACTTCCGTGGTGCGAGGAAGATTATATTTGGGCTTCTATTTTCTTCAGTTTGCTTATCCTTTGAGCTTCGGCTTGAAGAGCCCATCAACAATCTTTTCATCATTTTCTTTCTCTGAAAAATTTCTAAAATTTTTAGTGACTCAAAATAAAAGTAAACCAAACTCAACAAAATTGATAACAACTACTCCTACAAGTGCCTAGAGGCTATATCATGCATTAAAACTCCTTGGGACCATATAAATTTGACATGCAAGCTCAAGAATAGTGTCACCTAAGCAGAATTTTTTTGCAATAAATAAAGCACCAGAACAAAAACTAATTGGACCATTGGAGGAGTCACTTACTGAAGAACAATCCCCCAAAGCAGTTTTGTGAGTCGAGCTTTGAGCAAGGAGATCGAAAATGGCAGCAAGATGAGCTAGAACTCGGGTTTGAGCTGGTGGGTGATTTTTTCTGGAGGAAGACGAAGTGTGTGGGTGCAAGAATAAGTGGAGGGGCGCCATGTGGGGTCCACGAGGCAGGGGGCGCACCCCAGGGGGGTGGGCGCGCCCTCCACTCTCAGGGGCACATGGTGGGTCCCCCTGGTGTGTTCTCAGTGCCTAATATTCTTAAATATTCTAGAAAAAATCATATTAAATTTTCAGTACATTTGGAGAACTTTTATTTTTGGGGTATTTTTTATTGCAAGAATAATTCAGAAAACAGGTAGAAAATGCTATTTTGCTTTATTTAATCTAAATAACAGAAAGTAAAATGAGGGTACAAAGAATTGTGCTTTCTAACTTCATCCATCTCATGCTCATCAAAAGGAATCCGCTAACAAGGTTGGTTAAGTCTTGTTAACAAACTCTTTTCGAATAACATGAAACCGGAGAATTTTTGAATAACACTAAGTTACCTCAACAGGGATATGCACATCCCCAACAATAAGAATATCATATTTCTTCTTGATAGTAGGGAGAGGAAATTCAAAACCTCCAATAGTAATCGCTAGAGTTTTTCCAATAGAATTGATATTGTGGACTTGAGGTTGTTTCCTTGGAAAGTGTACCGTATGCTCATTACCGTATGCTCAATAACAGCCCCAGCAGTATTAAAAAAGGGTCTACCAAGAATAATAGACATACTATCGTCCTCGGGAATATCAAGAATAACAAAGTCTGTTAAAATAGTAACGTTTGCAACCACAACAGGCACATCCTCAGAAATGCCGACAGGTATAGCAGTGATTTATCAGCCCTTTGCAAAGATATTTCAGTAGGTGTCAACTTATTCAAATCAAGTCTACGATATAAAGAGAGAGGCATAACACTAACACCGGCTCTAAGATCACATATAGCAATTTTAACATAGTTTGTCTTAATGGAGCATGGTATAGTTGGTACTCCGGGATCTCCAAGTTTCTTTGGTATTCCACCCTTAAAAGTATAATTAGCAAGCATGGTGGAAATTTCAGCTTCCGGTATCTTTCTTTTATTTGTAACAATATCTTTCATATACTTAGCATAAGGATTCATTTTAAGCATATCAGGCAAACGCATACGCAAAAAGATAGGTCTAACCATTTCCGCAAAGTGCTCAAAATCCTCATCATCCTTTTTCTTGGATGGTTTAGGAGGAAAAGGCATGGGTTTATGAACCCATGGTTCCCTTTCTTTACCGTGCTTCCTAGCAACAAAGTCTCTCTTATCATAACGTTGATTCTTTGATTCTAGGTTATCAAGATCAACATCAGGTTCAATCTCTACATCATTGTCATTGCTAGGTTGAGCATCAACATGAACATCATCATTAACATTATCACTAGGTTCATGTTCATTACCAGATTGTGTTTCAACATTAGAAATAGAAATATCATTGGGATTCTCAGGTATGTCAACAACAGGTTCACTAGAAGCATGCAAAGTCCTATCATTTTTCTTTTTCTTTTTGTTAGAAGAACTAGGTGCATCAACATTAGTTCTCTGAGAATCTTGCTCAGTTCTCTTGGGGTGGCCCTCAGGATACAAAGGTTCCTGAGTCATTTTACCCCCTCTAGTCACAACTCTAACAACATTTTCATTTTCCTTATTATCTAATTCATTGAGAAAATCATTCTGAGCTTTAAGTACTTGTTCTACTTGAGTGGTAACCATAGAAGCATGTTTACTAATGAGTTTAAGTTCACCTTTAACTCTAGACATATAATCACTCAAGTGTTCAATCATATAAGCATTACGTTTCAATTGTCTTCCAACATAAGCATTGAAGTTTTCTTGTTTGACAATAAAATTATCAAACTCATCCAAGCATTGGCTAGCAGACTTATTACGAGGAATATCACCTTCATAAAATCTATAGAGAGAACTTACCTTTACTACCTGTGCTGGGTTATCAATACCATGTATTTCTTTAATAGGTGGTAAATTCTTAACATCTTCAGCTTTAATACCTTTTTCTTTCATAGATTTCTTTGCCTCTTGCATATCTTTCGGATAGAGAAATAGAATACCCGTTTTCTTCGGAGTTGGCTTAGGAGTTGGTTCAAGAAGTGTCCAATCATTTTCATTACTCAACATATTATTCAATAGCAATTCAGATTGATCAACAGTTCTTTCCCTAAAAACACAACCAGCACAACTATCCAGGTGGTCTCTGGAAGCATCGGTTAGTCCATTATAAAAGATATCAATTATTTCATTTTTCCCGAGAGGATAATTAGGCAAAGCATTAAGTAATTGGAGAAGCCTCCCCCAATCTTGTGGGAGACTCTCTTCTTCAATTTGCACAAAATTATATATTTCCCTTAAGGAAGCTTGTTTCTTATGAGCAGGGAAATATTTAGCAGAGAAGTAATAAATCATATCCTGGGGACTACGCACACAACCATGATCAAGAGAATTAAACCATGTTTTAGCATCACCCTTTAATGAGAACGAAAATAAATTAAGGATAAAGTAATAGCGAGTTCTCTCATCATGAGTAAAAAGGGTGGCTATGTCATTCAACTTAGTAAGATCTGCCACAACAGTTTCATATTCATAACCATGGAAAGGATCAGATTCAACCAAAGTAATTAACTTAGGATCGACAGAGAAATCATAATCCTTATTACATATACAAATATGTGAAGTAGCAAAAGCAGGGTCATATTTCATTCTAGCATTCAAAGATTTTTCTTTCAGCTTAGCTAATAATTCCTTAAGATCGTATCTATCATTGCAAGCTTAAAAGTCTCTAGTAGTTTCTTCGTCCATAACATAACCCTCAGGCACGATAGGCAATTCATATGTAGGGGGAGAATCTTCATCATCACTTTCATCAATATTGTCAGTTTCAATAATTTCATTCTCTCTAACCCTAGCAAGTTGTTCATCTAGAAATTCACCTAGTGGCACAATATTATCAAGCATAGAAGTAGTCTCATCATAAGCATCATGCAAAGCAGAAGTGGCATCATCAATAACATGCGGCATATTAGAATGAATAGCAGGAGTAGGTGTCACAAGTTTAATCATAACAGAAGGTGAATCAAGTGTAGAGCTAGATGTCAGTTCCTTACCACCCCTCATAGTTGAGGGAAAAATCTTGGTTCTTTCATCTTTCAAGTTCCTCATAGTGACCAGCAGATATAATCCCAAGTGACTCAAGAATAGAGCTATGCTCCCCGGCAATGGTTCCATAAAATAGTCTTGATAACCTACAAGTATAGGGGATCGCAATAGTTTTCGAGGGTAGAGTATTCAACCCAAATTTGTTGATTCGACACAAGGGGAGCCAAAGAATATTCTCAAGTATTAACAGTTGAGTTATCAATTCAACCACACCAGAAAGACTTAATATCTGCAGCAAAGTATTTAGTAGCAAAGTAATATGGAAGTAACGGTAACTGTGGCAAAAGTAACATTATTGGTTTTGTAGTGATTGTAACAGTAGCAACGGAAAAGTAACTAAGCAAAGATCAATATATGAAAAGCTCGTAGGCATTGTATCAGTGATGGATAATTATGTCGGATGTGATTCCTCATGCAACAGTTATAACATAGGGTGACAAAGAACTAGCTCCAATTCATCAATGTAATGTAGGCATGTATTCCGAATATAGTCATACGTGCTTATGGAAAAGAACTTGCATGACATCTTTTGTCCTATCCTCCCGTGGCAACAGGGTCCTATTGGAAACTAAGGGATATTAAGGCCTCCTTTTAATAGAGTACCGGACCAAAGCATTAACACTAGTGAATACATGAAGTCCTCAAACTATGGTCATCACCGGTAAGTATCCCAATTATTGTCACTTCGGGGTTAACAGATCATAACACATAATAGGTGACTATAGACTTGCAAGATAGGATCAAGAACTCACATATATTCATGGAAACATAATAGGTTCAGATCCGAAATCATGGCACTCGGGCCCTAGTGACAAGATTTAAGCATAGCAAAGTCATAGCAACATCAATCTAAGAACACAATGGATACTAGGGATCAAACCCTAACAAAACTAACTCGATTACATGATAAATATCATCCAACCCATCACCGTCCAGCAAGCCTATGATGGAATTACTCACGCACAACGGTGAGCATCATGAAATTGGTGATGGAGGAAGGTTGACGATGACGATGGCGACGGATTCGCCTCTCCGGAGCCCCGAATGGACTCGAGATCAGCCCTCCCGAGGAAGATTAGGGCTTGGCGGTGGCTCCGTATCGTAAAACATGATGCATCCTTCTCTCTGGTTTTTTCTCCCCGAACGTGAATATAAATATATAGAGTTAGAGTTGAGGTCGGTGGAGCTCCAGGGGGCCCATGAGGCAGGGGGCGCGCCCAGGGGCGGCAGGCACGCCCCCACCCTCATGGACAGGGTGTGGCCCCCCTGGTCTTGATTCTTTCGCTAGTATTTTTTATATATTCCAAAAATATTCTCCGTGAAGTTTCAGGTCATTCAGAGAACTTATATTTCTGCATGAAAATAACACCATGGCAATTCTGCTGAAAACATCGTCAGTCCGGGTTAGTTCCATTCAAATCATGCAAGTTAGAGTCCAAAATAAGGGCAAAAGTGTTTGGAAAAGTAGATACGTTGGAGACGTATCAACTCCCCCAAGCTTAAACCTTTGCTTGTCCTCAAGCAATTCAGTTGACAAAGTTAAAGTGATAAAGAAAAACTTTTACAAACTCTGTTTGCTCTTGTTGTTGTAAATATTAAAAGCCAACATTCAAGTTTTCAACAAAGATTATGAACTAACCATATTCACAATAACATTTAGGTCTCATGTTTACTGTCAATGGCATAATCAACTAGCGAGCAATAATAGTAAATCTTGGATGACAACACTTTCTCAAAACAATCATAATATGATATAACAAGATGGTATCTTGCTAGCCCTTTCTGAGACCGCAAAACATAAATGTAGAGCACCTCTGAAGATCAAGGACTAACTGGAAATTGTAATTCATGGTAAAAGAGATCTCGTCACAGTCATACTCGATATAAACTAATAGTAATGCATATGAATGACAGCAGTGCTCTCCAACTGGTGCTTTTTAATAAGAGGATGATGACACAACATAAAAGTAAATAGGTAGGCCCTTCGCAGAGGGAAGCAGGGATTTGTAGAGGTGCTAGAGATTGGTTTTTGAAATAGAGATGAATAATATTTTGAGCGGTATACTTTCATTGTCAACATAACAACCGAGAGATCTCGATATCTTCCATGCTACACACATTATTGGCGGTTCCCAAGGAGAATGGTAAAGTTTATACCCCCCTACCACCAACAAACATCAATCCATGGCTTGTCCGAAACAACGGGTGCCTCCAACTTACAACAATCCTGGGGAGTTTTGTTTGCAATTATTTTGATTTGATTTGAGCATGGGACTGGGCATCCTGGTTACCAGCCATTTTCTCGTGAATGAGGAGCGGAGTCCAGTCCTCTTGAGAATAACCCGCCTAGCATGGAAGATATAGACAACCCTAGTTGATACATGAGCTATTCGAGCATACAAAACAAAAGTTCATTTGAAGGTTTAGAGTTTGGCACATACAAATTTACTTGGAACGGCAGGTAGATACCGCATATAGGAAGGTATGGTGGACTCATACGGAATAACTTTGGGGTTTATGGAAGTGGATGCACAAGTAGTATTCCTGCTTAGTACAAGTGTAGGCTAGAAAGAGTCTGGGAAGCGACCAACTAGAGAGCGACAACAGTCATGAACATGCATTAAAATTAATCAACACTAAGTGCAAGCATGAGTAGGATATACTTCATCATGAACATAAATATCATGGAGGCTATGTTGATTTTGTTTCAACTACATGTGTGTACATGTGCCAAGTCAAGCCACTCGAATCGTTCAAAGGAGGATACCACCCTATCATACCACATCACAACCATTTTAATAGCATGTTGGCATGCAAGGTAAACCATTATAAACTCCTAGCTAATTAAGCATGGAATGAGCAACTATAATCTCTAATTGTCATTGCAAACATGTTTTATTCATAATAGGCTGAATCAGGAACGATGAACTAATCATATTTAGAAGAACAAGATAGGTCGAGTTCATACCAGCTTTTCTCATCTCAATCAGTTCATCATGTATCATCATTATTGCCTTTCACTTGCACAACCGAATGGTGTGGATAATAATAATAGTGCACGTGCATTGTACTAAGCTGGAATCTGCAAGCATTTAATACAAGGGAGAAGACAAGGTAATATGGGCTCTTTGTTAGATCAACAATAATGCATATAAGAGCTACTTAACATTTTCATCATGGTCTTCTCCTCTCGATCCCCAAAGAAAATAAAAGAAACAAAACTATTTACACGGGAAAGCTCCCAACAAGCAAAAGAAGAACGAGAAATCTTTTTGGGTTTTCTTTTAATTACTACTACTACAAGCATGGAAAGTAAACTAGCTAAAAGCTACAACTAATTTTTTTTGGTTTTTCTTAAGGTTTTTCAAACACACAAGAAGAATGCTTAAAAAGAAAATAAACTAGCATGGATAGTACAATAAAAAAGTATGAGCACTGACAACTGGAATGAGTGTGTGAACATGAATGTAATGTCGGTAAGAAATACGTACTCCCCCAAGCTTAGGCTTTTGGCCTAAGTTGGTCTATGCCCATGGCTCAAAGTGGTCCGCTCCAGTGTACTGAGGAGGATCCTCGGGGTGCCACTGGTTGGCGATCTCCTCCGGATCCCACTGATAAACAGACGGCCAATAAGGGTCAGGAGATGGCTCAGGCTCAGGCTCTAGGGATCGTGTTCGCTCCCAATATGCATAAATGTCATCGGGCAGGATGATGAATGTGTCTAAATAAATGTTAAACAAAGAAGGTGCAGGTAGGGTAATAATCTGACAAGTCTTTTCACTGAATACCAGGTTATGAATTTGTCTAAATAAATGTTAAACAAAGAAGGTGCAGGCGGGGAAGAAGACTTTAGACGGCAGATGGCTAGGTCGGGGCTAAATCATGTTGCCGTGGACGAGGCGGTCATAGGAGCGGTAACGGCAAGGTGGATGACGGCGCCGATGAAGCGAGAGGACAGGATGAAAGGATCCTAGTCCGACGCCGTGGATGAGAGATGTACATCTCTTGCAGTGGACGACGGGGTAGGGGTAGCGGCTCTAGCAAGGTGCAGGATGGGGTGGTGGATGGAGGAGGCTGGCCACCGTGGGGAGGTTGTCGTGGCGTCGACGGTGTATGAATGGGGAAATGGAGGGGAGGGGGGGATCTCAAACTTTGGGATGCGCTTGTCTGAAATGTGGGAAAGTTACGAACTTATCACCCGTTTAAAATTTCGGACATCATGTCGGTTGGGGATAGGACGGTAATCTCGCATCTCCCAAATATTTGCCGGTAGCGATTTCGGGCGTGGAGAGGGTGTTTTGTCGCCCACGGTTGGCACCCACGCTGTATGAACGGGCTGACAGGTATGGCGGTTGTGTCACGTCTAAGGGAAGTTACACATCTGCCCCTACTTAAAATATTTTCCTACATCGATTTCGGATGAGGAGAGTTTGTTTTGCCATCCGTCGTGTATGAATGGGGAAATGGGGGAGAGACACATGTCTTTCGGACGAGCTTGAATCAAATGTGTTTTGTGCCCATGTTTGGCACCCACCGTGTCTGAATGGGCTCAGAGGTGGTCGTGTCACGTCTGATTGAAGTTACTAGTCTACCCATATCGACAGCAGTGTAAATCTGGCGGATAAGGATGTCAAGTGTCAGGGGTAGATAGTAATTTCCATCTCGCAAACACTTGCTTCGGGCAGCCCACAAATGATAGTGGGTGTTTAGCCGCTTCGTTGAAAACTTGGGAGAATTAGCATTCATGTTTGCCCTGGGCCCTGGCAACTAAATTCAAATCCAATTTGTATTCGATTATGAATATCCACAGATAATTCTATGTTTTGTTATTTATTTCTTCAAAACCACAACAGAGATTTATTCCACCTTTATATATGGTTATGATTTAGAAATGCCATGATCTTCAAATTCAATATGTTGGATACACTTTGAGTCAAACAGTTATTTCATCCAATACAATATGCTCACACAAAAACAATTCACCTTATGTCAATCATACAAGTACCAAGGATTACCTCGCCTAAAAAATTTGGATCATTACAACACATGGACAACATAGGGGGTCTTACAACATAATCCATTCAGAGACATGACACAACATGCAAGTACAATGATCTGATGACAATTTGAACTGGTATCTAAAGAAGAACTGGGATTACCCTGGGCTTCAGATAGCAGAAACAACAGGACCTCCTCCGTCTTCAAATGCAACATTCTTACTTCCTTCAATTCTTGGGTTGCTTGCATAATGTGTGTAGCTAAATGCATAATTTCTAGCCTCAAGATCAAGATTACCTCATTCATGGAAGCCACACCATCTCTTTCTGCCTCTAGTAGAGCCTCAAGAACTATAATATATGAGCTCAGACTGCTCTCCGACAGTGTTGCCTCTGAACTGCTACCATCTGGTAACATGGATGGCGCACTGCTTCCACAAATAGATTCTGGGGCTGTACATTGTGTCCTAGTGTGAATGGCATCCTGAAAGGTTTCCTCTGGACATAAGTAAGAGATAGTTATCACATGATCCAGGCAATAAGCTTACATGGTAAATGACATATGAATTATTGCCGAGCATGGGAAGCTATATTTAAATGGTTCAAAGCAGCATCGGCCGAAAAGAAATTAAAATGGTAAGATGAAACTAGGGATGTAAGTGGCAAATAAACGACATCCGCCAGTCCCATCTAGTTAGTTTTTGCTATCTCCGTAGTTCATTTTCCTCAAAAAACAAAAACTCTTTTGAACTATCATACCACTAGTGGACTTTAATCGGGATTAAACGGGACCCAGTTTACATCCCTCGTTGAAAGGGAGTGTACCACCGCTATATTTAAGTTGCCAAGGCATCTAAGCAGTTGAAATAATCTGAGAAAGCACTTAACAGTGTGGCCTCATATAAACTACGAAGACAGTCTTGTGATGAAGTTCAGAGGAAAAGTTAAGGACTCAAATGAACTAGGCATGCATTTCTTTACGATAGTACAGCAGGCATTGCTGACATAATGGACACCTCAGGTATAGCCTAAGAAGTAACAAACAAGCATTCGAATCAAGCAATCCAGCAAAGTAGACAACTGAACTATTTGTAATTTCGTAGGTTTACAGGTTGAGGGCACAAGCCAAGAAAGCAGCCCACACGGATTACATTTCACATGTACCAAAACACACTGACTTACCATATGTTGTTGTGAAGCCTCGCTGCTATTGCAATGTTCTTTGAAGATATCGCCAGCATCCCATGGTTGCAAATCTAGTTGTTGTACTTTATTCTACACCCTCTATTTAGGTAAAATTAATTTTAATTGCATGCACTGGTTCAAATTGATCATCAATGGTTCATCTAAACTAATGAAAGAAGGGTGTGTGCTTACATGACAATATATTTGGTTCACTCTATTTTATGCTTGTTCGAGGTGCCAGCCCCAAAAGAACAAATATTTTGCTTGATGGGGTTGGTAGCTCCATAATTAATAGAAGCATCAAATTATTCATGCAACTTGGGAAGATCAAGAACACACAAAAAAGTAATGAACAGAGGCTGGGATCAGTGATGTAATAGCTAGCATAAAAAAATGTAGGGTAAAACGAACAAAAAGCAGCGGAACCACATGCTAGTTTGTTGATGTGTAATTAAGCATAGAGAACATGAAGCGGTCTGATGGAACCAATAGGTGGCATCAGAACAGCACCATCATCATAAATATAGCATGCAAGAAGTAAAATAGTAGGCAGTGATATCTAGGAAGTACAATAATACTTAGGACAAAACTAAAGCATATTCACTATATGTGCACTGGTATGTAATTTAGCACATGTAACATGTTCACTGCCAGAAGTATGGCCCTATAGGTGCAATCAGAATAACACGTCTCATGAAAAATTGAATGATGCCCTGAAGAAATTCAAAGGTGCGGTGCTTATGCTAAGAAAGTGAACGTAGGCACCGGCTGTTGGATAATAGTACCTGATTCTCCGCGGCGTATGGGTATCATTGTCATACATGATAGCTAAGGATCGTCGATGGTGCTCATGTTGTGGTTGAGTTTGGGCCAGCTATCGCCATCGCTGAAGCGGCTTCGGTGCTTCGGTTGCGGCACCTGTCGACATACAAGAAAGCTCATCTATGGTAAGTGAACAGTTGCACGATAAAGAAGAGAAAAACCAAAGGAGTACAAATCGAAATAACCTGATGAGGCCGCGGCATCAGTAAAGCAGGGCCGGTGGAGTTGAATATGGCGTCCGTGGAGCTGGTCCGGTGCGGTGTACTAAGGCTTCAGCGAGTGCGGTGTACAGTGCTTTCGGTGAGGCGGATCTGTTGCGGCGGACGAGGGCTTGTATGAAGGGCCAACGATGGGGCAGACGAGGGAGTCAGTGAAGGGCCTACACTGTGGTGGCCGAGGGCGCCGGTTAAGGAGATCCAGTGCGGTGGACCATGATGGTGGTCAAGGAGATCTGGAGCGGTGGACAAGCCAGTCACTGAAGCAGCTCCGGTAAAGTGGTGAGTTGGCAGTTGGGGGTTCCAAGGTGCGGAAGGTAGATCCGGCGGGGTGTGAAGTCCACCGTTGCGGCGGAGGACTAGATTCAGCGGCTTGCCATGGTTGGGGGGTCAGGGAGGGGAAGGGGAGGGGCTCCGGGGAAGAATGTTGGGGGCAAAGAGGGGAAAACAATGGAGTTACCAAAGCAGCCCTTTTCCATTCATGTGGCAGGGTAAAACAGGAATATCATAGGGCTAAACTTTTGGGCACAAGATATTTTGATGTGAGCGGGAAGTTTGAAAGCTTTTGGCACATGAAATTATAAGTGTTCTGCTCTTGTACGCCGGACTATGATATCATGGCCGAGAATTTATTTGTTTTGCACGCAAAAAAGTGCAAGTTTTGAAAATCAATGTCTCCAACTTAAAACTTAGATTGTCCATTCAATTGAAATATGGATCATTGAGCTAGTACAAGCAAATACCATCATACGGTCCAATTCAAATGAAATTCCAAATGTGTTTATCCTAAATATGATGACAAACGCAAAAATGTGTATGTGTATGAATAAAGTGGATGATTATAAAGTTTGAACATGCCCATATGTGTATATCTCTAGGTTTGATATATGAATTTGAAATCATGAAATCCCGGCTTAAAAAATGTACCTTCGTTTAAATGAATTACAAAAGCTAATGATGGATTCAAATTCCAAAATTCCAATCTTAGGTTTGTAATTCTGGTACATCAAGGTATATCATGCATGTTCAAAAGTATCGTTATCTCATAGTCCAAACTGTGAAACAAATTGATCAACCATGAGTGCACACACTATTGACCATATATATATATCTCAATTACGCTAAAGTCCCTCAAATATAGACACCTCACTCTTTATCTAAAGCCAACCCCCACCCCACACCCCACACACAAGTCGTTCTCTCCCCTAGACACGAACACACGAGCACATTAACACCCCCTCTTCCAAAGTCCGGACCCTAATATAGGTCTCTATCACTTTGTCTCTCGGGCATGCACACATCTCTTCCCCAACTCTCTAGGTCTCCCGACATCTCTCTTTCTCAAGCACACACTCTATGTAGAGTGTATCTTTCCCATACACACAAAACGTCGCCCCCAAACGTCTATCTCCCTAGTTATGTGGTTCTCGCACACTCACCTCACACACCACCCCACTGCAAACAAGCACACCTTGTCTCCTTGTGCACCACTCTCCTCTTTCTATCTCTCCCACATTACACCATCTATTCTAGATATCCCATGAAGTTCCCACACACGTTGACTTGCTTCCCTTGTGTCTCCGTACATAGGCCAATTTCGAACAACATCAACATTGTCTCCCTATCTATACGCCACTTATAGACACAAACGACCCCTCTCCCCCCTCTTTTCCTCTCTCTCTCTCTCTCGCTCTGGCACCCCTCTCCCACACACACTCGATGTCTCTTCCAAATAGTCTGCTCCCCACCCGCACCCATGCTATCCCGCTACTACACATGCCTTTGTATCTGTTTGACACACATGTCACACCATTCCCCCTTCCCTTATACTAGGTTTACATCATTAGTGGTCTCTCTACTCCACATACACACACTCCCTCTCACACACAAACGTGCGCACAAACAGACAGACATGCACAAACACCCATCTATCTGGATCCTTCTTTTAAGACACACACCCTTGCATATTCTCTCCAGCTCTAGGTATGTATATATCCCCCTCTCTCTAGCTCAGATGCACACCAAAATTCTCCATCTCTCTAACTCACACATCTCTCCCCATGTCCGCATGTGTATCTCACACACTCACTCTCTGATTATGTCTACGTGTCTCCATGTTACACAACACAAAGCCCCATGTACCTGTCTCTCTCTATCCTCCACACACATAGACACAAAGAATCTCTTATCATTGCCTCAGTTCTAGACATATCACACACGCACACACACTCTCTCTCTCTCTCACAAACACGCTCAACAAGGGTTTCCCCTTGAATAACTTACCGTCTATTCATCAATAGTTGTGGCAGTACGACGAGCACGAGATGTGAAAAAGAATAAATCTACAGGTGCGTAGACCACCTAGTATGACTACTAGGACTAGAGCAAGCCGAAAGCGTGCCGCAGTCACCCCCTCCTTATCAGCGACGGGAAAACCTTTGTTTTACACAGTCGAGAAGTCATTGTGCTAAGGCCCCACATGCTGAGCCGTTGAATAGAATGTAGATCCTAGTTTACGGAAAAAAGTTTTGGTAATACGTTTGTATCTCCATACTTATATTTCTTCTCTTATAAAAAACCGAGTTGGTGGTGATGGTACACGTGCCATCTTGTAATATAGACCGTCCGATCTATATCTGGCGGATGGAGATTAAACTAAAAGATACCCGCATCTCTCTCCACATTTGCAGACAACGCCTTTCCCTCGTTCATCCTTATCTCCAACAACCTCATTGTTGAGAAATTAAAAAAGAAAGCCTCTGGAACAAACTAGCCTGGTGGCTGCTGCCGGTGTCGTCCATCCCCATGCCTCTGCTCAGTCCGACCACCAATCACCACCACACCCCACTCCTCTTCACCTTATCTCCTCTTTCTCGAGATATCATTAGTTTTAACATGTGGGATTACTCCCGCATGGGTCAATCACAACAAGTGTTTTATAAAAAAAATGCATCTTGATGTTTCGTGCAATGCACGAACATCTTGCTAGTACTCCTACAAAAGGCTAAGTTGGTGATGATGGTGTGTCTGCCATCCGTCATTTCTGACCATTAGATCTACATCTAACGACTGTGAGGTAAGTTGTTGCCTTTTCTCACCAACATCCCACTTCTCTACCAATTTGCAGAAAAACCCATAATTAGTATCTTAAAACCAACCACATCCCTCCCTCACCTCACCAAAAGAGCCCAAGGAACATATTCTGACTGAAACATAATATAAATCTAGTGATATATGCATATCAAAATTAGAGTGTTTTGTATCAAGTTTGTGAATAAGTATTATTCTAATTATGATCCATTGCAATGCACGTGAACATTGCTAGTATTTCAAACCATGCAAAAAGCTAGTATTTCCATTGTTTCGAGTTTTTCATCAAGATATTAGTCACTCATGGTTGATATTAACTTTCAATCACGTACACATAGGCACTATGTAACTAGCCTTGCTTATTGGCTTCCAAAGCTTAACCTTCACTCCTACTTAAAATATGTAGAGTATTTAACAAAAAACTACCACTTTCAACCAGCCCTAGGAAGAAACTATTGTACAAAAAATAACAAAAATATACCCAAAATTTCTTAATCCACACCAAAAACTACTACCTAGTGCAGATTAGGCTCGTTTAAACCCATTTATGACAGGGTTGGCCCACACATCCGTGCTGACAAGGCAGCTTAAACCAACACATTTTGTTTGACCATTGACACGAGGGACCCACATCTGACCTTCTATCCTGTTATTCCCCCTCAAATCATTATTTTTTCCTGAACATTACTTCAAACAACAATGATGCATGTTCGTTGTTGGCGCCGGTGATGAGTGAGTTGGCCGCTGCTCCGTCGGACGGGCCGGACACCACGCTGGCCTCCGCACGGGTTGGCAGGCTGGACCGAGCGTGACTCACGCGTGAGCAAGCCACCGCGCTGGCCTTCGCTCGAGCCAGATGGCTAGCCTTAGCGCGGCGTGCATGAGCAAGCCGCCGTGCCAATCTAGCTAGCAAACCTTGCAGACAAGCAGCTGGATAGAGCTATCTTGGCTAGCTAGCGGCCGCGAGCGCCGGATGGAGCTAGCATCCGGGGTGCCGCAAGATGGGCTCCACACCACCAGTGGTTTTGACCTCGCCTTCTACCGGCGGCGGTACCTGCATCCCATGGCCGAGGATGACTAGGTGGACGGGCTAGAGGTAGGAGGTCACTCAGGAATTTTTGCGCAGACTGACATGTAGGTCCCACAAGTCATAATGCCTAACTTGCTGGTCGAATATAAGGCATTGACTTAAGGGGCGACATGGGTTGAAACGTGCCTATAACGACACTTTGTAGAGTAGTCATTTCTTGGTAGGACTGGTTGGTAAGGGCATGTACAATGGTTGATAAGGTAGTCTTATCTTAAGTCTGCCACGTATGCAAGTGGTAGTAGTTTCTTGGCATTATTAGTGGTTTCTTATAAGGAACAATGTACTACTAGCAACAAAAGGCAATTCTAGGTTGCGTTGTACTCCAACGAGCACTACTAGTGGTCGTGGGAGTGTATACCTCGTTTTGTGGGTTCGATCTCGGTCGAACATACGACGACCTTTTTTTTAAATAGTAACTTTGCTGTGGGCCAATATTGTACACGGGTAGTTTGAGTTTTGAAGTCGAACGGACGTGTCGCACCACAATCTGGGTGCACTGGATAGCCCAGCCACGTGAAAGGGTTTTCCTTCCCATCATCTTGTGGCTCGCGTGCTCGCCCTAGCCGCACCTCGCTTGCAGCTTCCTCATCAGCTAGTAGCATATTTAAACTAGCGCCTCCCAATTAAGCCCGAGGAGCCGGAAAATCCTAGTGCGGCACTGGGAACTGTGCAACATGGCTCTGCACGTAAAGTGCTAGTACTCTACTACTCTGTAGCTTGTGGCGTTGCACGCATGGACTTCACTCCATTATCGGCTCTATGAAAGAAATTCCTCTTGACGTGTTTTTTTTGAAATGGAGGCAAAAGCTTTGCCTCATCTCATTCATAAAGAAGTAACTACTAACAAAGTTCGATGAGATCCATTACACCTCCACAAATGGAAGCAAAAAGCCTAGTCTCGCTGTATCAAATAACTCAAATGTTCTGCCCCCGCAGTAACCATCGCTGATAAACAGGCTGCTAGTGTGTGCGTGAGAGGAGCGACTGAGTAGGCCAGCTACGCGCTTGAATAGAGCACCAGGAGTACCCACTACGCAGGTGTACTTTCCCTACATTGATAGTGCAACGATGGTTCTAGAGAACAGTACTACCCTCCACTTCCAACTGTAGCTCCTTGGCCCTGAGATTCAAGAGTTCAAAACTGGTGCACTATACTAGAAGTACAATACATCGCACCACTAGTTGAGAAAGTAGTACTAGTACTGCTACAGTATGAGTATATAGTAAATAATAGCCTCACCCCTTCGCTAAGGAACGATCGAGGAGCTACAGTTGGAAGGGACGAGGCCCTGGGGTTACTACGCTCTTATCTCCTCCTTGCCAGTTCCCCTCCCCCTGAAGAGAAGGCAGTTCATCGTTGCTCCCATAGATTCGCCAGGCGGTTCTACTCCTCGTTGGGGCCAGGAGACCTTGGACGACGATCCTCTGGGAGAAATCGCACACAGCTCCGACGTCCTCACCGGCACAAGACTCGGTGCTTCCTACACCGACTTTTTCAAGATGGTGCTTAAACAGGCTTGAGAAAAGGCCATGCTTGTTAGTCTTCCATGCGTCCTTGAGAGAAGGTTCTTCTATGGGACAATCCTTCAAACAGTCCACCACTCCCTGGCCATGGTTGCACGTTGACTCCGCTAGAGTTGCCAACATTGAGAGGTAGTTGGATTTTGTTCGATAAGTAGGTCAGTCATGGAGTTTGATCATGTAGTACTTAGTTATTCCATTTCCATCTCGTAATTTCTCCGCTACCCACTATCTTATATATAGGTCTGGGTCGGTGCCAACGAAGATTGGCTTGCATACCTCCGGCCGGATACCATTCCCGTAGACCCCTTCTCCACCATTGGGATCAGCCTTATGGACTGGCTGGGCTTGAATACGTATGATGATGCCTACATGAGATTGAAGAAGATAGCAATTGCGGACCCGTCGACAATGCGACGCGGCTATGATGATTACTATCTCATCGCGGTGTTCGACATAAGGATTGCCATCAATGCAAGAGGCAGTAATGGAAGAGGCTAGCACATGTTGGCCACATCAGATTTGTACCCCTACACATTCGAAGACGCCGTGTGCCATCTAGGCCGCATCTTCACGGTGACAAGCCAGGGGGATTTTTTCATCTGGTTGCCATCCTACGGTACGGGAGATTACAAACAAAATGCACAAACCATCATTTGCATCCCTAATGGTACTCCATTATTTTGTAGGGACCAGTCATCCCCCGATCAAAATAAGATCGCCGATCATGGATGTGCATTTGCATCCGCGATTCGGTCTAACCTGGAACCTTGTAGCTGACTTTGGCATATTGGGATCAACTATCTTAGCAGTCGTTACCCATGGTACCACTGATGTGCAACATGGTCACACAATCTACCACAATCGGACCATCACCATCTACCAGGTATTTCATTTAGTATTATATTTTTTAACCCTCCCACCTTCTCTTTCATTGATGTACTACTTACTAGTACTAGTAGGAGTACTTTTTACCTTGGAGGACGCGTATAGCTAGCTAGGCCCTTGAAGACTTGAACCCACTAGCTGCCACCATTTTTGTTTTTCCATGTATTACTATCTCATCCATGTAGCCAAGAGTGGCTATATATAATAAGCTGGTTATTTTACTTCCTCTATACTGGAGTAGTACTATTTGCTGCACAGTATTACTGACCGCCATATTTGAGCACAACATTATTATGCATGGACCTTGACTACGTATGTCACCATGTGTCCAGATCTGAGATGCCGCATGTACCAGATGAACGGCGCCGAGTTCAACCCCCGTGATGCTTCGTGGGTGCCGAGGAACACTCTTGAAGAGTACTCGCTTTTTATTGGGGACAACTACCCCATTGTGAAGCGGATGCCACCTTCCGTGCATGACACCGAAGGCCTGCCGTTCATGAAGCATGGTTGTGTCTTCAGTGTGCACCGCCGGATGAACAACATGCTGGGACACGCTATCCCTAATTTATGATGCTCCAGCTTGGATGAGTCTCCATCGTGTGGAACCGGACTACAAAGCTGCGACAATAATTCCCGTTGCCCACCGCTATGGATCGTGCCGTCCATGAAGAACACCTGGGACTGGAACCTGGAGGAGGACATGTAGCCCATCTATAACGTGTAAGTGGAGTATGGTAAATTGTGAACGGTAGCGCTATGAATATATGTAGACTAGTCGTGCACAAATTTATCACATGAATTGGAGATGAACTTGTGTGGCATACTGGCATTTGTGCTTTAGAATTTATTACTAGTAAATTTGTTATGTGTACGTGCAACTTGTGTGGCACGGGCTCCAACATGCTCTTTGAGAAAAAAAGGTGGCACAACTTTGGATATAGGTGACGTGGCAGCATCATACAGTAGCATCATGCGCTATAGTTGTAGTATACTCCTACTAGGACGACAACTCCTATAAAACCTTGCGCTTGGCTCTTTGCCTCTTTGGGAGGTTCAACAGTTCGTACTCATGTGAACCTTGCACTTGGCTCTTCGCCTCTTCGAAAGGTCCAACAATGATGATACTACAGTACAATATGCTTCTAGCAATCTGACACCGATTGAACTCTTGCACATCCACCGCAAGGGCGAGGGCGAGGGCGAGGGAGAGGGAGAGGGCGCTGTAAGGGCATATTTATCCCTAAGTGTTTTGGTGATTGATGACAACGTATTTGCGAACTAATCGTGTGCCATGAGCATTCCAGACACTTCATTGCTAGGCACAAGACGATTGGGTGCCCCTCGAAGACTGATGAAGACGACGCCTTTTCTACGTTTCTTTTTGGTGGATTTGAGTCGTAGGAAAGCCGTACTATTAAGAGGGGGTCCGCGTTGGAAAGGTTTGGGTGGAATCATCACGTACACGTCTCCTTCTTGTCCCCTCCTTTTTCCTTGGAGCTTCCTCCGTCTTCTTGCCTCCCTTGTCTAGCTGCTGTTGTTGGTTGCGGTAGTACTGCTCCCAGGACAACGGTAGTACCGTAGGCATCCGCGGTAGCACCGCGCGGTGGCGCGGTAGTACCGCTTTTGCCGAGCGGTAGTACCGTGCTATGCAGTCAGGCAGTAGTACCGCCCCTCGGCAGTACTACTGTGTCGGGTTTTTTCTACTTCCGTTTCTTTGCGGAAGTAGGCACGGAAGTTTCCCTTCCCCCCTGGCTGGGATTTTTGCCTCGCGGTAGTACCGCATGGGGGGCGCGGTAGTACCGCGCGTGCGGAAGTACCGCCCCCAGCTCCTGCGCGTCTGTTTATCTTTTCTGTTGCTGGGGTTGCGGCAGTACCGTGGGTCGGTACGATAGTACCGCACAGCCGTGCGGTAGTACCGCTTGGTTGCAAGCAGTAGTACCGCGCGGCCTTGCGGTAGTACCGCTGGCCGCGAGCTGGTTGGTGGGTAACGGTTGGATCCTTTTTCCACACTATATAAGGGGTCCCCTTCTTCCCCGTTGACTTACCTCTTCCACCCCTAAGCTCCATTATTGCTCAAAGCTCCATCTTCGCCCGATCTCACTCCCTAGCCGACCAAACTTGTTAATTTGCTCGGGAGTGGTTGAGAAGGCCCCGATCTACACTTCCACCAAGAGATATTTGATTCCCCCCACTAATCCCTTGTGGATCTTGTTACTCTTGAGTGTTTGAGAATCCTAGATGGTTGAGGTCACCGCGAAGCCATAGTCCATTGTGGTGAAGCTTCGTGGTGTCGTTGGGAGCCTCCAATTGAGTTGTGGAGATTGCCCCAACCTAGTTTGTAAAGGTTCGGTCGCTGCCTCCAAGGGCACCAATAGTGGAATCACGGCATCTTGCATTGTGTGAGGGCGTGAGGAGATTACGGTGGCCTTAGTGGCTTCTTGGGGAGCATCGTGCCTCCACACCGCTCCAACAGAGACGTACTTCCTCTCAAAGGGAAGGAACTTTGGCAACACATCCTCGTCTGCACCGTCTCCACTCTTGGTTATCTCGTGCCTTTACTTGTGCAAGCTTATTTGTTTCATATATCTTGCTTGCTTGTGTTCCTATCCTTGTTGCATCCTACAGGTTGCTCACCTAGTTGTATATCTAGACAACCTACTTTGATGCAAAGTTTAAATTGCTAAAGAAAAGCTAAAAATTGTTAGTTGCCTCTTCACGCCCCCCTCTAGTCAACCATATCGATCCTTTCAATTGGTATCAGAGCCTCGTCTCTTTATTAAGGACTTTACCGTCCAAAGAGTATGGTTGATACCATAGAAGGTGTGGAGGAACACTCCGGTGTGAATCCGATCTCGTCTACGGGCGATGGGGGAACCTCGGTCTCTCGTGAGGAGTTCAATGTGGCCTTGGAGAGCTTGAAAACCTCCATGACGACCGAAGTTGAAAGCATGTTTACTAAATTTCTTGAGGGGCTTAAACTATCCACCACATCGTTGAAAGTGGGTGACCCCGCCAACAAGGTGACGGATGCTATCCCCGACAAGGGGGAAGCCAGTAGTGAAAAGGCTCTTTCTTCTAGTGGTAAGAATGTCACCAGCATCTTTGCCCATGTGGAACCACCACTTGTTTATGGTGGACCGGTTCCTTCCACTCATTTGAATCATGCCGGTCCTCTCCCTAAGATTGTGAAAAATGAGGACTTTGATTCTTGGGTTTACCGCTTTAAAGTCATTTAAATCATGTGAACACTAACCTTTGGAGAATCATTGAAGAAGGTTTCTATCCACATGATCCAAGCAACTTCACTCCTTGAGAAGCCACATACAATCAATTCAATGAGAATGCTCTCTTCATCATTCAAGATGCAATTCCACCCGAAGACCTACCTCATATTCGTCCCTTCGCCTTGGCCAAAGATGCATGGCATTGTGTTGTCTCTCTCTACCGGGGAAGCGCAAGCATTCAACGCTCCAACTATGAAGTGGTGCAAGATGAGGCCGATGAGTTTGCAATGAAAGAAGATGAAGAACCTCGTGATTTTTATCGGAGAGTAACCAAACTCGCGGTCTCACTACGAGATCACGGGAGCAAGGACATGGATGGCAATTGGATCAAGTGCAAATTCCTCAAGGCAATGATGCCCTATCACAAGGCCATGTCCTCCGTCATTCGTAAAAGACCGGACTTCCACACTTTGTCCTCAAGCGAAGTGTTGGATGAGTTTGTGGCCATGAACATTTTGGACAAGACCGCCGACAATGCGGTGCTTCGTTCTCAAAGGGCAAAGAAGCCTAACCTTGCATTGAAGGCCAAGCTCACCATTGAAGAAGAAGAAGAGGAAGAAGAGGAGAGCAACCCCGAAGATACGAAGTATGCGTATCATGAACACATGACACTTGCTTCAAGGCAATTTTGGAGCAAGAAAAACTTGAGGCCAAACTTTGGAAAAAACAACTCAAGTGGCACAAAGAGCAAGCAACGTGTTAGGACTTGCTACAATTGTGGCAATGTGAGTCATTTTGTTGCGGAATGCCCGTATGAGAAGAGGGAAGACAATGGTGGCAAGCTCATCCGAAAGGACAAGGCCAAGTCGTTCCCCAACAAGAGCAACTTCACCAAGAAGACTCCTCCCAAGGCACTGGTGGTACAAGAAGAGTACAATGAGGATGATGATGACGATGAAAGTGATGAGTCGGTTGTCATGGCCTCCGTTGCCATTGCGACGACTCCACGTGTGTCTCTCTTCGACTCACCCAATGAGAGCATCACCGCCAAGTGCCTCATGGCTAAAGCCACCAATAAGGTAACCCCCAACATCAAAACTACCATCATTAATCATCCTTCTCCGACGGATAGCACTAATGAACTTGAGGAAGATAATGTGGAGGCTAATGAGTTTGAGGCCTTTATGGGCAAACTCAAGGGAAAATCCAAGAAGCACTTTGTTGCTCTCTTGGAACAACTTGGTGAAGCCAATGACATGATCGAGGCTCACGAAAACACCATCACTAAGATGGAAGGGCATAGTCGTGACTATGCCGATGAGATTTCGGATCTTTCCAATGCTCTTGAGGAAGAGCGTGGTCTTCGTTTGGCTCTTGAGGAGTCACACAACATTGATCATGCTAAGTTAAAGAAAGATTATGATCATGTCCTCATTGCTTCTCATGTGATGAACTCCGAGAAGGCCGAACTTGAGGTTGATTTTGCTAGACTCAAAGAGGAGTTTGATCTACTTGACAAGGCTCACAAGGTCTTGAAGGGTGCTCATGCTAGCCTCAAAGAGTCGCATGATCAACTTCAAGTAAAGCTAACCAAGGAAAAGGCCACTTTCCCTCGTATGATGTTAATTGATAATGCAAATGCTACTAACACGTGTTGTGAGCATGTGCATCTCGTTGAGGAGAACGCTAAGCTAAAGGGGCAACTTGAGAGAGGTCTTGCGACTTGCATACAAGGCAAGAAGAACCTCAACGATCTCTTGATCAACCAAAAGGGAGTTGTGGCCAAGGAAGGGGTTGGGTACGTGCCCGACTCCAAGAACAAGAAGAAGAATGACAAGACCAAAAGACCTCCTCCTCTCATGCAAACCTTTGTGAAGGAGGGAGAGAGTGCCTCCAAGGAGAAGAAGAAGAACATTGCAAAGGGCGGCAATGTCAAGAAGGGCAATGCCACCCCTCCCAACAAAGCCGGCGATTTTAATCCTTCTTATGTGTTATGCTGTGCTAGTGATGGGCATGTTTATGCCAAATTTGTTGATTCTCTTCATGAGTACATTGAATGGTCTATTTGGGTTCCAAAGACCCTTGTTACTAACATCAAAGGACCCATTACAAAATGGGTACCTAAAACCAAGCATTGATCTCTTGTAGGTGTTTGCTTCCGGTGGGGGATCATGGTTGCTCGATAGTGGAGCTACAAATCATATGACCGGAAGCAAGGACTTGGTGGTGGACGTGCACAAGGTCCCATCTATGCCCACCAATGTCGAGTGGGGTGATGCCTCATCTTCTAAGGTATTGGGACTTGGCAAGGTGGTCATCTCTCATGATCTCACGATCGAGAAGGTCATGCTTGTTGAGTCCCTTGCATACAATTTACTTTCCATTCGTCAACTTGCAATCATGGGCTTTGCCACTTTCTTTGATATTGATATCGTGGCCCTCTTGTGGAGCAAGACTCTTAAAGTAGCCTTTGTTGGGCATGTCGAGAACGGTCTATATGTGATTAACTTTTCGGAGCGACCCACTAAGACCGCGACATGCCTAATGGCTAAAGTTGATGTGGGATGGCTTTGGCATCGCCGTTTAGCCCACGTCAATATGAGATCTTTGCAAAGTCTCCTCAAGGGGGACCATGTCCATGGACTAACAAATGTTAGTTTTGCTAAAGATCGTGCTTGCAGTGCTTGTATCGAAGGAAAGCTACATGAGAAGGCTCACCCTCCCATGACTATCATTTATTCAAAGAGGCCTTTGGAGCTCCTTCACATGGATCTCTTTGGGCCTCCATCCTTTGATAGTCTTGGAGGTAGGAAGTATTGCTTGGTGATTGTGGATGATTACTCAAGGTACACGTGGGTGTATTTCTTCAAGAGGAAGAGCGAGACCCAACAAACCGTCATTGACTTTGCAAATGAAGCACAACGTCAATACAATGCAAAGATCTTGACAATAAGAAGTGACAACGGCACCGAGTTCAAGAACTACACCTTGGATGAGTTTCTTAGTGATGAGGGGATCAAGCATCAATATTCCGCACCTTACACCCCTCAACAAAACAGTGTTGCGGAGAGGAAGAACCGGACGTTGATGGATGCGGCAAGGACCATGATGGCGGAGTTCAAGTCTCCGTATAACTTTTGGGCCGAAGCCATCAATACCGCGTGTCATGCATCCAATCGGCTCTACCTCCGCAAGGGCTTGAACAAGACTCCATATGAGATACTCACCGGTAACAAGCCCAACCTCAAGTACTTCCGGGTGTTCGGGTGTAAGTGTTTCATTCTCAAGAAAGGTGTTCGGTTGTCTAAATTTGAGGCTAGAGCTTATGAGGGCATATTTGTTGGTTATGCTACAAACTCTCATGCTTACCGTGTCCTCAGTAAATCCACGTGACTTATTGAGGAGACGTGTAACGTGGAGTTTGATGAGAATAACGGCTCCCAAGTGGAGCAAAGTGGCACTTGTGATGTAGGTGATGAAATTCCTCCCCAAGCCATAAGAAGAATGGGTGTTGGCTTTATCCTACCCATTGAGGAACCCCTTGTGGCCGAAGGATAAGGACAAAGCTCCACTCAAGCGGAGCCATCACCAACCCAAGGCCCACACGCTTTCGAAGAACAACATGAAGGCCCTCATCCTCAAGAACATGACCAAGGGCAAGATCACGCTCAAGACGGTGTTGACACATCTAGTGATGCCCAAGGTCAAGTTCTCTCCTCCGAGCAAGTTCAAGAACAAGAACAAGCTCAAGACAACGCTCAAGATGTTCAAGTGACCACTCCTCGTCTCACCCCCGAGGAGGAATTAGAGCGTCGTGCCGCCAAGGTTGCTTCCAAGCTCTCCACCAAGGATCATCTCATGACAAATGTGCTTGGATGCTTACGAAAGGGGGTAAGCACTCGTAGACAATTAGCAAATTATTGTGAGCATCACGCGTTTGTCTCTTGTGTGGAACCCCACAAGGTCTATGAGGTGCTAGAAGATCCAGATTGGCTCAATGCCATGCATGAAGAACTCAACAACTTCGAGCATAACAAAGTGTGGAGATTGGTGCCAAGACCGACGGGGAACCACAATGTCATCGGAACCAAGTGGATATTTAAAAACAAGCAAGATGCCCATGGGATTATCATTCGCAACAAGGCTCGTTTGGTAGCACAAGGCTACTCCCAAGTCGAGGGTATTGACTACGGTGAAACCTTTGCTCCCGTTGCTCGTCTTGAATCTATTCGCATGTTGATTGCCTATGCTTCTCATCATAACTTTAAGTTACAACAAATGGATGTGAAGAGTGCTTTTCTTAATGGTCCCATTAATGAATTGGTGTATGTCAAGCAACCCCCCGGTTCGAGGATCCCTACTTTCCCGATCATGTGTATCAACTCGATAAGGCACTCTATGGCCTTAAACAAGCCCCACGTGCGTGGTATGACCACCTTACCGAGTTGCTACAAGACCGTGGTTTCAAAGTTGGGCTAATCGACCCCACTCTTTTTACTAAGAAGGTCAAAGGGGAGTTGTTTGTGTGCCAATTATATGTTGATGATATTATCTTTGGTTCCCCTAACAAAGCTTTCAATGAGGAATTTTCCGCTCTCATGACCTCAAAGTTCGAGATGTCCTCCATGGGAGAGTTGAAGTTCTTTCTAGGGTTCGAAGTGAAGCAAAGAAGAAAAGGAACCTTCATCAATCAAGCCAAATATACTCAAGACATGCTCAAAAGATTCAAGCTAAGTGATGTCAAGCCGGCTTCCACTCCCATGCCCACCAAGTGCCAACTTGACATAGATCCCAATGGTAAAGCGATAGATCAAAAGGTATATCGCTCCATGATAGGTTCCTTGCTTTACCTTTGTGCATCTAGACCGGATATCATGTTGAGTGTGGGAATTTGTGCACGTTTTCAAGCTGCACCTAAGGAAAGTCACTATGTGGCGGTCAAACGAATCTTTCGATATTTGGCTCATACCCCAAACTTTGGCCTATGGTACCCAAGAGGAGCAAACTTCAAGCTTGTAGGGTATTCGGATTCCGATTGGGCGGGAGACAAAGTGGATAGGAAGTCCACTTCCGGAGGGTGCCAATCTCTTGGTTGCTCTCTGGTAAGTTGGTCTTCCAAAAAGCAAAGTTGTGTGTCTCTCTCGTCCACCGAAGCGGAGTATGTGGCGGCCGGTAGTTGTTGTGCACAACTCTTATGGACGAGGCAAACTTTAAAGGATTACGGTGTCATTTGTGACAAAGTTCCTCTTTGGTGTGACAATGAAAGTGCCATCAAGATTTCTCTCAACCCGGTGCAACACTTCAAGACGAAGCATGTTGAGATTCGGTATCACTTCATCCGGTATCACATTAGGCGAGGAGAGATCGATCTCAACTATGTCAACACTCATGATAACCTTGCAGATATCTTCACGAAGCCCTTGGATGAAGCAAGATTTCGCGAGTTAAGGCATGAGCTAAATACCATTGATTCGAGCAATGTTGCTTGAACACTAGCACACCCCATCATACTCAACGTGTTGTCCTATTTAGATGTAGGCACGGACATAGGGGGAGTGATGTTCTCTCAATGAACTCTCCCTCCCCCCATTATGCATAAATCGATCAAGTCTTTCACATTAGCCATGTTTGATGGTACTTGTGTTTCAAAGACGAGTTTTGGTCATGGACCCAAGGATAATTCTTCGCGGTGCCATACCAATTGACTCAAACATAGGTGGCTACGGCCACCGCCCTCTCTTTGGAGAGGTGGTGTCTCGTGGGTGTTTCGTTTATCGTGTGCCTTTCTGGCTTTGTGTGTTGCGTGGTCTTGTGGTGTCATGTTGGCTCGGAGTGTTTGTGCAAAGATCCAGTTTTTTGTGTGCTCGAAACATGCATCTTCTTGAGCTCATGGTACTACCGCGTCTGGCCGCGGTACTACCGCTTTGGGAGGCCCAGTACTACCGCGCCACAACATGGTACTACCGCTCAGGTGCGGTACTATGGAAGTACCGCACCGGGAGGGACTACCGCGTCAGGGCACGGTACTACCGCGCCGTCGAGGGAGCGTGGGGGGTTATGACTCGGGAAGGGGAGTTCCAACTCCCCATACCCATTCATTTGTCTCTCTCCCCACATCTCTCTCGCTCAAGAACGGCACTGGAGGCCCTCGCGGATCTCCGTCTCCGGCCACTCTCCTCAGATTCCGGCCGGTGGGATCGTTCCCCACCACTTCCTCTTGCCATGGACCAAGGTTTTTCCCCAAATCCCTCTTTTTCTTGGTTGTTCTCTTGCTTCTAGGTTTTTGGGGAGAAACTTGTTGTTCTTGAGATTTTAGGCCAAATCTATGCAAGAGTAGGATGTAGGAGAGTCGTGATGCGTAGGAATCATACTTGATATGCTGTCTTGTGGTAGCTTTGTCCAACCGTAGTACCGCCGTGGTTTCGCGGGCTTTTTCAGATTTGAACCTGTTCATATCTGAGGCGGTGCGGTACTACCGTGTCTGATGTGCAGTACTACCGCTCTTGCGGTACTACCGCCCGTCAGGTGCGGTACTACCGCCCGTCAGGTGCGGTACTACCGTGCTAGCTCATGCGGTACTACCGCTCTACAGATGCGGTACTACCGCGCTAGCCGAGGCGCTAAGGTCGTACTACCGCTCCTAGACCCGGTACTACCGTGACCTTGCATGGTACTACCGCGCCTAAGAGCAGTACTACTATCTTAGCTTCGCAGCACTTGGTAGTACTACCGTAGGGATCAAATCTCTCTCTAGGCATTTATCATGTGTGCTTTCTGCTTGTTTCACTTGCTTTGTTGTGGTCTTTGCATTAATCCCTCTTGGCTGTTGTGGGTGTTTTGCGTTTTGTGTCTCAGGTGGTGGCTCTCGCCGTTCCAATCCCAATCGTGACACTGGCTCCAAGCATCTGTGCAACCCCCAAGATGAAGCCCCAAAGGGCTCCAGTGCCCCCAAGCGCAATGTCAAGACCACTGCCAGCAAGCAAAAGGAACCTACTAAGGGCATGGACGAGATTTCTGTCTTTGATTATGTCGAACGCCGGAGGGTCAATCCCTATGTGACTCCTCGGGCTGTGCTCAGAGGCATTGAGATGTTCTGGAACAAGCAACAGGTTCTCATCTATCTGGATGTGATCAAGAGCAAGCAGGATACCTTCGTGGAGGTCAAGTGGATAGACATGCATCACATGCGGAAGGACAAGTTTCGTGACTATTTTGGAGAGGCTCTGGACTTGGTGGAGCAGTTTGCTATTGAGCCGGTGATCTCCTTTCACCATGACTATGACCCTGAGCTCATCTGTCAGTTCTTTGCCTCAGTGTACTTTCATCCAGGGGTGGAGCGGAGGATGACCTGGATGACCAATGGCCGTCAGCTGTCTGCTAAATGGAAAGAGTTCATGGATCTGCTGCACATTCCTGATGATGGGCTTCACACCCTCGTTGGGGTTCGCCCCCATGCCAACTCTGAGTCTGCCAACAAGAACCTGCTTCAGCCTTTCCTTGTTGAGAAGGTGCTCCCCAATGGCAAGTCAACTTGGGTGTTAAACTCCTTTCAGGATATCATGCATCGCATCTTCCGCAACACTCTGTTCCCACGCATTGGCAACAAGGACAAGGTCCATGCATATCTAGTGGACATGTTGCTCATGTGTGCAGATGCACGTTCTTCTCAGACTCAGCCACTTGATGTCTCACACATCATGTGGTGTGAGCTTCGGTTTGCGGTGTTCACTCGCAAGGTACCTATCTATGGACCGTACCTGTTTCTGCTGCTCTCCACCACTTGGGAGAAGATGTACCCGGGTGATGAGTTCCTTGCTCCAGAATAGATTCGCCATGAGTCCATCAACCTCTGTGTCAAGCCCAACTGGGCCAACACCACTACCCGTGCTGAGGCCTCTTCTGCTAGGAGGGCTGCTGGTGAGGAGGCGGCTGCTGCTGCTGAGAATGTTGCTGAGGACCATGCTGCTAGGTCCACCACTCCTTCCTCTGAGCCGTCATGGGCCAAGAAGCTAAAGGACAAGATGAAGACTCTCTTCTGCATGCAGGCGAAGGGACAGTACAGGGCTCACGTGGCAGACAAGGAGAGTCACCGCCTTGACAAGAAGGTTATGAGGCTCTTTGGAGAGGATGTGTCTGGCGGGTCCGAGGACATCATCACACCTGAGGCTGCCTGGATGTCAAAGCAGGGATACAAGTGGACCAGTTCATAGGATGACCTCGAGGAGACTATCCCCGCCACTGAGTCTGACGAGGAGCACGAGGAGCAGTGGGGCGACTTCTCTGCCTGAGCCACCCCGTGTGTGTAGGTGTCCTCTCTGCCTTTTTGGCGTCTCGATGCCAAAGGGGGAGAGAGTGTAGGGATTTGCGTTGTGTCGTGCTTGGCGCGTTTATTTGCTTTGTCTTTTGGTCCTCGTTTGTGCTTGGTTGCTCTTGTTTGGTTTGTGCTTTCGAGACCTTTCCTACATATGGTGTAAGACATATGCACTTTATCTATCGTAGTTAACTTATGTGTGTGCTATCTTGTCTAGTGATAGATTTGCCTTGTCTCTATAATATAGGGGGAGCTTTGATCCTAGTATTCGTGTGCCGTGCAGTCCAAAGCACTCATCTAGGTGGCACATATCTAGGGGGAGCCCGTCTATATTATAGAGAGGAGGGGTTTACATTTACTTAATATTATTTTCTTTGTACAAATCCCGTATTGTCATCAATCCACCAAAAAGGGGGAGATTGTAAGGGCATATTTATCCCTAAGTGTTTTGGTGATTGATGACAACGCATTTGCGGACTAATCGTGTGCCATGAGCATTCGAGACACTTCATTGCTAGGCACAAGATGATTGGGTGCCCCTCGAAGACTGATGAAGACGGCCTCTTTTCTACGTTTCTTTTTGGTGGATTTGAGTCATAGGAAAGCCGTACTATTAAGAGGGGGTCCGCTTTGGAAAGGTTTGGGTGGAATCATCACGTACACGTCTCCTTCTTGTCCCCTCCTATTTCCTTGGAGCTTCCTCCGTCTTCTTGCCTCCCTTGTCTGGCTGCTGTTGTTGGTTGCAGTAGTACTGCTCCCAGGACAACGGTAGTATCGTAGGCATCCGCGGTAGTACTGCGCGGTGGCGCAGTAGTACCGCGGGTGCCCATGGTAGTACCGCTTTCGCCGAGCGGTAGTACCGCGCTATGCAGTCAGGCAGTAGTACCGCCCCTCGGCAGTACTACTGTGTCGGGTTTTTGCTACTTCGGTTTCTTTGCGGAACTAGGCACGGAAGTTTCCCTTCCCCCTGGCTGGGATTTTTGCCTCGCGGTAGTACCGCATGGGGGGCGCGGTAGTACCGCGCGTGCAGAAGTACCGCCCCTAGCTCCTGCGCGTCTGTTTATCTTTTCTGTTGCTGGGGTTGCGGTAGTACCGTGGGTCGGTACGGTAGTACCGCACAACCGTGCGGTAGTACCACTTGGTTGCAAGCAGTAGTACCGCGTGGCCTTGTGGTAGTACCGCTGGCCAGGCGCGGTAGTACCGCTGGCCGCGGGCTGGTTGGTGGGTAACGGTTGGATCCTTTTTCCACACTATATAAGGGGTCCCCTTCTTCCCCGTTGACTTACCTCTTCCACCCCTAAGCTCCATTATTTCTCCAAGCTCCATTTTCACCCGATCTCACTCCCTAGCCGACCAAACTTGTTGATTTGCTCGGGAGTGGTTGAGAAGGCCCCGATCTACACTTCCAAAAGAGATATTTGATTCCCCCCACTAATCCCTTGCGGATCTTGTTACTCTTGGGTGTTTGAGCATCCTAGACGGTTGAGGTCACCGCGAAGCCTAGTCCATTGTGGTGAAGCTTCGTGGTGTCGTTGGGAGCCTCCAATTGAGTTGTGGAGATTTCCCCAACCTAGTTTGTAAAGGTTCGGTCACCGCCTCCAAGGGCACCAATAGTGGAATCACGGCATCTCGCATTGTGTGAGGGCGTGAGGAGATTACGGTGGCCTTAGTGGCTTCTTGGGGAGCATCGTGCCTCCACACCGCTCCAACGGAGACGTACTTCCTCTCAAATGGAAGGAACTTCGGCAACACATCCTCGTTTCCACCGTCTCCACTCTTGGTTATCTGGTGCCTTTACTTGTGCCAGCTTATTTGTTTCATATATCTTGCTTGCTTGTGTTCCTATCCTTGTTGCATCATATAGGTTGCTCACCTAGTTGCATATCTAGACAACCTACTTTGATGCAAAGTTTAAATTGCTAAAGAAAAGCTAAAAATTGTTAGTTGCCTATTCACCCCCCTCTAGTCAATCATATCGATCCTTTCAGGCGCCGTAGTCAAAACCCTCTCCTCGTCCTGCAAGCAACCACGCGCATTGGCGAGGGAGAGGCGTAGTAAGCAAGCTTCTCCTTGTTCGGCGAGTTGACGGGATACATCAAAGCACTACTAGTACTAGTCCATACTGCGTCCTTTCCGGCTAATATGGCTTAATTCAAAATGAGAAAAATACACTGGCAGTCAACATATGTAACAATACGCTCTTTACGGTCACTATATATAGTTTTGCGGTGATTATACAATCACTAGCTCATCGTAGAGCACCGTATTGCACCCTACTGACCGGCCACATAGTCGACATGGCACTTTGTTGACTGGTTAAATTGTCACCTGGTTCCTGGGTCCCACCTGTCAGTTGGCAGAGCAGAGAAATTAGTTAAACAAAACTTTACACAGGTGCGATAGGAGTCCAACCCTTGCGCGTGAACCACCCTGGCTGTGTATGTGAGTGCATGCATGTGTACCCCCGTGATCTTCCAACAAAGAATGTACATCGGCTAAAAAACAAAGAGTGCACATCTACACTTCCAACGCATTTAGCCTTTAATCTAAATCGATATTGATTGACTAATGCACCAACTTGTGCTCTAGCTATAGGCTACATGTCTATCCTTAATTACAACATGGAACAACCTTCATTTAATATTCCTCTCTCAATGGTCGCATGCACACATAAGTCTGCTACTTTTGGGCATTAATTATGCCCTGGTCAGTGTGTAAATCTCTAAATGTATAGTCTTTCACGGACGTAGGGAGTAGGTTGAGCACTTGAGCATGAGCGTGTGTGTTGCATCATGTGCTGTGTGCCGCATGGGTGCATGAGTGTTGCATGCGTCCATGTGTACGTGTGAGTGTTGCATGTTGCATGCATGCATGAGGCTTTTACTCCCTCCCATTGACATGCTCATATTTCAAGTCTCCTCTGTTCCCTCCATATGGTGATACTCCCTCTGTTCTCAAATATGGAGTAAAAGCCTCCCCCTGTTCCCAAATATGGAGTATTTGTCTTTCTAGAGATTTCAACAAGTGACTACGTACAGAGAAAAATGAGTGAAGCTACACTCTAAAATATTTCTACATACATCCGTATGTTGTATTCCATTTGAATGTCTAAAAAGACTATATTTAGGAATGGAGGGAGTAGCAAATAAACATTAAGTTCTCTTGTTTTTCCCTCCTTGGTCACGGTGCACAACCAAAGATGACTTATTCACCTGGATGGAGGGAGTAGATGGTCAAAGTTTGACAGAAAATTAATGCATTGGTAAATATAATTTTTTGAGGAAATCGAGTGCATTAATTGAGTGTTTTTGCAAACTACAAAAATTATTCCACCACTCATCATCTACCTTGGTTGATGAGATTTTTGAATTGAGCCCTATAAACCGGAAAGGAGGTAGTACTAGTACTCCTACATTATTGGCGCAGGGTGCCTTGGCAAATGTTTCATCTTGTTGGACAGGATGATCGTACAGGCATAGGGATACTGTAGGTAGGAAGTCTTTGCGATCCATTATTCCCCATCTCGGTCAGAGAGAACTATTCAACTAGTCTTCACAGTGAAGTGACAATACACTCTGCAGCAGATGGGACACTTAATTAATAAGCTGAACCAGTGTGTTGGTGTTACTAAATCAGCCTTACCCAGTACTGACATCATGTTTGCCAGTGGAGCATGCTTCCGCAAATATGCCTGCGCACCTCTCTCCTCCATTAACTAACATATGGGCCCTCTTGAGGTAGACCCACATGTCATCAGCGTAACTATTTAAAATTCGAAGGACGGTATATCCTCGTAGTAGTGGTAGTAGAATTGAGATTTAATGCACTTTCTTCCATGTATTTCACTCTTCTTCCTCCTCTCTTCTTCTTCCTCCTCTCTTCCCCATCATCGGCCACACACCATTTTCCCCCGCTCACTGCTCGCCTGCCCGCGCCATCTTCCTTGGTAGCTCGCGCGTACCATATCCCTCCGCTCACTGCTCGGCCACACACGCCATCTTCTTCTCTCGCCCGCCCGAACCCACTTCCCCGCTGGCTCGCAGGTACTGAAAACCCCAATCACTCAGCGCCCTAAAAAATCCTATGGCAGAACCGACTGACACGCAGAGCCGCGATTGGAATTCCCTCCTTGATGTTATCTGGGAGCAGATCTGTAATCGTATGGACCTGCTCAGCACCGTCCATCTGGCCGCATGCTCGGTGTCTTTATACCGTCTACTCGTCTGAAACCGGCCGACTCTTTTCAAGACACCCTACTTGCTGATGCCCGATCCTCGCAGGTGGCCAAGACACTGACTTGACGATCCTACGGAGGTTTCCGTGGAGCCCCTCGACATGCTACCACTACCCTTCCACCTGTCCTTCATGTGCGGCCACTACTAGGCGGGCATGAAGGCCAACTGGATTGTCCTCATCCACCAATCCGGTAGTCCGTGGCATCTCGTGGATATCTACACCCAGCAAGAGATCACCCTTCCATCATTGGATACCGCCGCCATCGAGCCTCGCAACCCGCCAGACACTCCTGCCTACTACGCACGAGACACGTTGAGCTTTTGGCTCGACCTCTTTTTGCTGAAAGTCGTAATCTGGGAAGTGCCCATGCCATCACAAGACTACATGGACTACAGGCTCATTGCCTTGTTCAACATGGGATTAGTCTATCTGGAATCCGGTCGCCATACATGGTTATGGCTCATCATTAATCCTATCGAGGCAAAATTTCTGTCTGATGCTATAGTGCACGATGGCATTGTTTAAGCCGTCGACGCACAGATTGGCTACCTATACTGGTGGATTCTATCGTCGTGTAATTGTTCTATCTCATCTCATCTTTACCTTATGAATATGACTGCCTGTTCATTGTTACAAATTTAGAATAGATGGTATGTCTATAACCACATCATTGCCATATGTTCCTCCCATTTCCTAGATTTTTATGACCACACATGTTATTGTTAGAGTTGATATGAGAACAATTGGCATCTAATGATTGTTAGAATAGATATTATGAGCATAACCTCATGATCGCTATATGTTACTCTCATTTCCAAGATTTTTATAACAACGCATGTTATTGCTTAGAGTTGATATGAGAACAATAGTAAGTGCTATGGTAGAATATGAGTAGGCCCTGTCATAGCTATTTTCCTCTCATTGTTACATGATGTTTGAACCATGACATATTGCTAGAATATGAAAGCCATTGGCTTATTTTTTTTAACTTGGGGTATGATTATGACCACGACATTGCAATTCTCTGTCTATGATATGTGTCACCGTTATAATAATCTTAATTCCACACATACTCTAAACATGATTGTTTATTATTTCCTTTTGGTCTCCAATTTGAATTGTTGCAGTAGACGCAAATGCGCTGGCCTTCATGATTCTAGGACCTGGAATCATACCAGCCGACGGGTGGTGGTTCATCGCTCGTTCAGCTGACGGCGGTCATTTGATGCTCATTCGCACATACAAAATTGACCAAACCATTACATCAAACCACATGCAGTACAATGCCTGGGGCATTCATGACATTGATGGCTATGGCTGCTTCGTGTTCAAGAAAGATCCCAGCTCCGTTGGGCCAGGCGTATTCAACTAGAGGTAGGTTTACAGCCTCGGCAACCACTCCATGTTCCTCGGGCTCAATTATCTGATCATCCAACCAATCATCGGTCATATCACCGGTGATGATTACCGTGCTATGCAACTTCCATTCGCTAGGGGGAACTGTGTTTACACATCATACCATGGGTTTCATGAATCAACATATCTAGAGATTTGTCGACACAGCTTGTTGCCAGGTACTCTTTAGTGTGTGAAAGGCATTAAGCTTCCATGCGATGGATGGCTTTTGCAAACCCAACATGCGGCGATGTGGTTCATGCCAACAAAAAATATGCACAACTTGATTCATACTGATATCTAGACCGAGCCATGTATCCTGCTATTGTAGCACGACCCTCTTTTGTTGGATATTATGTACTGTTGTTAGTTTGATGCACTCCTCTGTTTTGAAGGATAGATACCTTTCTGGGATCAAGTGCATCCTAACTCACCTGCATAGGATGTACTGATAATGAGATGGAGATGCTGTGCAGAAGCCATCTATAAGTTAGTTTGGTATTGGTACTTGTACTACCTTGTTGTCCGCAAGTTTGTATTGTTGTCAACGATCTTTCGGTATGAACTTGGCATTTACTTCCAACCATCATGCCGAGGGTCGACGTGGATATAAAGCTGAATCATTTGTTTCAAAACGAATTTTCAGGCACCTGATTTTTATTTGATGGGTAGCATAAGCACCTGCCATTCGAATTCCCAGTTCTCCAAATTTTTCGAAACAAGTGCATGCAGTTATTATCATGATGAAAAAACAATATACCAGCTGCATCCCAGTTATCAGTGTGTACTTGCAGAATTCTCTCATTTATTGAGCAGGTATATTATTGTTTTAGGTCGAGCAAGTTTCAACTGGGCTGTAGACTGCCAGGCTTGGTTTTGTTTTTAACAGGCCCAGCCCATGACGACAACGGGGCACAAAGATCCGGCAGGTATCTACTGGCCTCTGGCCTGCCAGCATTAGTTATATTTTGTCTTACAACATCCGCACGCAGATTTTTTACTGAATCAAACACACAGCCTAGTTCTATTTTCCTCTTGAAACGTCATGTCCTACTTCCGGTTTCTAATCTCTACCTATAGTTTTACAAGTTCATATACATGTATCATTATATTGAAAATACATAAAGTTCCCTTTTCATATTTACATCCTTATTTTTGTTGTTGTTTTCCCTCCCAGCACTGATATTTTACCAGTGGTTTTCCCTTAAACCAACTCAATTGTCCCACGATTTTTTTGGCAAATCAATAAGTTCTTAAAAAATGTTTATCATTTCGGGATTACAACAGTTCGGACTCCACCGAAATATGCAAAATAAGGTTGAACTTTTTGACCGTGGTCCTAGGAAGAAAATGGGGTGTAATAAATTACTTAAGAATTAGAAAATGGGCTGCAAATTATAAAAAATATAGCAAATGGGCTCTATGTTGTCTGCCATAGATTTGGAGGCTGTCTTGTGGGCCTACTAAGTTCATGCGTACACAAGGTTTCTCAAAAAAGGAACTTAGTCAACAATCGACTCTACCAGCGTCAGACCGTTAGATGTCAATCTAACGGCAATCGTGCTTCTTCAGTCTTTGACCTTCCTGCTCCAGCCGCCCAAACCAGTGCCGACGGAACTGCCTGCTCCCACCTCCCGTGGCCGGCTGTGCTGCCAGGCAGGCCTCACGGCCCCACCTTACTCGCCTCCCTGGCCTGTCTATCCCTCTACTCACCCACACCTCCTGGTATTTTCCCGCGACGGCAGCCGAACCAGTCAACCCTCGTACTCCCCACCGCCTGGGCAGCCACTGCCATGTCTTCCCCGGCTCCGTGTCGTTCCCTTCATAGGCCTCGCCGTCGTCCACCGCCCTGGTGCTCTCGGTGCGGCGTGGTCAACGTGGTCAACGAATGACATCCATCGAAAGTGGACTGTACGTGGAGAGGCTGACAGCTGAGTCCACGACCGCACACAAGGAAATGCCTCCTTATTACGCGCAAAACAGTGATTCCTCCTCCTGGCATCTCGGACCCACCGGACGGGCCACTGTATCTCATGAAAAAAACATTCCCTCCGCTGACAACTCGAACCAACCAGCTATATCTTCGCACGCAAGGAAGTGCTTCCTTATTATGCACAAAAAATGAATACTCCCCCTGCTAGCTGGGACCCACCATATGGGAGACTAACTTGTGGGCCTACTAAGTTGATGCGGGTGGAGGGCTTTGTCAGCTTAGTCAATATGAACAATTCTAGCTCCAGTGACCGTACGATGTCCATGCAACGGCCGTAGTGCTTCTTCAACCTCTGGTCTTATTGCTCCAGCCAACCAAAGCAGTGCCGGTCTTGCCGCCTGCTCCTGCCTCCCGTGGCCGGCTGTGCTGCCATGGAGGCCTCATCGCCCCCTACTACTCCCACCGCTGGCCAGACCATCCCTCTACTCACCCACACCCCATGTTATTCTGCGGCGACGGTAGCCTCACACTGCAGCCGAACCAGTGAACCCTCGCACTCCTCTCCGCATGGGCATCCACTGCTATCGGCGTTCTGGGAACGTGGGTCCCCAGACTTGCCCGCCTGCGGCCCATGGCATGGCTCTGCGAGCGGGCCCATACGGCCCATCTTCACCAACAAGCTTTCAAGACCCTCGCGAGGCGGATGACACAAGACCTCCTCAGGAGCGACCTCACCAGGCTGGCTCGCGAAGGGCGGAGAGTTGAAAGCAAGGCAAACCTCGCGAGGTTCCAGTGACGTAAGCCATGACAACCAAGGCCAGGCAGGCGCCAGTGCGCACAGTGTCATTGTTTCCTCTTTGGTGCCAAGGGAGCAAGCGCAGGCGCGGAGTACCGAGGCATCAAGCAAAGATTTCCATATCAGTGCAACGAGACCAAGACCAGTAGGACGGCAAGACAGAGGTCACCATGGAGCCCAAGACGACGTCACCACCAGAGCCTTTTGCAAGCGAAGGCTGGTTTTGTCAGGATAAGCTGTACTAGTTGTCCCATTTCAAATTGGCCGTTGTTGGCTCCCTTCCTGCTCAATATTTGGGGAGAGGACCAGGGCCTCTATAAATAGGACTAGCCACCACCATAGCTAGGGGGATCGATCGGACGGATCGAGAGAGACCAGAACTACCACAAGTTCACCGAGCACAAGAACACCTCTCCTCAGGAGGCTGTTCATCCCCTTGTACTGTTCATCCTCAGCGCAAGAGGCAATCTACCACCACCACACCGGAGTAGGGTATTACAACACAACGGTGGCCCGAACTAGTATACGTCTTGTGTCCTTTGTGTTGCGAGTTCATCGAGTTAGCCTGTGAGATCTTAGCGAAGTTAGGACGTGGATCGGTAGCGGGAGATCTTCGCGCACACCCCAGTGTTCAAACCTTGAGGGTTTTGCCAGAACCTGTGATCCGACATTTGGCGCACCAGGTAGGGGTGCGCCGAAGCTTCCCTTCCGTCGCTCCGCATCCCGTTGCTTCGTCGTCTCCATGGCGGACGCTCGCCATGCTCGCGCTAAGCGCCACGCTGCCCTCGTTGCCTGCATTGCTCAGACGGCTCCCATCGGCGGGCCACCCCGTCGTTCCCCGTCGCCTGCCGCCAATGCCGCCACCGGCCCGGCGGGGAATCAGCAGCAAGCATCGTCACTGCACCCCTCGGTGCGGCGGGACGGCCGCACCGCCACTCCATCACTCACCCTGGACAGTTCGTCATCCCATGGTCGTCGTGCCCTCGTGGACGCACATGCCGCTCTGTGCATGGTGCGCGAGCTCCTACGCTACCTCCCAATCGACGACCTCTACGAGGACTGGCTCGACCGCATCGCCGAGCTTGTCAGCGCCGCAGGGGGCTCCCCTGTGCCGTCCCTTTCACCGCCTCGCCCTCCGCCAGCCGCGGGCGACGTGGCCCATGGAGCGCCTCCACCACCTCTGCCCCAAGATGGAGTCTTGGCGCCCAGGCGCGCGGCCCCATGGCACGATCTGCCGCGTACGGCACCCGCACAAGAAGAAAAAAGCTGCCAAGAAGTCCCTCGTCCGCGAGAAAACGCTCCCCCGCTCCCTGTGCCACCACGGCAAGACCGCATGCTGCCTGCGGCGGCGGTGCGCGGACCGTATCAAGGACAAGTTCTCCACCAGCGTAGAGTCCCGGTGACCACGGCAGGCTGCCGCGCCTTCATGCCTGAGCTGTGTAGCGTCACTTGGTCGGGCAAGTTCAAGCCAAATCTGCCACCTCGCTACGACGGCACCCCGACCCCGTGGAGTTCCTGCAGCTCTACGAGCTGAGCATCGAGGCGGCCAACGACGATGAGAAAGTCATGGCGAATTGGTTCCCCATGGCTCTCAAGGATGGTGCCCGCTCCTGGCTCCTGAATCTGCCTCTAGGCTCGATCTCCTCCTGGAACGAGATGCGCGACTATTTCGTCGCCAACTTCCAGGGCACTCACGACAACCCACCGGCTGCGGGTGACCTACGTCGCGTCAAGCAACAACCAGGAGAGACTCTCTAGAAGTACATCCAGCACTTCAACAACGTTCGCCTCAAGATCCCCAAGGTGACGGACGAGGCCATCATCTCCGCATTCTCCGATGGCGTCCGCGACGTCAAGATGAAGGAGGAGCTCGTCATCCATGAGGTGCTATGCACGTCCCTAGAGCTGTTCAACCTGGCGACCAAGTGCGCAAGAGCTGAGGAGGGGTGCCTCTCCCTCCTCGAGCTCCCGGCTGTGGACCCGGAGGAGAAGAAAGCCAAGGCCAAAGACGTCAAGTGCAATGGAGTAGCCGTGCTCGCGGAGGAGCCGGACACAAAGCACGGTAGGTACCTGCCCGAGTCATCCAAGAGCAGCCGACCGTTCTGCACCTTCCATAACCTGCACAGCCACAACACCAGCGACAGTCAAGAGCTCAGAGCCATTCGAGAAGGACGCTTCGGTCGATGCCCCGAGTGCAACGACAGAAGCTACGACTGAGGAGGAGGACGTGGTGGCCACCAGCCTCGCGAGGATCGTCCTCAGGGTAATGCTGGGCTTCCTCCACTGCCGTCACCAAGAAGGAACGACGACCACCACCAAGATGAGGGGCTGGGGGCTTCTAGGAGCCGCGTGCTATCTCCTACATCTTGGGCGGAGCTCAAGCCCCAGCCTCACATCATATCTTCAAGCGGTTTGCTCGTGAAGTGAATGCAGTCCTCCCCAAGCTCAAGGCCACGCGCCCGCTCAGGTGGTCCCAGTGCGCCATCACATTCAGCTCGGCAGATCAGCTCAAGTGCGCGACTACCGCCGGCGTTCTCCTGATGCTCTGTTCACCAGTCATTAGCAACGTGCAAGTTACCAAGACTCTCATCGAAGGCGGCGCAGGGCTCAACATCCTGTCCGTCGACACGTTCGACAACCTTCAAGTGCCATATGATCAGCTTCAGCCCACCAAGCCTTTCTCAGGAGTGACCGACGGCTCCACCACCCCGATCAGGCAGGTCCGCCTCCCAGTCACCTTCGGACAGCACAACAACTACCGCATCGAGCTCATCGACTTCGACGTCGCCCACATCCATCTGCCATACAATGCCATCCTCGGGTATCCGGCCCTGGCCAAGTTCATGGCCGTGACGCACCACATCTACAACATCCTCAAGATGCTAGGAAGTGGCGGGATCATCACAGTCCCCTGCGAAGAAAGAGATGCGGTGTTCTCCCTCGAGCACGCCTTCCAAGCAGCGTCAATCGAAGACCCCGGCAACAATGCAGCTCGGTATCCTCCTGAGGTCGTCCCCAAGAAGAAGAAGAAGAAGCAACTCCGTGCCGGACCTCAGGAGGGCAGCGCCGCAAGTGGCACCTCGTCAGGATCAGTGCCCGTGCCTGGGGCGTGTCCCTCTGTCGCATAGGATGGGGCGCCCGGCGCCCTCCTCGGGCAGGGCTCGGGGGATCTCTTCTGGAGGGCCTCAGACCTTGCCAACGTCACGAGGGAGGCGCTCGGGCACCACTTGGAGGCTTGTTTCGTGGCACGTCTCCCTCAGGAGGACACCAGGCAAGGAGCGCCCGACGCTCAGGAGTTCATCACCAAGGTATCTCAGGAGCTTCAGGAAGCAAGAGCAATACGCGGCGACCGCCGCCCACCTGGCGTTGCTCCCCACCCAGGCGAGGGAGGTGAGCTGCGCATCTGCATCGACATCCCAAGGCTCATCCGAGCCGCGTCTCAGGAGCGCTTCTGGCCTCTGCGTGTTGGGCGCTGCGAAGGTCCACCTCACAGCTACGTTCATATGCTGCTGTGCCTACCGAGCGTGGCTGCTACCTTCCAGCACAACCTGCGGAGCATCATGGCGGGCCAGGAGGCCAGGCACCACGCAGTCCTGGCGGAGATGGCGACGGTCCTCAAGGAACCGCCCGGACCCCCAGAGCCTCCCGAGGCTCAGGGCCCCGGCGGCCCGTGAGGAGCAACCCCTTCACCGCGTACCCTCAGCTGCCTCAACACCCCTCCATCAACGGAACCAAGTGACATTTTCCAAGTTCATTTATCTGGGAGCGCCCAGGGGGCTGCATTATTACCAGGCCGCGTGGGTCCGTCCCTGTGGCATGTATCCCTTCCTTTTTATGTCTTTAGTTTACCTTGTTGGGGGCGCCCCTCGGGCTGCATCATCCCCAAGCCGCTCGGGCCTGACCCAGTGGCACGTATCGTTCATGCATTTACCTAAGCTAGGTTGCCTTTCGTGCTTAATTTATCTATGACTATCACCTGCTTGATTGTCGCCCATCGCGGGAGCCGCACGCCGGTCATCTTTCTTCAGGACCCTTCGCGTGAGAGGGTTGGGCACGACGTTTATGCTCGGGCCCGTCCCTGCAGCGTCGATAAATCCAACGGCCGAGCTCTGTATGGCAGGACGGCCCCGTTCATGTCACCTCCTGGGGCCGTTGGTGCTTGGCTTTCTCACATGATAACCTCAGGAGATTCGTTCGGCGCAGGTTGTCTAATCCCCTCGTAGGACCAAGGCAGTGAACAAGAACCAACACCAGGCGCAACCTGCCTTGAGGTAGGGCCTCGTGAGTCCTCCACTGGCTCATGAGTGCCCAGACACACCTCGTCTAGCCCTGCCGTGCAAGCCACGTGTCAGGGCGGGGCTGTACGCGCCCCGGGGGCTCTCCACAATAGGGAGTCCCCTCCCACGTACTAGTGGAAGCACCATGCTCCGCGCTGGCAGTCGACACTGCTGAGGAGCGGCTATGCCCGTGCAAGTGCGGAAGCACCATGGTCAGTCCTGGTGATAAACAACTAAGGGCGGCCTCACAGCCGTATCAACCTCAGGGAGCCTCCGGGCTCGGTGTCTAGCCTCAACGCAATGCCTCCCCTCGGAGAGCCACGTGAGGGGGCTAGGCACGGGGGCTGCGCTCGGGTCATGCCCAAGCGTATGCCACCCTGCTAGGTCCCTCAGACCTAGTCGTCGCACCCGCTCCCAAGCGGAGGTAAGGTATGAAGGTCGTTTGAACGTCAAGGGGGATTCCTGAGCATCGCGACTCAGGAGCCTAACTGACCACGTAGCCCCTCACTCCTTGGCCCGTCTTGGTCTCCGGTCGGCCCAACGGCGGTTGAGGTATGCGCGGGGTCGGGCCCTGCCGACGTAGAACACAAGACTAACCATTGCATCTCCTTTCCACAAGCTGTTTGCGCGTCAAGGGGGACTCATGAGCATCGCGACTCAGGAGCCTAACTGGTCACGTAGCCCATCACTCCTTGGGTCCGTCCTGGTCTCCGGTCGGTCCAACGGCGGTTGAGGGATGTGCGGGGCCGGGCTCTGCCGACATAGAACATAAAGCAAATAGGAAGAAAATCGCAAAATCTCAAAGCAAATATTACAATACATATTGTTCTCCGAATACCAAACACAAGTTTAAACGCCTCCACGAGGCACGCTACATGCTGCAGGAGTTTCAGCAGGGAAGAAGCCGCAAGCCAGTCATCCCTCAACACCGCTGGCACCTGCAAGAGGTGCTCCCTCCTGGGTGGCGTCGTCTTCACCTACACCACCGGTGGAAGGAGCGGGGGCGAAGGCGTTGAACTTCTCCAGCAGGGCTTCCACCTGACCCTTCCCGGCTGTGGCAGCAGCCGCACAACACTCCTCGTGCACAGGCTCCAGCAGCTCGTCAAGGCGGGCAGCAGGATCTCGAAGATGGAGGTGGCTGAAGACATGCGCCAGCGCGTCTAAATAAAGGACGCGAGCCTGTGCCTCTGCCATGGGGCCGATGCCACGCACGACTTCCTCAAGCGCATCGACCAAGTAGCGAGGCAACTGGGCGGGGCCGTCCTCATTGGTGGCCAACGGCTTCTCCAATCCCTTCTCATAGAGTGACTTCAGGGCCTTGCGAGACCTCTTCTCCAGAAGCGTGAAGGCAGCGCGGTCCTCGGCCAGAACCTTCGCCTTGGCGTCAAGATCGACCCCCTTTGCCTCCACCTTCCGCTCCAGCTCCTCCAGCCGGCTGCGTTCAATGGCCCGCGCCTTCGCTAACTCCCCCAGCTCGGTGTCGCGGTTCTTGATGGCATCCTCCCGGGCCTTCATCTCCTCCTCCTTCGCCTAACGGCCGCGAGCTTCTTCTGCGCACTCATCTCGCAGACTGTTCAGCTCATCTTCCAGTGCCCGACAGTGGTCGTCGGAGGCTTCGGCATCCTTCAGCGCCGCCTCGCGATCGGCCACAGCTTGAGCAACAGCCTGCTTCTCCTTCTCAGAGGTCATCGCGACTTGGCTTAGCGCCTCTTGGACTGCGGCGTCAGACTGAAGCCAGCCGGAGGCCAGCTCCAGGCGCCCGGCTACCAGGCGCGGATCCGCGCCCAGGAGATCTTCCCACAGCTGAGTCATCTCTGAAAGGGCATGCTCTAAGACAGCGGGGAAGGCAGAAGAACCTTGGAGTAACGGCGCAGGAGGAGGAAGAGGCGTCGTCGTCACCATGGCCTGGGAGGCAGGGGAAGCTCCTGAGCCCCTTGGACCTCAGCACGCAAGTCGGACGCTGGCACCTACTGAGTCAGCGGCGCTTCGGGGGCTGATTCCTCCCGAGGATGCTCCACCCAGCCTCACGAGGATGATCGGACTGGAGAAGCGCGAGCACCGTCCCCACCATTGCTCATGGAGAGGGGCGCGGTCGCAGGAGGCGACCCGGACTCAGGTAGCACCACCTCGCCCTCCCTTCTCCTCTTCACTGCAGGCATCAGCTTGGTTGCACAAAAAGGGAAAAGAGTTGGAAACAAGCACCAACAGCAAAGACAAGAACGAACGACAAGAGGCCGCAGTATAAGCAAGAACAAGATGAAGCTCAAGCACTTACTGGTCCACAACAGCATAGTCCACCCTCCGCTTGGTGAGATTAAAGCCGGAGAGCTTCGCAACCCGAGGTGCGGGCGCGCCAGCTCCGAAAGCAGAAGGAGGAGCGGCAGCTGGGCCGGAAGCGGCTCCAGGCGGCGTCGGAGCAGAAGCAGCGTCCCGGGAGATCAACACAGATTGGTCCGTCATCGGGACGACGAACGGCTCTCCACTCTCCAGGCGGTCGCCGGCCTCATCATTGTCAGGAAAGGCGCGGATGATGTCGGCTTTACTCAAGGGGGAGGTCTCCCCCATCCCTTCGAGGGTCACCTTTGAGTCTTCCTCCTCCTCTTCCTCCCACAGGACTCACCAGAAGACAGCTCCACCGGCGTTGGCACCGCAGGAGCCCCGGTGAGCACCGGCAGCACCAGTCCGCGCCCATCAAAGGTCGGCTTGGAGGCCACGACCAGCGCCCCGTGCTTGTGGTGGAACAAGGGAGTGAAGAGATTCGACGGATACTCCTAATCGTCCCCAACCAGAAGGCGGAGAGCTGTGGCCAGCTCCTTGCTGGACAAGGCCTTCGGGCTCAAGCGAACCTTGTCCTCTTTGTCCCCAAGCTCCCACAAGGGGCACGTGCGGGCTTGAAGCGGGGCCAAGTGCAGCACCAGGAATTCCCTCAGGAGCATGGCCCCTGTAATCTTCGCCGCCTTTGTGTTGCCTGGCTTTAGGTCGGACTTCATCTGCTCCAGCACCAACGTCGCCCGCTTGTCGGTGAGCTTCACGCAGGACCACCCCTTGTCGGACTGGGGCATCTCCGTCGGCAGCATCAAGCGTGGGTGGATGCATTTAGCATCCATCATGGCCCACTTGCTCCGGAAGCCATCGGCTTTCTTCCCCGTCTTCGAGATCGAGTTGGCCTTGCCGGCCGCGATGAAATTGACACATCCAGAGGTGTGACCCTCCTTGGCGCGGAGGGAAGAAGTGGCACAGAAGGGCCACGAACGGCATCACGCCGAGGTACGCCTCGCAGTAGTAGGCGAAGATCGACAAGAGAAGGATAGAGTTGGGATGAAGATGCAGCGCTTGCAGCCCGTAGTGATGAATGACCTCGTAAAAGAAGTCAGAGAAGGGGGGAACCAGCCCTGCGGCGATGCTGCTCATAAAGAAGGGGAAGAAGGTGCTTCCCTCGGGATCAGGCACGTCGGAGCCGACCTGGGGTCCAATCTTCCCCTTCTCGTTGCTTTCCCCCGCCGTCAGCAAGCGCATGGCGGTGAGGTTCTTCTCCGAGATGTTGGGCGCGTCGAGAGATGGCTCGTACCAAGCCAGCGACGAGGCGGGCTTGACCCTCCGGGGCGCCATTGGTCGCCGATGCGGGAAGGATGGGACTAGATCTGGAGATTTTGGAGGCATGATGCAAGAAAGGGGATCTAAGCAAGACGAAAGGAAGCAGTGAAGGCAACCGCTGTCTACGCCAACCTTTTGACAGTCGGGCAGTTGCCGAGGCAGCATGGTGAAGCAGAGACACCCATGTCCAATCAACCGCCATGCATCGACCAAGGCCGCAGGCTATTGGGGCCCACGTCGCTCAGCACTTGCCCCTTGGCTTCGCCTCGAAGCCAAGCCCGAGTGCGCCTTGGGCCCGGGGGCTACTGTCGGCATTCTGGGAACGGGGGTCCTCAGACTTGCCTACCTGCGGCCCACGGCGTGGCTCTGCGAGCGGGCCCGTACGACCCATCTTCACCAACAATCTTTCAAGACCCTCGCGAGGGGCCAAGCCTCGCGAGCCGGATGACACAAGACCTCCTCAGGAGCGGCCTCACCAGGCAGGCTCGCTAAGGGCGGAGAGTTCAAAGCAAGGCAAACCTCGCGAGGTTCCAGTGACGTAAGCCATGACAACCAAGGCCAGGCGGGTGCCAGTGCGCACAATGTCCTTGTTTCCTCTTTGGTGTCAAGGGAGCAAGCGCAGGCGTGGAGTACCGAGGCATCAAGCAAAGATTTCCATATCAGTGCAATGAGACCAAGACCAGCAGGACAGCAAGACGGAGGTCACCATGGAGCCCAAGACGGCGTCACCACCAGAGCCTTTTGCAGGCGAAGACTGCTTTTGTCAGGATAAGATGTACTAACTGTCCCCTTTCAAATTGGCTGTTGTTGGCTCCCTTCCCGCTCAATATTTTGGGAGAGGACCAGGGCCTCTATAAATAGGACTAGCCACCACCATAGCTAGGGGGATCGATCAGACGGATCGAGAGAGACCAGAACTACCACAAGTTCACCGAGCACAAGAACACCTCTCCTCAGGAGGCTGTTCTTCCCCTTGTACTGTTCATCCTCAGCCCAAGAGGCAATCCGCCACCACCACACTGGAGTAGGGTATTACACCACAATGGTGGCCCGAACTAGTATAAATCTTGTGTCCTTTGTGTTGCGAGTTCATCGAGTTAGCCCGTGAGATCTTAGCGAAGTTAGGACGTGGATCGGCAGGGGGAGATCTTCGTGCACACCCCAGTGTTCGAAACTTGAGGGTTTTTGCCAGAACCCATGATCCGACAACTGCCATGTCTTCCCCGGCTCTGCATCATCTCCTTCCTAGGCCTTGCCGTCGTCCACCGCCTTGGTGCTCTCGGCGTGGCATGGTCAATGTGGCCAACGACTGACTTCCATCGGAAGAGTACTGTATGTGGAGAGGCTGATAGCTGGGTCCACGGCCGCAACAAGGAAGTGCCTCCTTATTGTGAACAAAATAATGATTCCTCCACCTGACAGCTGGGACCCATCGGAAGGGCCTCTATATTTCATGAAAAAAATGTCCCCCCCGCTAATAGGTCAGACCCACCAGCTATATCTTCGCACGCAAGGAAGTGCCCCTTATTACGCACAAAAAATGAATGCCCCATGTTAGCTGGGACCCACCATAGTGGGAGGCTGACTTGTGGGCCTACTAAGTTAACCGGGATGGAGGGCTTTGTCAACTTAATCAATATGAACGATTCTACACTGGTGCACGTCAATCCTAAACAAACAGGTTTTAACCCCTTTCCGCGACGACATTTGGAACCGTTGCCAAGTGAGTGTGGGCGATAGGGGGGTCCTTCCCACACGACCCAGAAACAGTCGGGGATATGCCCTCCTGGCACGCACGCTCGACAAAATGAGAACTTGTGCGACCGATGAGCGCTCAAATACGGAAATACGTATAGTAGAGCTAAAAAAATACAATTATACACGAAATTGTTTCCGGTCGCAAGTACATCCCGCACAGTCAGTCCCCGCTAAACGTTTCCGTTCGTATGTACATCCTACACAGTCACTCCAAGGAAAACATTTCCGTTCACAGGTACGTCACACACAAATTTCCCGTTAAATCGTTTGTGTTATTGAATGTATCGCACATGGTCCGTAGAAGAAACATTGTGGCAAAGCCTGTCCATCACACACAGTTTTTATGTGGTAAACATTTGCGCAAGGTGGTCTAACACAAACAATTTTCAAGAGAAAGTTGTGAGTGATTGTTCATTGATCCAATACAGTTTATTCCTAGAAACTGTGTGCGTTGCCTGAGGTCATCGCCCACGGTATTTTTTCAACAACCGTTTGGAATAGCAAAACCCAATTAGCAAGCTAATTCGCCATTAGCAGGCTTATTATCCAATTATTCATAATCCATTTATTAATCTAATTGACATTTCATATTAAGCACACAATATATTTCATTTCCATATTAAGGAAGCAAAATTTCATAATTGAAATACATCAGAGTACAACATGATATAGCTTCAACACTCATCTACCCCATTACACAACTGCACCAGCATCAAGTTCCACATGTAACATGTAGAACCTTTCAAAATTAGCATCATAGACGGTATATAGACAGATGCATCTCATCTGGAAAGCTACTGAAGCACAAGGCGAATATTGAGCCTTCATTCATGTTGAAGGTCTTTGCAACTTTAGGCCAGTGCTTGTGGATGATTCACCATCCGTCCTTCATCCTCTTCGGGAACACTTCAATATTGAACCGTGGGTGTTGTATGAATATGTGACAGCCTGGTTTTTGCCCTCTTTCATTTGTTTGAGTTTTCATTTGAAATTTTTTGAAACTTGGGTTTTTTGAATCTTTTCATTTGGACTTAAACACTTGGGCATCCTTGGCTTTCACCCAAGTGTTATTTTCTCTCCCAAACCATCATTTCACTTCTGATCCACCTCAAAATAACCTTTGGAATATTTTTCTTAAATGAAAAATATTCAATTTCTCTCTAAAACCCTAAGCCAAACCTGTTTGCTCCAAAGCAACCCTAATTTTTATGGCTCGGAAAATTCTGAGATAATTTACAAATATTCTAGAGACCCTAGGGCACCTCCCTAAGAAAAAATATTTCATCAGTTTTTGGGATATTTTTGCTACATAAAATCTTTTCTGTTCTGGACAGAAATGGTGATTTCTACAGCAACTACCATTTTACTTGCTCCATTTGACCTGATCTTTCTTGTGCTTATTTACCTTAGTAACTCTAAGCTAGCCTCCAAAGCACAGCTTCAAACTCCCAGCCATTTGACCACAGTAACACCTCAAAGTTACTGTCCATAAACTTACCAGACTTGTAAAACTTTCTCTACTGCACCTGGATCCAAACCCAACCTTGGTAAACTTCAAAACCACCGCGAACAACATGCCAGACATGGTTTTTGGACGAAGGCCAGCCTATGGAGGGAGTTCACGCGGTGACCACGCATGTCCATGATGCCAGGCATGCGTGTCTACGCGCTCTGGGAGCCGCCGAGCGCTCTGTTCACGCGTGCTCGCTTCCCCCACCTGCCAAACCTAGACAAAGCTTGCCACCATCATCGTCTCGACACCATTGACTCCACCCTGGCACTCGCCGACACCGGAGCTCGCCGCAGCAAGCACGAGCAAGGTCCGGCTAGCCCAACAGTGCGTGCCCACTATGCTCGTCGTCACCCCCTCGACCCTGTGCTCGTCTCCGCTCGCCCACAGTGGCCGCGTGACCTCCGTCGCCTTCTCCCCTCTCACTGACGCCGCTCGTCGCCGGGCGCCGTGGACAGGTGCCCAGCGGCGTTGCCCGAAGCACCCTCGCCGATCGCCAATATATAGAGCCCCTCCCCACCCTCTCCGAGCATCCTCCAGCACTCACACACACTCCACGGTAGAGTAGGAAGCCGTAGCCCGGCCGGGCAGGCCTCGGGCCGCCGTCCCCGAGCTCAATCTCGCTGGCAATCCCCTCTAGTCGCCGCGGTAGCTCCAGCCCCTCCCAGGCCTGGGCGACCTCTCCAGGGCCTCCGCCTCTCTCCGGTGAGGCCGTCTCGCCTGCCTGGAGCCCCTGGAACGGCCTCTGCTCGCCGTATTCCCCAACTCCGACGACCTCCCCGTTCTGCCTCCGCCCGCGAGCAAGTTTCCGACGCCGTCCAACCACCCATAACTATGCTACGGGTATGGGCAGGTGCGCCTCGACCTCCTCTTGCCATCCCTCCCTCTCATTTTGGCCAAAGAGCCCTCGTCGCCGGCGAGAGCTCCGGCGAAGCCGCAGCCATCTCTGTTTCTCTCTCCCTCTTCCCCCACCTGACTAGTGGGGCCCGCTTGTCAGCCTCTCTGTACATGAGCGAAGCGGTACGAGTGGTGGCGCCCCTGGGCTTTTACGCCTTCGATGTCACCCCCCAGTCTTTTTCTTTTTATTCAAATTCATTTGAATTTACAGAACACTTCAAACAGTTATAACTTTTTAACCATAAGTCCAAATGAATTGATTCTTTTTGCATTGTGTTCTTTGAAAGAAAATCTAACAGCTCAACAAAGATGAGGTTTTTCTGAGCTGTTTAGAATTTCTGGTGAATTTCAGAAGTGTTCTTGATATTTTCCTTGTGTGTTTAAAATTATTTTCAGAAGGTGAGGCTTGTCTTGAGGATCACCAGGAGGCTTGTGAACCTCACCTGCTCTAAGGCAAGCCACAACAACATTTTTATGATGCCATTTCAATATTTGTGATTTTCTTACTTGGATGAAATAATTAATCCATGCACCTAAATAACTATTGAGTTATTTGTATTCTGTTAAAGGTTGAATAGTTGTTATGCTTGATTTACAGAATAGTTGAAACTAGTTTAGTGGATAAAGCAAGTTAAGATTTATTTGAGGTGATATTAGAAATAATTTTGTTATGCATGATAGTTATCTTAACTATATTTTTGCCTTACTAAAATTGATAAGAATTTGTTAGAAAATATTCTGTTAAATCATATTACTTGTTTTACAGAAAGTTTGAACTTAATTTAGTGATAGAGAAAGTAAGAATTGTTGATAGTGAAATCTTTTGTTATGCATATGAAAAAGTTATCGGAATTGCTTTCTTGTGAAAGAAATCAATGAAACTTGTTGCAAAATATTTTGATTAAGTTGTGAGTCATCGGTAGAGTAACGTGAGTTGTTGACGGTTGTGCTTGGTGCATATATGACATCGGTTATTTTTATGATACATGTGTTATTTTGCATTTCATGACATGCTATGACACCGGTCATTGTTAGTTTAAAGTTGAAACTGAAAATAACTCAACTTGAATACACCGTTGACTGTATCATGGTGCCGCTGAATCGAGTCTTTCAAGTGCAACCACATTTGCCTTTATGGGGGGCCTTGATTCGGTCCATTGACACGGCCTCTGGTCGGTGCCTCCATCTAGGGAAGGTTATGTTGTGTTTGCCCTGGCCCAGCAAGCAGACTTAACCATGTGTGCTCGTTGATAAGATTGTGGTACCGATTTCCCCGAGTGGGAGTTTGACCACGACGGTGGTCACGGTGTCTTTGGTAGACACGGGGCTACCCAGGACCAGCCCGTTGTGGATTTGGGTCGGAGTGGCCGGGAGAGTGATGTGGCAATGGAGGGGTTTCGTTGGAATGCCATTGGTCCACCCGAATGGGAGTGCGAGGCCATGGGTTCCGTGGTGTGGGTCCAGTGTGCTACCTCTGCAGAGTGTGTAATCTATCGATAGCTGCGTCCACGGTTAAGGACACCTCATAGTAGGTCCCACCATGAGTCAATGAATGATAAAAATTGCACACTAAGCTGTAAACTTTGCATTGTCAAGGATGGCAGAAAGGCCATCGCGGAACTTGGGACTAGATATTCGTTGTGGTTGTGATCGCCGTAGGGATCACGAGTCAATTTGTTAAAGACCACATTGGTGGTGTGTTTTACCATGTTGGTGGTGTATCTTACCACGTTGGTGGTGTGTTTTACCACATTGGTGGTGTTTGTGATCAGAGGATGATCACGGTTGGTAAGTTTTCCTCAGGGACGTTCGAGCATGATCACAACATGTTGACATATAGTGTTGCATCTTTAATAATTGGCTAAATATCATGATATTGTTTGTCATTATGATTATGCTTGTTGTGAGCTTGCAAGTACATTTAATGTACTGACCTGGCGTGTCATGCCAGCTTTCAGGAAAGTCTCGTTGGAAAGGAGCGCTGTTCGAGTCTAGATCATGTCCACATCGGTGTCCCTGTGACATGGAGCTTCCGTTACGATGTTATTCTGCTGCCACGTAGTTGTTTGGATCGAGGCCCCTTTATGTTCACTAAATAATGTACATATTGTTCGGCCGCACCGAGTGTGCCGCTTGGCCTCGACCACTATTGTAAATTGAACTCTGTTCCGCTAGTATCAATAAAGCGGTTGTTTTCTGTACCAATTTGTTGTGTGTTGCTAGAAGACATGGTCTCTGGGCTGGCAATGCAGGGTAAACCGGTCGCTCTGAGCCGGGGTGCCACAACGATTGGTATCAGAGCCGCACTGACTGTAGGCCACGCTAGACTACGAGGTGTTAACTGGACACTAGGTGCGAGAAAAATTGAGTGCCGGTAGTAGTTATAGCTGGTTGTTGCATTCTAGTCATTGGATTATTATTGTTATGCTAACCTGTTAATGGTTGTGAGTGTAGATGGCTCCAGTGCCATATCCGTGCCAGTTGTAGCTGATGCCGTACACGTCACCACACCTTCTCCGCAACATGTGGCGTCGGATGTACCCTCACGAAGACGAACCCGTCTACCGTGTGTACCGGGAGCGTCTGGCAGACTCAGTGTATGAGTATCACGCAGTGGTTACTCTACGCCCCAGTTCCGATTCCAGCTCTTATAATCGCACTTCTCGGAGCGGTTACACCTCCACTGCTTCTCAGGATGTCCGGTTTGCCGCAATTGAGATCCTTGTCGAGCTTCGTTATACCGAGGTTCAAATGGAGCACCACCCAGGTTTCTATTACTACCCATCTCTGCATGACAACGGTCGTGTCCGTTTTCCCCTCGTTGACTCGGAGTCTGATAGTGTTGCTAGCCATCTTGCTCGTTATATCACTGCTAGCTATCTGATGATCCACGAGTTGGCTCGAGAGCTAACTCGTGCTCATACTGCTTTAGCCGCTACCTTGCTCACTACTAGATCCACCACTACTCCGTCCTCACTGGGATTTACCCCGTATGTCCCAGTTAGTTCTAGCTCTCCTCTTTCACCGGTTACTCCCCCGAGTAGCACAGGTGTCTCCGCCGTGAACCCTCTCAGTACTTTTGCCGAGTGGGTCTCACTTCTCGCTACCCCTGCAGCCCGATGCTTCATCCTACCCCTGCCCCCGAGGGAGAGCCCTTGAGGCAGCGTCGTCGCGTTACCTTTAACCCGGAGGTTTCCTTAACCACGTCAGTTCAGGATCTGAGACTGCTTCAGGGGAGGACACCACAGCACCAGCAGAGCAGTAGTATCTTTGAGTATTCGCAGTCATCTTGATGGTGCACGGATGTAGTTGTATGAGTTATGATGCTTCATGTATGAGAGTAGTGGAACCAGCCTTGTAGTTTAATTCTCATGTATGAGTCTATGTATAATTATGTTGGGACTTTAATCGCCATATTTTCTTCGCTCTTTTTGTCTTTTTCGAGAGTTGTTGCTAGCTTTTCCCCTAATTTTATTCTTGGATGTCTCTCATATCGATTGCGTTGCCTTGGGAAAAAAATACTCAATAGGATGACGCAAGGAGGCAGCAGTAGCAACGTTCGCGTAAGAACTCCTGTTCATCGTTCCGCACGACAGGCAGGATATTCTCCCGAGCTGAATGTTCAGCCACCACCTCCACCGCCTGATCCTCCATCCACCGAGCAAGTTCTGCGTATGTTTGAATAGAAAAGGAACAAAGATCTGATTGAAATATTGAGAAGTGTGCAAGCTATGGTTGGACATAATGGAAATTGGAATGGTCACCACTAAAAGCTGTCAGATTTTCAGAGGACCAATCCACCCAGTTTCAGTCAGGTTGTTGACCCATTGGATGCAGACGACTGGTTGCGGGCCATGGAGAAAAAGATTGAGATCGCCCGTACTGAAGGAAATGATGAAGTCCCATTTGCAACCCATTACCTTGAGGGCGCAGCTGCCATATGGTGGGAAAATACAAAAGCCATGTGGCCGATTGATGAGGAAGTCACCTGGGAAAAATTCAAGGATAAGTTCCACAAGTATCACATCCCTACTGGAGTTATGAAGGCCAAACAGCGTGAATTTCTCGCGCTCGTCCAAGGAAATCAGTCTGTGGCCGAGTATCTGCAAAAATTCAATCATTTTTCCCGTTACTCTCTGTATGACGTGGCCACTGAAGAAAGGAAGATTGACAGATTTCTTGGAGGTTTGAATCCACAACTTCGGTGTGCTCTCAGTATGTTTGATTTCACCGATTTCCAAACTCTGGTGGACAAAGCGTTCATTGCTGAATGGGAGCACAAGCTTATATCGGATAATAGGTCTGCTAACAACGACAACAAGCGCAAGTTTGAGCCAAAGAAGGATGGACAACCTATGCAAAAAGCTCGTACCTGGCAGCCGAATCAGGTGGAATACATGCCAAATTGGCAGCAGAATGTTAATAGGACCACCACTCAAGTCAAGAATATTGTAACCAGTCCAACACATGAGGAGCGCCAGCGCAATAATACTTGTTTCATTTGCGGGCAGGCCAGACATTATGCCAAACAGTGCCCCAAGAACAACAAGGTGAATGCCTTGAGCAGGCCACAAGTCAACTTTATGGAGTCAGGGCCAACTGGGCACGTGAATCATATCTCCGCCGAGGAAGCCCAAGAGAAGCCAGAAGTCGTCATTGGTATGTTTTCTGTTAATGACATACCTGCAGTAATTTTATTTGACTCTGGGGCTTCCCATTCTTTTATTTCTCAGAGTTTTGCCGCCCAAAACAATTTTCCTTGCACCATTTTGGGCAAAAATATGCTGGTACAAACCTTGGGATCTATAATCAAGAGCAATCTAGTCTGCCATGATCTGGAGATCAATATTAACGGGGTCCACTTTCCAACATCTCTGATAATCATTGAGTCTGAACAGTTGGATATTATATTGGGGATGAATTGGCTGACCAAATACCAAGTTTGTATAAACTGCGCAACCCAAGAAGTCAGTTTGACCAGTCTGAATGGGCAACTCATCAAATTCTATGCTCGCAAGCATGTGCCCAAGCTAGAACTAGTTTGCACCGCTGTGGTTGAGTTGGAATTTATTCCTGTGGTCAATGAGTACCCTGATGTATTTCCAGAAGAACTGCCTGGCATGCCACCAGATCGGGAACTGGAGTTTGCCATAGATCTTGTGCCCGGAACCGCACCAATATACAAGAAGTATTACCGGATGCCCTCATCAGAATTAGTGGAACTAAAGAAACAGCTTGACGAATTACTCCAGAAGGGTTATATTCGTCCCAGCTCTTCACCGTGGGGGTCACCTGCAATTTCGTGGGCAAAAAGGATGGCAGTCTCCATATGTGCATAGATTACCGTCAGCTGAATGAGGTCACCATCAAAAATAAATACCCACTACCAAGGATTGATGACCTGTTTGATTAGCTTAGTGGGGCTGAAGTATTCTCAAAAATCGATTTACGGACCGGATATCATTGTCTCAAGATTAAAAAGGGAGATATTCCTAAGACCACATTCACTAAACGATACGGTCTTTATGAATATACTGTGATGTCCTTTGGTCTCACCAATGCCCCTGCCTTCTTCATGCATATGATGAACAAAGTGTTCATGGACTTCCTCGACAAATCCGTGGTAGTCTTTATCGAAGATATCCTCATTTACTCCAAGAGTGAAGAAGAGCATAAAGATCACTTCCGAGCAGTGCTACAACGGCTCCGCAACCATCAATTATACGCCAAATTCAGTAAGTGCGAATTTTGGCTCAAGCAAGTCAGATTTCTCGGACATGTACTGTCCGCCGAAGGTATAGCCGTGGACCCGAGCAAAGTAAAGGATGTGCTCGATTGGGTACCACACACGACTGTCACACAGATCCGGAGTTTTCTCGGATTAGCTGGATACTATCGTCGTTTCATTGAAGGGTTTTCCAAAATTGCTAAACCGATGACGGAACTCCTCAAAAAGGATACAAAGTTTGAGTGGACAGAGGACTGTGAGAAGAGTTCTAATGAGCAAAAGACGCGTCTGTCGACCGCACCGGTATTGACTCTTCCAGACATTTATCACAGCTTTGATGTATACTGCGATGCCTCCAGACAAGGTATTGGTTGCATACTGTTGCAAGACAGCAAGGTAGTAGCGTATGCCTCACGACAACTACGACCACACGAGGGAAATTATCCTACTCATGATTTGGAATTGGCTGCAGTGGTTCATGCATTAAAAAATTGGAGACACTATCTCATTGGAAAAAGGTGCCAAATTTTTACTGACCACAAAAGCCTCAAATACATCTTCACTCAGCCAGATTTAAATCTCCGTCAGCGAAGATGGTTAGAATTGGTCAAGGATTATGACCTTGGAATAAATTACCATCCAGGCAAGGCCAACGTCGTTGCCGATGCGCTCAGTCGAAAGCCCGTCAGCTTAAATGTCATGTTAAAATCATTGCCTACCGAACTTCAGGAGGAGATCGCTCGGCTCAACTTGGTCATCATGGATGCTGGCCTCACTAATATTTTGGAAGTTACCACACTCGAGATGGATATCCGCAAGGCCCGGCCAGAAGACGTCGAGCTACAAAAACATGCAAAGCAATCCCCAGATTTATTCAAGGACAACTTCGGTACCCTCCGATTCCGTGGACGAATCTGTGTATCAGATCAACCGGACTTGAAGAAGAAAATCTTGTTAGAAGCACACGAATCCTCGTATTCCATTCATCCGGGAGGTACGAAAATGTATGAAGACCTTAAACGGATATTCTGGTGGGATGGGATGAAGAAAGACATTGCATATTTTGTAGCCTGTTGCGACATATGCAACAAGGTGAAAGCAGATCATCGGAAGCCAGCTGGACTTCTCCAACCATTGCCAGTTTCACAATGGAAATGGGATGATGTTTGCATGGATTTCATCACCGGGTTGCCTAGGACTCGACGAGGCAAAGACGCCATCTGGGTTATAGTGGACACCCTCACCAAGGTTGCTCACTTCATCCCGATCAGCACCAGATACAGAGCAGACGAACTTGCACAACTGTATGTATCCCGAATCGTCAGTCTGCATGGAGTACCCCGAACCATCACTTCCGACCGAGGATCTTTGTTTACCTCCGCTTTCTGGTCCCATCTTCATCACGCCTTGGGGACATCACTGAAATATAGTACTGCTTATCACCCTCAGACGGACGGTCAGACAGAGCGAGTAAATCAAATACTCGAAGATATGTTGCAAGCCTGTGTACTAGCCAACGGGGCAAAATGGGAAGAATGTTTGCCATACGCCGAGTTCTCATATAACAACAGCTTCCAGACTAGTCTAAAGATGTCGCCATATGAAGCTCTATATGGTCATAAGTGCTGCACTCCTCTAAATTGGTCTCAAGCTGGAGATAGCCATATCTTCGGAACCAATCTCATGATGGAAGCTAAGAGACAAGTCCGGGAAATCAGAGACCGACTGCAACTGGCCAAATCCCGTCAGAAGAGTTATTATGATGCAAAGCACTGGCAGGTCAGTTTTGAGCCCGGAGAACACGTGTACCTCCAAGTCACTCCTATGAAAGGAGTTAAGCTATTTCAGACTCGTGGAAAGCTGGCACCTAGATTCATTAGTCCATTCCCAATTATGTCTCGAGTGGGTACGGTCGCATACCAACTAGAACTACCCCGGAGTTGTCGGATATACACAATGTGTTCCATGTTTCGCAATTGAGACGATGCATATCCCCGCCTGAGAAAAGGACTGCAATGACTGAGATAGAATTGGTAGAAGATTTAACTTATGAAGAAAGACCGTTCAAAATTTTGGATCAAATGGAAAGGGTCACTCGCAGCAAAACCAGAAAATTTTACAAGGTTCAGTGGGAGCATCACACAGAGTCAGAAGCAACTTGGGAGCAGGAAGAATTCCTTAAGGGTCAGTATCCAGAGTGGTTTTCCCAAGCAACCGAATCTCGAGGACGAGATTCATTCTAAGTGGGGGAGGTTTGTGATAGCCTTGTTTTGGCCCTCTTTCATTTGTTTGAGTTTTCATTTGATTTTTTTTGAAACTTGGAGTTTTTGAATCTTTTCATTTGGACTTAAACACTTGGGCATCCTTGGCTTTCACCCAAGTGTTCATTTCTCTCCCAAACCATCATTTCACTTCTGATCCACCTCAAAATAATGAAAAATATTCAATTTCTCTCTAAAACCCTAAGCCAAACCTGTTTTCTCCAAAGCAACCCTAATTTTTATGGCTCAGAAAATTCTGAGATAATTCACAAATATTCTAGAGACCCTAGGGCACCTCCCCGAGCAAAAATATTTCATCACTTTTTGGGATATTTTTGTTACAAAAAATCTTTTCTGTTCTGGACAGAAATGGTGGTTTCTACAACAACTACCATTTTACTTGCTCCATTTGAACTAATCTTTCTTGTGCTTATTTACCTTAGTAACTCTAAGATAGCCTCCAAAGCACAGCTTCAAACTCCCAGCCATTTGACCATAGTAACACCTCAAAGTTACTGTCCAGAAACTTATCAGACTTGTAAAACTTTCTCTACTGCACTTGGATCCAAACCCAACCTTGGTAAACTTCAAAACCACCACGAACAACATGCCAGACATGGTTTTTGGACGAAGGCCGGCCTGTGGAGGGAGTTCACGTGGTGACCACGCGTGTCCATGATGCCAGGCATGCGCGTCGACATGCTCTGGGAGCCGCCGAGCGCTCAGTTCGCGCATGCTCGCTTCCCCCACCTGCCAAACCTAGCCAAAGCTCGCCACCATCATCGTCTTGATACCATTAACTCCACCCTGGCACTCGCCGACGCTGGAGCTCGCCGCAGCAAGCACGGGCAAGGTCCGGCCAGCCCAACAGTGTGTGCGCACCATGCTCGTCGTCACCCCACTCGACCATGTGCTCGTCTCCGCTTTCCCACAGTGGCCGCGTGACCTCCGTCGCCTTCTCCCCCTCTCACTGATGCCGCTCATCGCCGGGCGCCGTGGACATGTGTCCACCGGTGGAGCCCAAAGCACCCTCGCCGCTCGCCTATATATAGAGCCCCTCCCCACCCTCTCCGAGCATCCTCTAGCACTCACACACACTCCACGGTAGAGTAGGAAGCCGTAGCCCAGCCGGGCAGGCCTCGGGCCGCCATCCCCGAGATCGAGCTCGCCGGTGATCCCCTCTGGTCGCCGCAGCAGCTCCAGCCCCTCCCAGGCCTGGGCGACCTCTCCAGGGCCTCCGCCTCTCTCCGGTGAGGCCGTCTCGCCTGCCTGGAGCCCCTGGAATGGCCTCTGCTCGCCGTATTCCCCAACTCCGACGACCTCCCCGTTCTGCCTCCGCCCGCGAGCAAGTTTCCGACGCTGTCCGACCACCCATAACTACGCTACGGGTACGGGCAGGTGTGCCTCGACCTCCTCTTGCCATCCCTCCCTCTCATTTTGGCCAAAGAGCCCTCGTCGCCGGCGAGAGCTCCGGCAATGCCGCGGCCATCTCTGTTTCTCTCTCCCTCTTCCCCCACCTGACTAGTGGGGCCTGCTTGTCAGCCTCTCTGTACATGCGCGAAGCGGTACGAGTGGTGGCGCCCCTGGGCTTTTACGCCTTCGATGTCACCCCCCAGTCTTTTTCTTTTTATTCAAATTCATTTGAATTTACAGAACACTTCAAACAGTTATAACTTTTTAACCATAAGTCCAAATGAATTGATTCTTTTTGCATTGTGTTCTTTGAAAGAAAATCTAACAGCTCACCAAAGATGAGGTTTTTCTGAGCTGTTTAGAATTTCTGGTGAATTTCAGAAGTGTTCTTGATATTTTCCTTGCGTGTTTAAAATTATTTTAAGAAGGTGAGGCTTGTCTTGAGGATCACCAGGAGGCTTGTGAACCTCACCTGCTCTAAGGCAAGCCATAGCAACATTTTTATGATGCCATTTCAATATTTATGATTTTCTTACTTGGATGAAATAATTAATCCGTGCATCTAAATAATTATTGAGTTATTTGTATTCTATTAAAGCTTGAATAGTTGTTATGCTTGATTTACAGAATAGTTGAAACTAGTTTAGTGGATAAAGTAAGTTAAGATTTATTTGAGGTGATATTAGAAATAATTTTGTTATGCATGATAGTTATCTTAACTATATTTTGCCTTCCTAAAATTGATAAGAATTTGTTAGAAAATATTCTGTTAAATATTTTGTTAAATCATATTACTTGTTTTACAGAAAGTTTGAACTTAATTTAGTGATAGAGAAAGTAAGAATTGTTGATAGTGAAATCTTTTGTTATGCATATGAAAAAGTTATCGGAATTGCTTTCTTGCGTAAGAAATCAATGAAACTTGTTGCAAAATATTTTGATTAAGTTGTGAGTCATCTGTAGAGTAACGTGAGTTGTTGACGGTTGTGCTTGGTGCATATATGACATCGGTTATTTTTATGATACATGTGTTATTTTGCATTTCATGGCATGCTATGACACCGGTCATTGTTAGTTTAAAGTTGAAACTGAAAATAACTCAACTTGAATACACCGTTGACTGGGTCATGGTGCCGCTGAATCGAGTCTTTCCAGTGCAACCACATTTGCCTTTATGGGGGGCCTTGATTCGGTCCATTGACACGGCCTCTGGTCGGTGCCTCCATCTAGGGAAGGTTATGTCGTGTTTGCCCTGGCCCGGCAAGCAGACATAACCTTGTGTGCTCGTTGATGAGATTATGGTACCGATTCCCCGAGTGGGAGTTCCCCGAGTGGGAGTTTGACCACGACGGTGGTCAGGGTGTCTTTGGTAGACAAGGGGCCACCCAGGACCAGCCCGTTGTGGATTTGGGTCGGAGTGGCCGGGAGAGTGATGCGGCAATGGAGGGTTTTCGTCGGAATGCCATTGGTCCACCCGAATGGGAGTGCGAGGCCATGGGTTCCATGGTGTGGGTCCAGTGTGCTACCTCTGCAAAGTGTATAATCTATCGATAGCCGCGTCCACGGTTAAGGAAACCTCATAGTAGGTCCCAGCATGAGTCAACGAATGATAAAAATTGCACAGTAAGCTGTAAACTTTGCATTTTCAAGGATGGCAGAAAGGCCATCACGGAACTTGGGACCAGATATTCGTCGTGGTTGTGATCGCCGTAAGGATCACGAGTCAATTTATTAAAGACCACATTGGTGGTGTGTTTTACCACGTTGGTGGTGTATCTTACATTGTTCGTGGTGTGTTTTACCACATTGGTGGTGTTTGTGATCAGAGGATGATCACGGTTGGTAAGTTGTCCTCAGGGACATTCGAGCATGATCACAACATGTTGACATATAGTGTTGCATCTTTAATAATTGGCTAAATATCATGATATTGTTTGTCATTATGATAATGCTTGCTGTGAGCTTGCAAGTACATTCAATGTACTGACCTGGCGTGTCATGCCAGCTTTCAGGAAAGTCTCGTTGGAAAGGAGCGCTGTTCGAGTCTAGATCGTGTCCACATCAGTGTCCCTGTGACATGGAGCTTCCGTTACGACGTTATTCCGCTGCCATGTAGTTGTTTGGATCGAGGCCCCTTTATGTTCACTAAATAATGTACATATTGTTCGGCCGCACCGAGTGTGCCGCTTGGCCTCGACCACTGTTGTAATATGAACTCTGTTCCGCTAGCATCAATAAAGCGGTTGTTTTCTGTACCAATTGTTGTGTGTTGCCAGAAGACATGGTCTCTGGGCTGGCAATGCAGGGTAAACCGGTCGCTCTGAGCCGGGGTGCCACAACGATTGGTATCAGAGCCGCACTGACTGTAGGCCACGCTAGACTACGACGTGTTAACTGGACGCTAGGCGCGAGAAAAATTTGAGTGCCGGTACCAGTCATAGCTGGTTGTTGCATTCTAGTCATTTGATTATTATTGTTATGCTAACCTGCTAATGGTTGTGAGTGTAGATGGCTCCGGTGCCGTATCCGTGCCAGTTGCAGCTGATGCCGTACACGTCACCGCACCTTCTCCGCAACGTGTGGCGTCGGCTGTACCCTCACGGAGACGAACCCGTCTACCGTGTGTACCGGGAGCGTCTGGCAGACTCAGTGTATGAGTATCACGCAATGGTTACTCTACGCACCAGTTCCGATTCCGGCTCTTACAATCGCACTTCTCGGAGCGGTTACGCCTCGACCGCTTCTCAGGCTGTCCAGTTTGCCGCATTTGAGATCCTTGTCGAGCTTTGTTATACCGAGGTTCAAATGGAGCACCACCTAGGTTTCTATTACTACCCATCTTTACACGACAATGGTCGTGTCCGTTTTCCCCTCGTTGACCCAGAGTCTGATAGTGTTGCTAGCCATCTTGCTTGTTATATCACTGCTAGCTATCTGATGATCCACGAGCTGGCTCGAGAGCTGACTCGTGCTCGTACTGCTTTAGCCGCTACCTTGCTCACTACTAGATCCACCACTACTCCGTCCTCACTGGGATTTACCCCGTATGTCCCAGTTAGTTCTAGCTCCCCTCTTTCGCCGGTTACTCCCCCGAGTAGCACAGGCGTCTCCGCCGTGAACCATCTCAGTACTTCTGCCGAGTGGGTCTCACTTCTCGCTACCCCTGCAGCCCCGATGCTTCATCCTACTCCTGCCCCTGAGGGAGAGCCCTCGAGGCAGCGTCGTCATGTTACCTTTAACCCGGAGGTTTCCGTTAACCATGTCAGTTCAGGATCTGAGACCGCTTCAGGGGAGGACACCACAACACCAGCAGAGCAGTAGTATCTTTGAGTATTTGCAGTCATCTTGATGGTGCATGGATGTAGTTGTATGAGTTATGATGCTTCATGTATGAGAGTAGTGGAACCAGCCTTGTAGTTTAATTGTCATGTATGAGTCCATGTACAGTTATGTTGGGACTTTAATCGCCATATTTTCTTCGCACTGTTTGGTCTTTTTCGAGAGTTGTTGCTGGCTTTTCCCCCAATTTTATTCTTGGATGTCTCTCATCTCGATTGCGTTGCCTTGGGAAAAAAATACTCAATAGGATGACACGGGGAGGCATCAGTAGCAACGTTCGCGCAAGAACTCCTGTTCGTTGTTCCGCACGACAGGCAGGATATTCTCCCGAGCCGAATGTTCAGCCACCACCTCCACCACCTGATCCTCCATCCACCGAGCAAGTTCTATGTATGTCTGAAGAGAAAAGGAACAATGATCTGATTGAAATATTGAGAAGTGTGCAAGCTATGGTTGGATAGAATAGAAATCAGAATGGTCACCACTCAAAGCTGTCAGATTTTTAGAGGACCAATCCACCCAGTTTCAGTCAGGTTGTTGACCCATTGGATGCAGACGACTGGTTGCGTACCATGGAGAAAAAGCTTGAGATCGTCCGTACTGAAGGAAATGATAAAGTCACATTTGCAAACCATTACCTTGAGGGCGCAACTGCCATATGGTGGGAAAATACAAAAGCCATGTGGCCGATTGATGAGGAAGTCACCTGGGAAAAATTCAAGGATAAGTTCCACAAGTATCACATGCCTACTGGAGTTATGAAGGCCAAACAACGTGAATTTCTCGCGCTCATCCAAGGAAATCAGTCTATGGCTGAGTATCTTCAAAATTTCAATCATTTGTCCCGTTACTCTCTGTATGACGGGGCCACTGAAGAAAGGAAGATTGACAGATTTCTTGGAGGTTTAAATCCACAACTTCGGTGTGCTCTCAGTATGTTTGATTTCACCGATTTCCAAACTCTGGTGGACAAAGCGTTCATTGCTGAATGAGAGCACAAGCTTATATCGGATAATAGGTCTGCTAACAACGACAACAAGCACAAGTTTGAGCCAAAGAAGGATGGACAACCTGTGCAAAAAGCTCGTACCTGGCAGCCGAATCAGGTGGAATACAGGCCAAATTGGCAGCAAAATGTTAATAGGACCACCACTCAAGTCAAGAATATTGTAACCAGTCCAACACATGAGGAGCGCCAGCGCAATAATACTTGTTTCCTTTGCGGGCAGGCCGGACATTATGCCAAATAGTGCCCCAAGAACAACAAGGTGAATGCCGTGAGCAGGCCACAAGTCAACTTTATGGAGTTAGGGCCAACTGGGTAAACCGAGCATGCTTAACCGGCATAGCTAGCAAATGGCAAGGTGCTCCTCCAAGATCCGGGGGTCGGCATGAATGGCAGCCATCGCGACCTCATCCGCGCGTGCGGCCGGGATTTGCTTCTCCGCTGCCAAATGCTCCTTGAGATTCTGGCTATACTGCGTGCACCATGGCTTAGGGCGACGCTTATTTGATGGAGGGGTCGTTGATTTGGGTGGAAGGTGTCACGCTCGCTCCCGCGGTTGGGGCATGTGGGATTTGGAAGGAGGAGGATGGGGGTCGGGTGTGGATTACCTGCCTGGATAGATGAGGCCGAGCGGCGTGAAGGAGGGTCACCGACGAGGAAGCGGCGCTGCAAGCAAGGAGTGAAGGTTTCAACTTGGAAAGGAAGGCGGAAAGAGGGGAAATGTGGCTTTTGGTAAGGGGGAGGGGGCGGGGAGGTACATATTTCCGCGGAAGCCGAAAATTTGGAATTGCTTCAGCCAAAAAATTGGCGCGCAAAGTGTCATCAGACAAAGTCCCTTATTAAGAACTGTGTACAATATGTGGACATCACAAACAGTTTAGATAGTTTCACCCGTGTGTGATGAGTTTGAACGTCAAAAGTTTTGGTTCGAATTTCCATGGTTACAGTGGTCATCCACGTCATTGCATAATTTGGGTACACAAAGGAGACTACAACACACCTACACTTCTTAATCGAGCAAGTTCAGCAATTAAACAGAGCTAGCTGACCTAAACATTACTCTAACAAATTAAAGTCCAACGCTATTAATTAAATAAAACAAAGAGTACTACTACAACTGGTGATTGTCGATCTCCACCGCTGCCTCCATGTCCAGCTCGCGCCCGACGGTCTCCTGGGGAAGGGGCTCCATGGCATCCATCGCTCCATACTCGGTAAGCATCTCGCCAGCCGTGTCCGCCATCTCTTTGGAATAGGCTGCCACAAGCTGGGCTTGGACGGGCTCCGCCGTCGCAAGGTATGCAGCGGAGGAACGAACGGCTGCTCGAACGCTCTCGGCGATTGCCAGCTCTTCGGCCGTGGGTTGTCGACCGTTGTCGGAGAAGCTTCATTCGATTTGTGCGGTGACCACTAGGAGCTGGGCATGGGCGGCCTCGATATGGTCGTGGGTGGCCTCCATAAGGGCTAAGGCCGCCGCTGCAGAACGGACAACTGCTGTGCCGCTCTCGCCAGTTGCTATCCCCAAGGCAGATGTTGCTGCCGCCACTCGAGAAGCAATAATGGTCGTTTGGGCTGCCTTTGCTGCCCGGTCACAGATTGCAGCCGTGCTCATGCACCTTGTTAGCACGCGCCTGGCGGCTGCAGCTGTGCTCTCGCTGGAGTGGGCTACCGAAGTTGCCCTCATGACGCGGGTCCACATGCCCATCTTTCACCGGTGACGATTGAATAGTGAAATGATATTTGGGGAGCGAGATGATAACCCACAAGTATAGGGGATCGCAACAGTTTTCGATAAGTAAGAGTGTCGAACCCAATGAGGAGCTAATGGTAGAACAAATATTCCCTCAAGTTCTATCGACCACCGATACAACTCTACGCACGCTTGACGTTCGCTTTACCTAGAACAAGTATGAAACTAGAAGTACTTTGTAGGTGTTGTCGGATAGGTTTGCAGGATAATAAAGAGTATGTAAATAAAAAGTAGGGGCTGTTTAGATAAAGAAACAGTAAAGTAAATATAGCGAGTGTGGAAAAGTGGTGGTAGGAGTTGCGAAATTGCGCCTTAAGCAATTGACTACTTTACTAGACCGATATCAAGTATTATGTGGGAGAGGCCACTGCTAGCATGTCATCCCTTACATGGAATTCTATGCACTTATGATTGGAACTATTAGAAAGCATCCGCAACTACTAATGTTCATTAAGGTAAAACCCAACCATAGCATTAAGATATATTGGTCCCCCTTCAATCCCGTATGCATCAATTTCTATGCTAGGTTGAAGCTTCTGTCACTCTTGCCCTCCAATACATAGTCCTATCAACATACAACTAACCCTATGGTGTGATCCACACGCGCGCTCATATGATGGGCACCAAAGGACAGCAACATAACCACAAGCAAATTAAATCAATCATAGCAATTCATCAACCACCGATAGGACAACGAAAATCTACTCAGACATCATAGGATGGCAACACATCATTGGATAATAATATGAAGCATAAAGCACCATGTTCAAGTAGAGGGTACAGCGGGTTGCGGGAGAGTGGACCGCTGTAGATAGAGGGGGGAAGGTGATGGAGATGTTGGTGAAGATGGCGGAGGTGTTGGTGAAGATCGCGGTGATGATGATGATGGCCGCGGCGGTGTTCCGGCGCCACCGGAGGAGAGGGGGAGAGGGGCCCCCTTCTTCATCTTCTTCCTTGACCTCCTCCCTAGATGGGAGAAGGGTTTCCCCTCTGGTCCTTGGCCTCCAAGGCATGGGAGGGGCGAGAGCCCCTCCGAGATTGGATCTATCTCTCTGTTTCTCTCTGGTTCTGCGTTCTGTTCTGGCTCTGTTTCCCCGTTTCGTATATATATGGAGATCCATAACTCCGATTGGCCTGAAACCTTTGCCATGTTTTTTCTGAATATTAGATTTCCTGCGGCAAAAGAAGAGCGTCAACCGCCTTACGGTGGGCTCACGAGGGTAGGGGGCGCGCCCTAAGGGGGGGCGCCTGAAGGAAATATGCCCTAGAGGCAATAATAAAGTTATTATTTATTTCCTTATAATCATGATAAATGTTTATTATTCATGCTGGAATTGTATTAACCGGAAACATAATACATGTGTGAATACATAGACAAACAAAGTGTCACTAGTATGCCTCTACTTGACTAGCTCGTTAATGAAAGATGGTTATGTTTCCTGACCATGAACAATGAGTTGTTATTTGATTAACGAGGTCACATCATTAGTTGAATGATCTGATTGACATGACCCATTCCATTAGCTTAGCACCCGATCGTTTAGTATGTTGCTATTGCTTTCTTCATGACTTATACATGTTCCTATGACTATGAGATTATGCAACTCCCGTTTGCCGGAGGAACACTTTGGGTGCTACCAAACGTCACAACGTAACTGGGTGATTATAAAGGAGCATTACAGGTGTCTCCAAAGGTAGATGTTGGGTTGGCATATTTCGAGATTAGGATTTGTCACTCCGATTGTCGGAGAGGTATCTCTGGGCCCTCTCGGTAATACACATCACATAAGCCTTGCAAGCATTACAACTAATATGTTAGTTGTGAGATGATGTATTACGGAACGAGTAAAGAGACTTGCCGGTAATGAGATTGAACTAGGTATTGGATACCGACGATCGAATCTCGGGCAAGTAACATACCGATGACAAAGGGAACAACGTATGTTGTTATGCGGTCTGACCGATAAAGATCTTCGTAGAATATGTAGGAGCCAATATGGGCATCCAGGTCCCGCTATTGATTATTGACCGGAGACGTGTCTCGGTCATGCCTACATTGTTCTCGAACCCGTAGGGTCCGCACGCTTAAGGTTACGATGACAGTTATATTATGAGTTTATGCATTTTGATGTACCGAAGGTTGTTCGGAGTCCCGATGTGATCACGGACATGACGAGGAGTCTCGAAATGGTCGATACGTAAAGATTGATATATTGGAAGCCTATATTTGGATATCGAAAGTGTTCCGGGTGAAATCGGGATTTTACCGGGTTACCGGGAGGTTACCGGAACCCCCCGGGAATCATATGGGCCTTAGTGGGCCTTAGTGGAAAGGTGAAAGGGCTGCCCATAAGGGCTGCGCGCCTCCCCCCTCCCCTAGTCCTATTAGGACTAGGAGAGGTGGCCGGCCACCCCTCTCCCTCTTTCCCCCTTGGGGAATCCTAGTTGGAATAGGATTGGGGGGGGGGGGGAGTCCTACTCACGGAAGGAGTAGGACTCCTCCTACGCCCTCCTCCTGGCCGGCGCCTCCCTCCCCCCTTGGCTCCTTTATATACTGAGGCAGAGGCACCCCAGAAACACACAAGTTGATCCACGTGATCTATTACTTAGCCGTGTGCGGTGCCCCCTGCCACCATATTCCTCGATAATACTGTAGCGGAGTTTAGGCGAAGCCCTGCTGCTGTAGTTCATCAAGATCATCACCACGCCGTCGTGCTGACGGAACTCTTCCCCGACACTTTGCTGGATCGGAGTCCGGGGATCGTCATCGAGCTGAACGTGTGCTCGAACTCGGAGGTGCCGTAGTTTTGGTGCTTGATCGGTTGGATCGTGAAGACGTACGACTACTTCCTCTATGTCGTGTCAGCGCTTCCGCAGTCGGTCTGTGTTGGGTACGTAGACAACACTCTCCCCTCTCGTTGCTATGCATCACATGATGTTGCGTGTGCGTAGGAATTTTTTTGAAATTACTATGAAACCCAACAGTGGCATCCGAGCCTAGGTTATTTATGTTGATGTTATATGCACGAGTAGAACACAAGTGAGTTGTGGACGATACAAGTCATACTGCCTACCAGCATGTCATACTTTGGTTGGGCGGTATTGTTGGACAAGACGACCCGGACCAACCTTACGCGTACGCTTACGCGAGACCGGTTCCCTCGACGTGCTTTGCACATAGATGGCTTGCGGGCGACTGTCTCTCCAACTCTAGTTGAACCAAGTATGGCTACGCCCGGTCCTTGCGAAGGTTAAAACGGAGTCTATTTGACAAACTATTGTTGTGGTTTTGATGCGTAGGTGAGATTGGTTCTTTCTTAAGCCCGTAGCAGCCACGTAAAACTTACAACAACAAAGTAGAGGATGTCTAACTTGTCTTTGCAGGGCATGTTGTGATGTGATATGGTCAAGGCATGATGCTGAATTTTATTGTATGAGATGATCATGTTTTGTAACCGAGTTATCGGCAACTGGCAGGAGCCATATGGTTGTCGCTTTATTGTATGCAATGCAATCGCGATGTAATGCTTTACTTTATTACTAAACGGTAGTGATAGTCGTGGAAGCATAAGATTGGCGAGACGACAACGATGCTATGATGGAGATCAAGGTGTCGCGCCGGTGACGATGGTGATCATGACGGTGCTTCGGAGATGGAGATCACAAGCACAAGATGATGATGGCCATATCATATCACTTAAATTGATTGCATGTGATGTTTATCTTTTTATGCATCTTATCTTGCTTTGATTGACGGTAGCATTATAAGATGACCTCTCACTAAATTATCAAGAAGTGTTCTCCCTGAGTATGCACCATTGCCAAAGTTCGTCATGCCCAGACACCACGTGATGATCGGGTGTGATAAGCTCTACGTCCATCTACAACGGGTGCAAGCCAGTTTTTGCACAAGCAGAATACTCAGGTTAAACTTGACGAGCCTAGCATATGCAGATATGGCCTCGGAACATGGAGACCGAAAGGTCGAGCGTGAATCATATAGTAGATATGATCAACATAAACGATGTTCACCATTGAAAACTACTCCATCTCACGTGATGATCGGTTATGGTTTAGTTGATTTGGATCACGTAATCACTTAGAAGATTAGAGGGATATCTATCTAAGTGGGAGTTCTTTAGTAATATGATTAATTGAACTTAAATTTATCATGAACTTAGTCCCTGATAGTATCTTGCTTGTTTATGTTGATTGTAGATAGATGGCTCGTGCTGTTGTTCCATTGAATTTTAATGCGTTCCTTGAGAAAGCAAAGTTGAAAGATGATGGTAGCAATTACACGGACTGGGTCCGTAACTTGAGGATTATCCTCATTGCTGCTCAGAAAAATTATGTCCTGGAAGCACCGCTGAGTGCCAGGCCTGCTGCTGGAGCAACACGAGATGTTATGAACGTCTGGCAGAGCAAAGCTGATGACTACTCGATAGTTCAGTGTGCCATGCTTTACGGCTTAGAATCGGGACTTCAACGACGTTTTGAACGTCATGGAGCATATGAGATGTTCCAGGAGTTGAAGTTAATATTTCAAGCAAATGCCCGAATTGAGAGATATGAAGTCTCCAATAAGTTCTATAGCTGCAAGATGGAGGAGAACAGTTCTGTCAGTGAGCATATACTCAAAATGTCTGGGTATAATAATCACTTGATTCAATTGGGAGTTAATCTTCCGGATGATTGCATCATTGACAGAATTCTCCAATCACTGCCACCAAGCTACAAGAGCTTCGTGATGAACTATAATATGCAAGGGATGAACAAGACTATTCCCGAGCTCTTCGCAATGCTGAAAGCTGCGGAGGTAGAAATCAAGAAGGAGCATCAAGTGTTGATGGTTAACAAGACCACTAGTTTCAAGAAAAAGGGCAAAGGGAAGAAGAAGGGGAACTTCAAGAAGAACGGCAAGCAAGTTGCTGCTCAGGAGAAGAAACCCAAGTCTGGACCTACGCCTGAAACTGAGTGCTTCTACTGCAAGCAGACTTGTCACTAGAAATGGAACTGCCCCAAGTATTTGGCGGATAAGAAGGATGGCAAGGTGAACAAAGGTATATGTGATATACATGTTATTGATGTGTACCTTACTAGAGCTCGCAGTAGCACCTGGGTATTTGATACTGGTTCTGTTGCTAATATTTGCAACTCGAAATAGGGACTACGGAATAAGCGGGCACTGGCAAAGGACGAGGTGACGATGCGCGTGGGAAACGGTTCCAAAGTCGATGTGATCGCGGTCGGCGCTACCTCTACATCTACCTTCAGGATTAATATTAGACCTAAATAATTGTTATTTGGTGCCAGTGTTGAGCATGAACATTATATCTGAATCTTGTTTAACGCGAGACGGTTATTCATTTAAATAAGAGAATAATGGTTGTTCTATTTATATGAGTAATATCTTTTATGGTCATGCACCCTTGAAGAGTGGTCTATTTTTATTGAATCTCGATAGTAGTAATACACATATTCATAATGTTGAAGCCAAAAGATGCAGAGTTGATAATGAAAGTGCAACTTATTTGTGGCACTGTCGTTTAGGTCATATCGGTGTAAAGCGCATGAAGAAACTCCATACTGATGGACTTTTGGAACCACTTGATTATGAATCACTTGGTACTTGCGAACCGTGCCTCATGGGCAAGATGACTAAAACACTGTTCTCCGGTACTATGGAGAGAGCAACAGATTTGTTGGAAATCATACATACCGATGTATGTGGTCCGATGAATATTGAAGCTCGTGGCGGATATCGTTATTTTCTCACCTTCACAGATGATTTAAGCAGATATGGATATATCTACTTAATGAAACATAAGTCTGAAACATTTGAAAAGTTCAAAAAAATTCAGAGTGAAGTTGAAAATCATCGTAACAAGAAAATCAAATTTCTACGATCTGATCATGGAGGAGAATATTTGAGTTACGAGTTTGGTGTACATTTGAAAAACTGTGGAATAGTTTCGCAACTCACGCCACCCGGAACACCACAGCGTAATGGTGTGTCCGAACGTCATAATCATACTTTACTAGATATGGTGCGATCTATGATGTCTCTTACTGATTTACCGCTATCATTTTGGGGTTATGCTCTAGAGACGGCTGCATTCACGTTAAATAGGGCACCATCAAAATCCGTTGAGACGACGCCTTATGAACTGTGGTTTGGCAAGAAACCAAAGTGGTCGTTTCTTAAAGTTTGGGGCTGTGATGCTTATGTGAAAAAGCTTCAACTTGATAAGCTCGAACCCAAATCGGAGAAATGTGTCTTCATAGGATACCCAAAGGAAACTGTTGGGTACACCTTCTATCACAGATCTGAAGGCAAGACATTCGTTGCTAAGAATGGATCCTTTCTAGGGAAGGAGTTTCTCTCGAAAGAAGTGAGCGGGAGGAAAGTAGAACTTGACGAGGTAACTGTACCTGCTCCCTTACTGGAAAGTAGTTCATCACAGAAAACTGTTTCAGTGACACCTACACCAGTTAGTGAGGAAGCCAATGATAATGATCATGAAACTTCAGATCAAGATACTACTGAACCTCATAGATCAACCAGAGTAAGGTCCGCACCAGAGTGGTACGGTAATCCTGTTCTGGAAGTCATGCGACTAGATCATGATGAACCTACGAACTATGAAGAAGCGATGGTGAGCCCAGATTCCGCAAAGTGGCTTGAAGCCATGAAATCTGAGATGGGATCCATGTATGAGAACAAAGTATGGACTTTGGTTGACTTGCCCGATGATCGGCATGCAATTGAGAATAAATGGATCTTTAAGAAGAAGACTGACGCTGATGGTAATGCTACTGTCTACAAAGCTCGACTTGTCGCAAAAGGTTTTCGGCAAGTTCAAGGGATTGACTACGATGAGACCTTCTCACCCGTAGCGATGCTTAAGTCCGTCCGAATCATGTTAGCAATTGCCGCATTTTATGATTATGAAATTTGGCAGATGGATGTCAAAACTGCATTCCTGAATGGATTTCTGGAAGAAGAGTTGTATATGATGCAACCGGGAGGTTTTGTCGATCCAAAGGGAGCTAACAAAGTATGCAAGCTCCAGCGATCCATTTATGGACTGGTGCAAGCCTCTCGGAGTTGGAATAAACGTTTTGATAGTGTGATCAAAGCATTTGGTTTTATACAGACTTTCGGAGAAGCCTGTATTTACAAGAAAGTGAGTGGGAGCTTTGTAGCATTTCTGATATTATATGTGGATGACTAATTGCTAATTGGAAATGATATAGAATTTCTGGATAGCATAAAGGGATACTTGAATAAAAGTTTTTCAATGAAAGACCTCAGTGAAGCTACTTACATATTAGGCATTAAGATCTATAGAGATAGATTAAGACGCTTAATTGGACTTTCACAAAGCACATACCTTGACAAAATTTTGAAGAAGTTCAAAATGGATCAAGCAAAGAAAGGGTTCTTGCCTGTGTTACAAGGTGTGAAGTTGAGTAAGACTCAATGCCCGACCACTGCAGAAGGTAGAGAGAATATGAAAGATGTTCCCTATGCATCAGCCATAGGATCTATCATGTATGCAATGCTGTGTACCAGACCTGATGTGTGCCTTGCTATAAGTTTAGCAGGGAGGTACCAAAGTAATCTAGGAGTGGATCACTGGACAGCGGTCAAGAACATCCTGAAATACCTGAAAAGGACTAAGGATATGTTTCTCGTATATGGAGGTGACAAAGAGCTCACCGTAAAAGGTTACGTTGATGCAAGCTTTGACACTGATCCGGACGATTCTAAATCGCAAAGCGGGTATGTGTTTACATTAAACGGTGGAGCTGTCACTTGGTGCAGTTCCAAACAAAGCGTCGTAGCAGGATCTACATGTGAAGCGGAGTACATAGCTGCTTCGGAAGCAGCGAACGAAGGAGTCTGGATGAAGGAGTTCATATCCGATCTAGGTGTCATACCTAATGCATCGGGTCCAATGAAAATCTTTTGTGACAATACTGGTGCAATTGCCTTGGCAAAGGAATCCAGATTTCACAAAAGGACCAAACACATCAAGAGACGCTTCAACTCCATCCGGGATCTAGTCTAGGTGGGAGACATAGAGATTTGCAAGATACATACGGATCTGAATGTAGCAGACCCGTTGACTAAGCCTCTTCCACGAGCAAAACATGATCAGCACCAAGGCTCCATGGGTGTTAGAATCATTCCAGTGTAATCTAGATTATTGACTCTAGTGCAAGTGGGAGACTGAAGGAAATATGCCCTAGAGGCAATAATAAAGTTATTATTTATTTCCTTATAATCATGATAAATGTTTATTATTCATGCTGGAATTGTATTAACCGGAAACATAATACATGTGTGAATACATAGACAAACAAAGTGTCACTGGTATGCCTCTACTTGACTAGCTCCTTAATCAAAGATGGTTATGTTTCCTGACCATGAACAATGAGTTGTTATTTGATTAACGAGGTCACATCATTAGTTGAATGATCTGATTGACATGGCCCATTCCATTAGCTTAGCACCCGATCGTTTAGTATGTTGCTATTGCTTTCTTCATGACTTATACATGTTCCTATGACTATGAGATTATGCAACTCCCGTTTGCCGGAGGAACACTTTGGGTGCTACCAAACATCACAACGTAACTGGGTGATTATAAAGGAGCATTACAGGTGTCTCCAAAGGTAGATGTTGGGTTGGCGTATTTCGAGATTAGGATTTGTCACTCCGATTGTCGGAGAGGTATCTCTGGGCCCTCTCGGTAATACACATCACATAAGCCTTGCAAACATTACAACTAATATGTTAGTTGTGAGATGATGTATTACGGAACGAGTAAAGAGACTTGCCGGTAATGAGATTGAACTAGGTATTGGATACCGACGATCGAATCTCGGGCAAGTAACATACCGATGACAAAGGGAACAACGTATGTTGTTATGCGGTCTGACCGATAAAGATCTTCGTAGAATATGTAGGAGCCAATATGGGCATCCAGGTCCCACTATTGGTTATTGACCGGAGACGTGTCTCGGTCATGTCTACATTGTTCTCGAACCCGTAGGGTCCGCACGCTTAAGGTTACGATGACAGTTATATTATGAGTTTATGCATTTTGATGTACCGAAGGTTGTTCAGAGTCCCGGATGTGATCACGGACATGACGAGGAGTCTCGAAATGGTTGAGACGTAAAGATTGATATATTGGAAGCCTATATCTGGATATCGGAAGTGTTCCGGGTGAAATCGGGATTTTACCGGGTTACCGGGAAGTTACCGGAACCCCCCGGGAATCATATGGGCCTTAGTGGGCCTTAGTGGAAAGGTGAAAGGGCTGCCCATAAGGGCTGCGTGCCTCCCCCCCTCCCCTAGTCATATTAGGACTAGGAGAGGTGGCCGGCCACCCCTCTCCCTCTTTCCCCCTTGGGGAATCCAAGTTGGAATAGGATTGGGGGGGGGGGGGGGAGTCCTACTCCCGGAAGGAGGTGGACTCCTCCTGCGCCCTCCTCCTGGCCGGCGCCCCCCTCCCCCCTTGGCTCCTTATATACTGAGACAGAGGCACCCCAGAAACACACAAGTTGATCCACATGATCTATTCCTTAGTCGTGTGCGGTGCCCCCTGCCACCATATTCCTCGATAATACTGTAGCGGAGTTTAGGCGAAGCCCTGCTGCTGTAGTTCATCAAGATCGTCACCACGCCGTCGTGCTGACGGAACTCTTCCCTGACAATTTGCTGGATCGGAGTCCGGGGATCGTCATCGAGCTGAACGTGTGCTCGAACTCGGAGGTGCCGTAGTTTCGGTGCTTGATCGGTTGGATCGTGAAGACGTACGACTACTTCCTCTACGTCGTGTCAGCGCTTCCGCAGTCGGTCTGCGTTGGGTACGTAGACAACACTCTCCCCTCTCGTTGCTATGCATCACATGATCTTGCGTGTGCATAGGAATTTTTTTGAAATTATTACGAAACCCAACAGCGCCCCCCTGCCTCGTGACCACCTCGGGCACTAGTTCGCGTTGATTTTCCTTCCGAATTTTCCATATTTTCCAAAAATAAGCACCGTCCGTTTTTATCCCGTTTGGACTCCATTTGATATGGATATTCTGCGAAACCAAAAACATGCAACAGACAGGAACTGGCACTGGGCACTTGATCAATATGTTAGTCCCAAAAATAATATAAAAAGTTGCCAAAAAGTATATGAAAGTTGAATAATATTGGCATGGGACAATCAAAAATTATAGATACGAAGGAGACGTATCACGAGCTAGTGTGCTTGAGATGCCGGCAGTGGACTGTAGCCGACGCACCTTCTCGCGTAAGCCATTGGCGTACTATACACTGACGGTGCTCCAGGATATTTTGTGTTGCATCTCACACGGTTACTGATAATAAACTATGTGTGATCTACTTGATTTTTCATCTTGATTTGAATTACATAATGGGGTCACAGCGGCAATGGACGGTGTTTTAATTGCTAGACCTTTTATCTGGAGTGAACATGCAACTATATGTGTTTCGTAAAAGAATTGGAATTATTCAAGGTTCGTTTGAACATTTTATACAGTATATTGGTTTTCTAGCCATTTCAGGTGCATAATTCAAAATTTGAACTACATGCACATGCTCCAATGCATATAAATTGGTTCAAAAAGCAAATCTGTGTCCTTGGGTGCATGCTTAGGTCCCATGCAAGAAATGGGAATGAATTTCAAACACCAGGGCATCGTTGATTGCCGGCAAAACATTGAGATGCTTGGTTTTTAAATTCTAGTAAATCCAAAACCCGTCTAAAATTCATGAAACTTGGCATGCTATCATGGAGTGGCATCAACATGCTGTGGTAAATTTTTGTCACATTTGGGGCAGGTTTGGGTATATGCTTCTCACAAACCGGAGCTTCTCACAACAAGCATGATGGTTTTCGGAAGGGAACGTCCCACCTTTGGGGACAAAACGATATCCATTGCCTCTTATTGCTTTGAATTTTTTTTCTCGTGTCAACATCGAACAACATGAGTGTTGTGTGAGTTTTTGTGATTTTTCGGGGTTCGTTTGGACATTTTTATGCATTAACTGAGTTTTCAATGCATTTATGTGCATAATTCAAATTTGAACTACATGCACATGCTCCAGTGCATATAAATTGGTTGAAAAATCAAATTTGTGTCCTTGGGTGCATGCTTAGGTCCCATGCAAGAAAGGGGAATGAATTTCAAACACCAGGGCACCGTTGCTTGTCGGCAAAACATTGAGATGCCTCATTTTTAAATTCTAGTAAATCCAAAACTCGTCTGAAATTCATGAAACTTGGCATGCTTTCATGCAGCGGCATCAACATGCCATGGTAAAATTTTTGTCCCGTTTGGGGTAGGTTTGGGTATATGCTTCTCACAAACCAGAGCTTCTCACAACAAGCATCATGGTTTCGGTAGGGAACATCCCACCTTTGGGGACAAAACGATATCCATTGCCTCTTATTGCTTCAAAATTTTTTATCGTGTCAACATAGAGCAATAGGAGTGTTGTGTCAATTTTGTGATTTTTCGGGGTTTGTTTGGACATTTTTATGCATTAACTGAGTTTTCAATGCATTTAAGTGCATAATTGAAATTTGAACTACATGCACATGCTCCAGTGCATATAAATTGGTTGAAAAATCAAATCTGTGTCCTTGGGTGCATGCTTAGGTCCCATGCAAGAAATGGGAATGAATTTCTAACACCAGGGCACCATTGATTATCGGCAAAACATTGAGATGCCTGGTTTTTAAATTCCAGTAAATCCAAAACTCGTCTGAAATTCATGAAACTTGGCATGCTATCATGGAATGGCACCCGACATGCTGTGGTATTTTCCGTGTCCATTTTGAGAGAAGGCGCACTCAAATAATGACAGCCAACAAAGGCATTTTGAAAAAAATAGCTGCCACTTTAATATTTCAAACGTTTGTATAATTCAAACTGTGTGCGTTCTGTTAACCATTCACGTGGCGCCACGTGTCTTGGTTTTAATGGCTGTAGGAGGTGCCGTGCGGACAGCTGCTTGACCTTGACTGAATGGGAGGCGTGCGAGCACCGTCCAGTGCGCAAGCTAACCGAGAGGCGTGCAAGCTGTCCTTGAATGCGTAGGCTCACCGGGAAGCGTGCAAGTTGTACGTTGCGTAGGCTCAATGGGAAGCGAGCCCTTTGACTTCCATGGCCACTCGCCTTGCTCACATCCTCTCCATTAATGGCGCCCAAGCCGCAGTTTAATTTGCTTTTTTAAATATAAAACAATCATCGCAAACATTTTAGTTAGAACGCCCGTATGCAAACCGACAGCTTCCCCAGGAAGCCAAATGAAAATGTGCCGAGCAGGATTTCTGCTGCTCCTGATTGCAAACGTTTTAGATAGAACACCCGTATGCAAAGTGAGAGCAGTGCAGGATTTGGGCATGCCTTCAGCGCAAACGATTGTTTTGGATGACCCGTGTGCAACCACGTACAAACAATTTGGTAAGATTTGTCAATCCTTGTAACACTGCGATTTGTCAAAATGTGAAGCTAAAAATCACTAGCAGTATCTAATTTTTGCAACTAAAATTCAGTAATTAAGCATAGATTTCATTCATAGATTAAGCAGTCGTTCTTAATTTATACAAACAGTTCAACTTGACAACTGAACCGACCAAACTTTTCCCCAATTTTTGCCAACCACGTACTGAAATAGCTAGTTCAACTGTATATACTAGCTAATTTTAAGTACGTTGTACAGTTCCACCACATCTATAGTCAGATGAACTGAACAAAATAGCCCCTAAATACTAATACTACTGCGGAGGGTCTTTGTACTACTTCCGGCTGCCTCTCCTCTACCGAGCGCGCTCATTAAGAGGCAGAGGAGGAGGAGCCTACCGACGAGCTAGGCAACCGCAATATGGTGCTTGCCGCTGTTGCAGCTTCCGCGACGCTCACCTTGAAAGCCCTCTGCCGCTCCAGACGACCCCTCTCGAGGCGGTGGTTCTCCTCGTAGATCTCCTGATTCCTTGCCTCTAAGGCGGCGTGTACCACGACCACGGTGGCGGTAAGGCTCTTTGCATGCTCGATGAGGCACTCCTCCTCCTCTCGCAAGAACTCGGCGTAGCGCGCAAGGTCGCTGACGCACGTGCGGGCATCCACCTCCGCCTCCCGCCTTCGGGCGGCGGAGCTGGTGATGACCCCGGCGGTCGATGATGGGCTGGCGGCCACGGCGGTCGACGACGAGGTGGCGGCCACGACCAACACCTCCCGCCTTCGGGCCGCGGTGGCGGAGCGGGTGATGGCCATAGTGCCCGCAAGTGGGGTGGAGGCCATGATGGCCACCTCCCGCCTTCGGGCCGCGGCGGCGGAGCGCGTGATGGCCCTGGCTTTCGATGGTGGTGTGGAGGCAACGGCGGCCGACAACAGCTGATGACGGGCACCAGCGGCACAGCGTGTGGTGGGTGTTCCACGCACACCCAGCAGGGACGCCACACGCACTACACTACGCCGCTGCCGCGGTGTAGCCTCCCAGCTGGAGCTATCCTCTGATGACGGCGGAGTGGCTGAGCGACGATGACGGACCGGTGCCATTGGAGATTGCGGGAGAAATAGACGAGATAAGCTACAGGGAGGGAGGGGAAAATGCGACGCAGGACTCGCCAGCCGTGAGGGTTTTTATAGCAGACCGGTAAGCATTGGGATTTTGGGGGATTTCACTGTGTCGGGTGGGAAGCTTGCGCGGGAACCTGTGAGGTTGCGCGGGAACGGGCTCACCGACGATTCATTGGCGCCACCGTTTGGCCAAAATAACGCCCCTGCGCACTGCGCAAGCTTGCGCTGTATGCCGTCTGCGACAGTGGGGTGACAAGACGTGCGAGAGGAGGACGAAAGGCCATGCACACATACGGTTAATAAAAAAATATTTGCGATTTAATTACCTACTATACAACCGTCCTGGTTTATGAGTATGATTTAACTAATAAAATACGAATGCATGTCACCAAAGATTATATAGTTGGATTTGTATTTGAACATAGTTTCCAAATATATAATTTTTAAAACATGCTTTAACATTTTGTTGGTTAAATTTGAGGGCAAAGTATGGCGCATAATATGAAGGAGACTATAGACTAGATGGAGGTAGTAGCACACGGCCGCTCTCTACGCAGTGACGCAACTGTCGACCGACTTGTAGGCGACCATTTCCTGCCTGTTCAACTGCTCTATGTGTGTGGTTGCTTGCGGTTCAAGCGGCCGCGATGCGCTCTGCTCGCGTCCCGCCGCGCACGCTCTACTCTCATGTCCCTCCGGGTGCTCTGCCCTCGTCCCTCCACGCACGCTGCCAGTGTTTGGGGCCGGCGCACAATCACACACATTCATGGGCAAGTGGTTGCACCGGGCGCAGCGCGATGATGCAGTTACCCACTGCAAAAACTGCCATGCGGACGCGTCGAGAATCCACGCCACCTGGCCCCATTTTATTCCAGCGGCCATTTACCTTCATCTGTCGTCTCACATGACACAGTAAGCACACCCACAAGGACACATACAGAGAGGACATCCAGCGGTTCCAATGGCGCTCCCAGCGGCCGAGGACGACAACGGCGGGCAGTTCACCATGCATCACGTAGTGGACACCCACGTGAGTGGGAAGGCCCTCTCGGTGGTGTACACGAACGATCCGGTCTCGGTGCAGAGCTCCATCCAAACTATGGAGCAGTTCCTTGCCGAGGACAAGTACCGAGTGGTCGGTGTCGACCTCGAGTACACCATCGGTCATGCCGGGCACGATCAGAAGGTTGTTGTCACCCAGTTGTGTGTGCGACATGACGTCCTCGTCTACCACTACCACCTTGCCACAAGGCCTTGCGAGCGTTTCTCCAAGTTTATCAACAATTCTGACTACAATTTTGCTACGATGGACACCACCAATGATCTAAAAGCGCTCAAGGTTTCGTACTTGAAATGCCCGAATCTTGTCAACATCCAAAGCCACTACAAGGTTTGGGGCAGCAACAAAAACAAAATGAACTCCCTGGTTGACCTCGCCTCGACCATCATCGACCCCTACTACATGAAGATGAAGAATGGGAGCAATAAGGACAGGAACGCCTGGCACAGTGTGTGGCATAAGAGACTGGATGAACAACATGTCAAGTATGCGGCCATGGACGCGTACACAAGCTACGAGATGTACAGGCGGATAGTTGACATGAGGAACTATCTTCTTCCTGACCCAGATGAGGGATCGAGCCACATAGCAGTGGCGGGAGCGTCACAATAAGTACATGACTAGATGATCGTTTCTCCTACTTTAGAATGCACACAATTGTTTATTGAGGTGTGTGTGAATGATCTGTATAGTCACTTACGTAATGGGATGTTTATTTCAGTTATATATATACATGTTATTCTACTATAGATAGAGCAAATCACACAGCTTGTTAGCAGCAATTGTCTGTGTTATTATTGGTCTTTGCACACATTTCTGATTACAGACCTGTTTGCCGCGTATCACACACACCTTGATCTGGCTGACTGTTTCTTTTGTGTTGCCTAATCACAAACAGTTCATCCGAGTGAACTGTATGCTCTATATCGCACACACCTTCATTAGGCTGCCCGTTTCTTTTGTTCCACCTCATTGCAAACAGTTCATTGAGCTGAACCATATGCCCTGCATCGCACACGCAACTAAAATCAGAACCGTGTTTGAAAGCTCCGCCATCGCAAACGTTTTGCACCTTTTTTGACGGTTCTTTTACACCACCGTTTGCGATTATGGCATCGCACACAGTTTTGTCAAAGGGTCTCTGATCGTAGTGTCGTGTTTGGACCATCCTGCAGTAGTGCTAGCTCCAGTGACCGTACGATGTCCATCCAACGGCCTAAGTGCTTCTTCAACCTCTGGTCTTCTTGATCCAGCGGCCCAAACTAGTGCCGGTCGTGCCGCGTGGTGCTGCCTCCCGTGGCCGGCTATGATGCCGCGGAGGCCTCACCGCCCCCTACTAATCCCATCACTGACCAGGCCATCCCTCTACTCACCCACACCCCCTGTTATTCTGCAGCGACGACAGCCTCACAGCGCAGCCGAACCAGTGAACCCTCGTACTCCTCTCCGCGTGGGCATCCACTGCCTTGTCTTCCCCGGCTCCACGTCGTCCCCTTCCTAGGCCTCACCGTCGTCGACCACCCTAGTGCTCTCGGTGCAGCGTGGTCAACATGGTTAAGGAATGACTTCCATCGGAAGACTACTGTACGTGGAGAGGCTGACAGCTGGATCCACATCAGCAGCAAGGAAGTGCCTCCTTATTATGCGCAAAATAATTATTCCTCCACGTGACAGCAGGAATCCACCGGACGGGCCACCGTATTTCGTGAAAAAGACATTCCCCCTGACTGCTGGGTCCCACCAGCCACATCTTCGCACGCAAGGAAGTGCCTGACAGTCAGGACCCACCTGGTCAAAGCGTACATAGCGTTGTCATTTTGGTCGCGAACGTGTACGTACATACTGGTCGATCGGTCTATCTGCAGGCTGCAACGATGAACCATGGCCGTGTAAGGAAGGGCACGTGTTGTAGTAGAGGGGCGCACGTAGCATGTAACGTAGTCCCGTTAATATCGTGTACACGTACGTATAGCGGCCAGGGTGCAAGAAAGTAAATACGGCCACATACATACATACGGGGGGGGGGGGTCTCGAACGCCTACTCACGCATACGTACGGCCAGGTCTCGTGTACATGGCTGGGTCGGAATGGAGAAACTGTGTGATCGTCATGTTCATGGGGAGGCAACGGAATGTGTTGTGTTCATCAGGAGGCAACAGAATACACCGTGTTCATCAGGAGCCAACCGGCTTGCACGGAACAACCGATCGAAACGAGGCCTGACGTACGGCAGAACGGAGGAAACTGCCTTGTGTTCGACCGGCCATGGTCAAAACGGGATCCTGTTCACTAGGAGGGGTCTGGCGTACCGCAAAACGGAGGAAATGGACTTCTCTTGGACCTCCTATGGTCGAAACGGGGTCCTGTTGATCGGGAGGGGTGTGGCATACCGCAAAACAGAGGAAACAGACTTGCGTTGGAGCGCTACGGTCGAAATGGGGTCGTGTTCATCGGGAGGGGTGTGGCGTACCACAAAACAGGACTCCACGGGATATTGTTCATCTCCACCGTCGACCTCCTCCAGCCTCCACGGGCTACTGTTCATCCACCGTCGACCTCCTCCAGCCTCCGCCTATGATTGTTCATCCACGGGCTCCTGTTGATCCAGCCTCCACCGCTCCTCCACTGACTACTGTTCAACCAGCCCTCTCCACGGGGTCCTGTTCAACCACCCCTCCACGAGCTACTATTCATCCAGCCCTTCACCAGCTACTGTTCAACCAGCCCTCCACGGGGTCCTGTTCATCCAGCCCTCCACGGGGTCCTGTTCATCCACCCCCAACCGGCTCGATCGGGGTCCTATTCATCCAGTGGCAACAACCTCTACTACCACGGGGTCCTGTTCATCCAACCCCCACGGGAAACTGTTCATCCAAAACCCCCCCAACAACGCTCACTGTTCATCCAGAGGCAGCATCAACCGGCTTCAGTTAGCAGCAGTGTGGCGAAGGAATTGATACGTCCATTTTGCATCATGCTTTTATATCAATATTTATTGCATTATGGGCTATTATTTCACATTATGTCACAATACTTATGGCAATTCTCTCTTATTTTATAAGGTTTACATAAGGAGGGAGAATGCCGGTAGCTGGAATTCTGGGCTGGAAAAGGAGCAAATATTAGAGACCTATTGTGCACAACTCCAAAAGTCCTGAAACTCCACGGAATACCTTATAATAAATAATGAAAAATCCTCGCCAAAGATAAAGACCAGGGGGCCCACACCCTATCCATGAGGGTGGGGGGCGCCCCCTAGGGCGCACCCCCTACCTCGTGGGCCCCTGGTGGCTCTCCGATGACCATCTTCTGCTATATGAAGTCTTTCATCGAGAAAAAAACCAGAAGCAACATTTTGGACGAAACTCCGCCGCCACGAGGCGGAACCTTGGCGGAACCAATCTAGGGCTCCGGCAGAGCTGTTCTGCCAGGGAAACCTCCCTCCCGGAGGGGGAAATCATCGCCATCGTCATCACCAACGCTCCTCTCATCGGGAGAGGGCAATATCCATCAACATCTTCATCAGCACCATCTCATTTCAAAACCCTAGTTCATCTCTTGTATCCAATTCTTGTCTCCAAGTCTGGGATTGGTGCTAGTAGGTTGCTAGTAGTGTTAATTACTCCTTGTAGTTGATGCTAGTTGGTTTAATTTGTGGAAGATCATATGTTCAGATCCTTTATGCATATTATCACCCCTCTGATTATGAACATGAATATGCTTTGTGAGTAGTTACGTTTGTTCCCGAGGACAAGGGAGAAGTCTTGCTATTAGTAGTCATGTGAATTTGGTATTCGTTCGATATTTTGATGAGATGTATGTTGTCTAGCCTCTAGTGGTGTTATGTGAACGTCGACTACATAACACTTCACCATTATTTGGGCCTAGAGGAAGGCATTGGGAAGTAATAAGTAGATGATGGGTTGCTAGAGTGACAGAAGCTTAAACCCTAGTTTATGCGTTGCTTCGTAAGGGGCTGATTTGGATCCATATGTTTCATGCTATGGTTAGGTTTACCTTAATACTTTTGTTGTAGTTGCGGATGCTTGCAATAGAGGTTAATCATAAGTGGGATGCTTGTTCAAGTAAGAACAGCACCCAAGCACCGGTCCACCCACATGTCAAATTATCAAAGTACCGAACGCGAATCATATGAACGTGATGAAAACTAGCTTGACGATATTCCCATGTGTCCTCGGGAGCGCTTTTCCTTATATAAGAGTTTGTCCAGGCTTGTCCTTTGCTACAAAAAGGATTGGGCCACCTTGCTGCACTTTATTTACTTTTGTTACTTGTTGCTCGTTACAAATTATCTTATCACAAAACTATCTGTTACCACTTATTTCAGTACTTGCAGAGAATACCTTGCTGAAAACCGCTTATCATTTCCTTCTGCTCCTCGTTGGGTTCGACACTCTTACTTATCGAAAGGACTATGATAGATCCCCTATACTTGTGGGTCATCAAGACTCTTTTCTGGCGCCGTTGCCGGGGAGTGAAGCGCCTTTGGTAGGTGGAATTTGGTAAGGAAAAATTTATATAGTGTGCTGAAATTTACTGTCACTTGTTACTATGGAAAGTAATCCTCTGAGGGGCTTGTTCGGGGTATCTTCACCCCGACCAGTAGAGCAAAGAGTTGCTCCTCAACCTACTGAACCTATTGAAAATGAAATTCCTTATGAGTATCCTTCGGGTATGATAGAAAAACTGCTAGCTAATCCTTTTACAGGAGATGGAACAAAGCATCCTGATGAACACCTAATATATGTGGATGAAGTTTGTGGATTATTTAAGCTTGCAGGTATACCCGATGATGTTGCTAAGAAGAAGGTCTTCCCTTTATCTTTGAAGGGAGACGCATTGACATGGTATAGGCTATGTGATGATACGAGATCATGGAACTATAGAAGATTGAAATTGGAATTTCATCAAAAGTATTACCCTATGCATCTTGTTCATCGTGACCGCAATTATATATATAATTTTTGGCCTCGCGAAGGAGAAAGCATCGCTCAAGCTTGGGGGAGGCTTAAATCAATGTTATATTCATGCCCCAATCATGAGCTCCCAAGAGAAACAATTCTTCAAAAAATTTATGCTCGGCTTTCTGAAAATAATCGCACCATGCTCGATACTTCTTGTGCTGGCTCTTTTATGATGAAGACTATTGGATTTAGATGGGATTTATTGGATAGAATTAAACGCAACTCTGAAGATTGGGATCTCGACGAAGGTAAGGAGTCAGGTATGACACCTAAGTTTGATTGTGTTAAATCTTTTATGGATACCGATATTTTCCGTAAGTTTAGCACTAAATATGGACTTGATTCTGAGATAGTAGCTTCTTTCTGTGAATCTTTTGCTACTTATGTTGATCTCCCTAAGGAGAAGTGGTTTAAATATCATCCTCCCATAGAAGTAAAAGTAGCTGCACCTATTAAAGTTGAAGAAAAGACTGTCACTTATAATGATCCTATTGTTCCTACTTGTTATGTTGAGAAACCACCTTTCCCTGTTAGGATAAAGGATCATGCTAAAGCTTCAACTGTGGTTCGTAAAAGCAATATTAAAACATATACACCTCCTGAGCAAGTTAAAGTAGAACCTAATATTGCTATTGTTAAAGATCTCTTGTCTGATAATATTGATGGGCATGTTATTCAGTTCTGCGGTGAAACTGCTAGAATTGCTAAACCTTGTGCTAAAGATAAAATAGACCTGTGGTAGGCGTGCCTGTTATTTCTGTTAAAATAGGAGAACATTGTTATCATGGCTTATGTGATATGGGTGGTAGTGCTAGTGCAATACCTATTGACTTATACAAAGAAATTATGCATGACATTGCACCTGTTGAGTTAGAAGAAATTGATGTCACTATTAAACTTGCTAATAGAGATACTATTTCACCAATGGTAATTGTTAGAGATGTTGAAGTCTTGTGTGGGAAAACTAAATATCCTGCTGATTTTCTTGTTCTTGGTTCCCCACAAGATAGCTTCTTAAATACTGTTAATGCTACCATAGATTGCACAAGGGATGTTGTTACTGTCGGTTTAGATGATATGACTCATGAATTTAATTTCTCTAAATTTAGTAAACAACACCGTGAAGAAGAATTGTCTAGTAAGGATGAAATTATTGGTCTTGCTTCTATTGCCATACCTCCTGGTGATCCTTTAGAACAATATTTGCTAGACCATGAGAAAGATATGTTTATGAATGAAAGAAGGGAAATAGATGAGGTATTCTTTAAACAGGGACCTATTCTGAAACACAATTTTCCTGTTGAAATCCTAGGGGATCCCCCTCCACCTAAGGGTGATCCCATGTTTGAGCTTAAACCGTTGCCTGATAATCTTAAATATGCTTATCTTGATGAAAAGAAGTTATATCCTGTTATTATTAGTGCTAACCTTTCAGAGCATGAAGAAGAAAGATTATTGAAAACTCTGAAGAAGCACCGTGCTGCTATTGGATATACTCTTGATGATCTTAAGGGCATTACTCCCACTCTATGTCAACATAAAATAAATTTGGAAGCAGATGCCAAACCAGTTTGTGATCCTCAACGACGTCTGAATCCTAAAATGAAAGAAGTGGTAAGAAAAGAAATACTAAAGCTTCTGGAGGCAGGTATAATTTATCCCGTTGCTGATAGTCAGTGGGTAAGTCCTGTTCATTGTGTCCCTAAGAAGGGAGGTATTACTGTTGTTCCTAATGATAAAGATGAATTGATTCCACAAAGAATTAGTACAGGTTATAGGATGGTAATTGATTTCCGCAAATTAAATAAGGCTACTAAGAAAGATCATTACCCCTTACCTTTTATCGATCAAATGCTAGAAAGATTATGCAAACATACACATTACTGCTTTCTAGATGGTTATTCTGGTTTCTCTCAAATACCTGTGTCGGCTAAAGATCAATCAAAGACTACTTTTACATGCCCTTTTGGTACTTTTGCTTATAGACGTATGCCTTTTGGTTTATGTAATGCACCTGCTACCTTTCAAAGATGCATGATGGCTATATTCTCTGACTTTTGTGAAAAGATTTGTGAGGTTTTCATGGACGACTTTTCCGTCTATGGATCTTCTTTTGATGATTGCTTGAGCAATCTTGATCGAGTTTTGCAGAGATGTGAAGAAACTAATCTTGTCTTGAATTGGGAAAAGTGCCACTTTATGGTTAATGAAGGTATTGTCTTGGGGCATAAAGTTTCTGAAAGAGGTATTGAAGTTGATAAAGCCAAGGTTGATGCTATTGAAAAGATGCCATGTCCCAAGGACATCAAAGGTATAAGAAGTTTCCTTGGTCACGCCGGATTTTATAGGAGGTTCATTAAGGACTTCTCAAAAATTTCTCGGCCTCTGACTAATTTATTACAAAAAGATATACCATTTGTCTTTGATGATGATTGTGTAGAAGCATTTGAAATACTTAAGAAAGCATTAGTCTCTGCACCTATTGTTCAGCCACCTGATTGGAATTTACCCTTTGAAATTATGTGTGATGCTAGCGATTATGCTGTAGGTGTTGTTCTAGGGCAAAGAGTTGATAAGAAATTAAATGTTATCCATTATGCTAGTAAGACTCTAGACAATGCTCAAAGAAATTATGCTACTACTGAAAAAGAACTTTTAGCAGTTGTATTTGCTTGTGATAAGTTCAGACCTTATATTGTTGATTCTAAAGTAACTATCCACACTGATCATGCTGCTATTAAATATCTTATGGAGAAGAAAGATGCTAAACCTAGACTTATTAGATGGGTTCTCTTGCTACAAGAATTTGATTTGCATATTGTTGATAGAAGAGGAGCTGAGAACCCCGTTGCAGACAACTTATCTAGGTTAGAGAATGTTCTTGATGACCCACTACCTATTGATGATAGCTTTCCTGATGAACAATTAAATGTCATAAGTACTTCTCGTAGTACTCCTTGGTATGCTGATTATGCTAATTACATTGTTGCTAAATTCATACCACCTAGCTTCACATACCAACAAAAGAAAAAGTTCTTCTATGATTTGAGACATTACTTTTGGGATGACCCACATCTTTATAAAGAAGGAGTAGATGGTGTTATTAGACGTTGTGTACCTGAGCATGAACAGGAACAGATCCTACGCAAGTGCCACTCCGAAACTTATGGAGGACACCACGCGGGAGATAGAACTGCACATAAGGTATTGCAATCCGGTTTTTATTGGCCTACTCTCTTCAAGGATGCCCGTAAGTTTGTCCTATCTTGTGATGAATGTCAAAGAATTGGTAATATTAGTAGACGTCAAGAAATGCCTATGAATTATTCACTTGTTATTGAACCGTTTGATGTTTGGGGCTTTGATTATATGGGACCTTTTCCTGCCTCTAATGGATATACACATATTTTAGTTGCTGTTGATTACGTTACTAAGTGGGTAGAAGCTATTCCAACTAGTAGTGCTGATCATAACACTTCTATTAAAATGCTTAAAGAAGTTATTTTTCCGAGGTTTGGAGTCCCTAGATATTTAATGACTGATGGTGGTTCACATTTTATTCATGGTGCTTTCCGTAAAATGCTTGCTAAATATGACGTCAATCATAGAATTGCATCTCCGTATCACCCACAGTCTAGTGGTCAAGTAGAATTGAGTAATAGAGAACTCAAATTAATTTTGCAAAAGACTGTCAATAGGTCTAGAAAGAATTGGTCCAAGAAACTTGATGATGCATTATGGGCCTATAGAACTGCATATAAAAATCCTATGGGTATGTCTCCGTATAAAATGGTATATGGAAAAGCATGTCACTTACCTCTCGAACTAGAACATAAGGCATATTGGGCTATTAAAGAGCTCAACTATGATTTCAAACTTGCCGGTGAAAAGAGGTTATTTGATATTAGCTCACTTGATGAATGGAGAACCCAAGCTTATGAAAATGCCAAGTTGTTTAAAGAAAAGGTTAAAAGATGGCATGACAAAAGGATACAAAAGCGTGAGTTTAATGTAGGTGATTATGTATTGCTATACAACTCTCGTTTAAGATTTTTTGCAGGGAAACTTCTCTCTAAATGGAAAGGCCCCTATGTTATCGAGGAGGTCTATCGTTCCGGTGCCATAAAAATCAACAACTTCGAAGGCACAAATCCGAAGGTGGTAGACGGTCAAAGAATCAAACATTATATCTCAGGTAATCCCATAAATGTTGAAACCAATATTATTGAAACCGTAACCCCGGAGGAATACATAAGGGACACTTTCCAGAATGTTTCAGACTCCGAAAAGGAATAGGTATGTGGTACGGTAAGTAAACCGATTCCAAAACAGTTTTAAGGCAATATTTCTCCGTTTTGGAATATTTAGAAAAATAGAAAATTAAGTAGCAGTCCGGGAAGGACACGAGGGCCCCACGAGGGTGGAGGGCACGCTCTACCCCCCTGGGCGCGCCCCCTACCTCGTGAGCACCTCGTGTACCTTCCGGACTCCGTTTTCCTGCACGATATGTATTTTGGTCAGTAAAAATTCACTATATATTCTCCCGAAGGTTTTGACTCCCGTATCACGCAAATATCCTCTGTTCTTGTTTTGGGTTGTTCTCTGTCAGGGTTGTCAAGGCCAGGCATCATGTCGTCCCCCTCCTCCAACAACGGTGACAAAGATGCCTGGCTAATGAAGATAGAGCTGAAGAGGGAAGAACCCATGGAGATCAACAAGGATGAAGGGATCAAGAAGGCCACGGAGAACCAAGCTCCGGGAACAGAAGACATCCTTCAACTTGATCACAATCTTCTTACACCAACTGAGATCGAAGCTTTCCAGATGATTGAGTTAACTCGTATTCAAAACAAGTATCTCACAAGTGAAAATATTTTGTTGAAGGAGCATATCTTTGCACTCAAGGGCATTATTCGCAAGCTAGAGGACCTCTTACGCTCGATGTGCGACTATCCATCACCTCCATCTTCACCAACCAAGGAGATATAATAACATGGGTATGGTCACTCCCCTTGGCAACTGCCAAGCGTGGGGGAGGTGCCCCGGTATCGTATCACAATCACAACTCCTATCTTTACCGTTTTCCTTAGTTCGATCCTATTAGTAGTATTTTGATCTAGTAGAATAAAGTTTATGGCATGATCTAGTTTTGAGTTTTGCCTTATGATCTCTCTATGTAATCGAGTTCGTGAGCTATATAATAAAGATTAGTGTTGAGTCAAGGGCTTGATTTCCTTGCTATGATCTTGGGTGAATAAAAGAAAAAAGAATAAGAATAAGAAGAAACAAAAGTTCATATTGATCTTATTGATAGTAATGACTTCACATAGAAAGAGTGTGATGATTAAAAGTTGTTGGGAGTTGGCAGACATAGCTTTGGTCATCGTTGCAATTAATAGGAAGTAATAAGGAAAGAGAGGTTTCACATATAAATATACTATTATTGACATCTTTTATGATTGGGAGCACTCATCAAAATATGACATGCTAAAGAGTTGATGTTGGACAAGGAAGACAACGTAATGGGTTATGTTTTCTTATATCTGAGATAAAGTATGTTGTCATGGATCATCCAACATGTTGAGCTTGCCTTTCCCCCTCATGCTAGCCAAATTCTCAGCACCAAGTAGAGATACTACTTGTGCTTCCAAATACCCTTAAACCAGTTTTGCCATGAGAGTCCACCATATCTACCTATGGATTGAGTAAGATCCTTCAAGTAAGTTGTCATCGGTGCAAAGCAATAAAAATTGCTCTAAATATGTATGATTAGTGTGGGAGAAATAAGCTTTATACGATCTTGTGATGTGGAAGTAATAAAAGCGACGGACTGCATAATAAAGGTTCATATCACAAGGGGCAATATAAAGTGACGTTCTTTCGCATTAAGATTTTGTACATCCAACCATAAAAGCGCATGGCAACCTCTGCTTCCCTCTGCGAAGGGCCTATCTTTTATTATTATCTTCTACCTTATGCAAGTGTCATGGTGATCTTCACCTTTCCTTTTTCATTTTATCCTTTGGCAAGCCCAGCATGTTGGAAAGAACCTGATATATATATATATATATATATATATATATATATATATATATATATATATAATTGGATGTAGGGGGGCATGAGTTATTATTGTTGACATCACCCTCGAGGTAAAAGGTTGTGGGGCGAAACTATAAGCCCCTATCTTTCTCTGTGTCCGATTAAAACTCCGTAACCACAAGTATTGCGTGAGTGTTAGCAGTTATGAAGGACTAGATGATAGTTGAGTATGTGGACTTGCTTTTTAGCTCTGACATAGACTCTTTCTGATGTTATGATAAATTGCAATTGCTTCAATGACTGAGGTTATAGTTTGTTGGTTCTCAATAAGGTTTCTGATTCATACTTTTGCATTGTGAATAGATCATCACTTGAACATAAGTAATCATATGACAATATCTATATATGTTGCTGTTATGAGAATAATCATGATGCCTCATGTCCGTATTTTATTTTTATCGACGCCTCTACCTCTAAACATGGGGACATATTTATTGTTATCGGCTTTCGCCTGAGGACAAGCGAGGTCTAAGCTTGGGGGAGTTGATACGTCCATTTTGCATCATGCTTTTATATCGATATTAATTGCATTATGGGCTGTTGTTTCACATTATGTCACAATACTTATGGCCATTCTCTGTTATTTTATAAGGTTTACATAAGGAGGGAGAATGCCGGCAGCTGGAATTCTGGGCTGGAAAAGGAGCAAATATTAGAGACCTATTCTGCACAACTCCAAAAGTCCTGAAACTCCACGGAATACCTTATAATAAATAATGAAAAATCCTCGCCAAAGATGAAGACCAGGGGCCCACACCCTGTCCACAAGGGTGGGGGGCGCCCCCCTACCCCGTGGGCCCCCTGGTGGCTCTCCGATGACCATCTTCTGCTATATGAAGTCTTTCGTCGAGAAAAAAAACCAGAAGCAACCTTTCGGGACGAAACTCCGCCGCCACGAGGCGGAACCTTGGCGGAACCAATCTAGGGCTCCGGCAGAGCTGTTCTGCCGGGGAAACTTCCCTCCCGGAGGGGGAAATCATCGCCATCGTCATCACCAACGCTCCTCTCATCGGGAGAGGGCAATCTCCATCAACATCTTCATCAGCACCATCTCATCTCAAAACCCTAGTTCATCTCTTGTATCCAATTCTTGTCTCCAAGTCCGGGATTGGTGCTAGTAGGTTGCTAGTAGTGTTAATTACTCCTTGTAGTTGATGCTAGTTGGTTTAATTGGTGGAAGATCATATGTTTAGATCCTTTATGCATATTATTACCCCTCTGATTATGAACATGAATATGCTTTGTGAGTAGTTACGTTTGTTCCTGAGGACAAGGGAGAAGTCTTGCTATTAGTAGTCATGTGAATTTGGTATTCGTTCGATATTTTGATGAGATGTATGTTGTCTAGCCTCTAGTGGTGTTATGTGAACGTCGACTACATAACACTTCACCATTATTTGGGCCTAGAGGAAGGCATTGGGGAGTAATAAGTAGATGATGGGTTGCTAGAGTGACAGAAGCTTAAACCCTAGTTTATGCGTTGCTTCGTAAGGGGCTGATTTGGATCCATATGTTTCATGCTATGGTTAGGTTTACCTTAATACTTTTGTTGTAGTTGCGGATGCTTGCAATAGAGGTTAATCATAAGTGGGATGCTTGTTCAAGTAAGAACAGCACCCAAGCACCGGTCCACCCACATGTCAAATTATCAAAGTACCGAACGCGAATCATATGAACATGATGAAAACTAGCTTGACGATATTCCCATGTGTCCTCGGGAGCGCTTTTCCTTATATAAGAGTTTGTCCAGGCTTGTCCTTTGCTACAAAAAGGATTGGGCCACCTTGCTGCGCTTTATTTACTTTTGTTACTTGTTGCTCGTTACAAATTATCTTATCAAAAAACTATCTGTTAACACTTATTTCAGTACTTGCAGAGAATACCTTGCTGAAAACTGCTTATCATTTCCTTCTGCTCCTCGTTGGGTTCGACACTCTTACTTATCGAAAGGACTACGATAGATCCCCTATACTTGTGGGTCATCAGGAATCGCTCGATCGGGTTCCGTTAACAGCCATCGATCGATCACTCGGGTTCAGTAACGCGTAGCCTGCAGTGCAATCGCTCGGGTTCAGTTAGAGCCCAATGCCTCGCACCCACGCGCGTACGTGTATGAGAGAAACGCGCATCGCTCGGCCCCCGATCACCCACTGTAACTGCGAACTCCTCGATATTTTCCTCTCCCTCGCTTCTACCACGGTTTTTTTCGTCATGCACGGCCCAAAGAATGTCATGCAGCTGCGTCTCCGGCCCGCCCAGGACGAAAAGCCCATTTTCTGTCATGATTTTTTGTCATAGAAGTAGGATCCCTCCACATCTATGATGATACCGGGTTTTGTCACAATTATCGTCATAGAAGTGTCATAAGAATGACAGAAAAAAATCGCTCGGCCCAAAATGTCACAGATGTGTCTTTTTTTGTAGTGCTATCAATGCTTGGATGAGTTTGATAATTTTATTGTTAAACAAGAAAACTTCAATGCTGATGTTAGTAGACAATTGAAACGTAATGCTTACATGCTTGACCACTTGGGTGATTATATGACTAGAACTCTGAATGATCTTAAGCTTATTAGTAAACATGCTTCCATGGTTACAACTCAAGTAGAATAAGTACTTAAGGCAGAAGATGATTTGCTTAATGAGTTGAATAGTAAGAATAATTATAATGTTGTTAGGGTTATGACTAGAGGTGGTAAAATGACCCAAGAACCTTTGTATCCCGCGGGCCATCCTAAGATAACCGAGCAAGATTCTTAGAGAACTAATACTGATGCACCTAGTCTTAGTATTAAAAAGGAAAAGAAAACTGACAGGACTTTGCATGTTTCTAATGAACCTGTTTTAGACACACCTGAGAATCCCAATGATATTTCTATTTCTGATGATGTGTCAGTGTACTAGAGTAGGGGTACCCTAGTATCCCGAACTTGTGCACGGGCAGTCGCAGCATCCCGCGGCAAGGCTTGCCGGGTGACCGCCAAGGTCCTCCGTGGTTCCTTTGGAGCCATTCAAGGACAAAGTATCCAAGCCAAGGAGACAAGACCCCGGCAAGAGGAGCTTGCCGGGAAGGCCAACCAAGGCATCTCAAGGAACTTGCCGCGACACGCCACGCGTCCCGGCAAGGCCCGGTGAGCGACAAGCTCCCGGACGCGACAAGACAACGACCGCGGCAAGGCGCTTGCCGCGGCAAGCCACCACTCTGTGCCCGCGCTCCAGCACATCCACCAACGTGTCGCTCTGGGACCCTTCCAGGCGTGCGTGGCGGGCGGCTGTGCAGCCAGCGGTGCGTAGGGGCGAGCGGCGCTGACAAGATTGCCATCGTGGCGAGCGGTGCCGTCCCTGACGGTCCCTTTTGCACTATTTAGGCGACGCAGACGGGCATTTAATGCCCTTGTCCCCTGCCGTCAGGGTTAGGTATGATACACTGTAGCAGGTAGCTGTACCAACCGCAACACCTTTCCATTTTTACCCTTGTCTACGTTGCCACCTGTCGGTGACCCCTTGAGCATATAAAAGGAGGCCCATGCGCAACGTAGAAGGGGTTCGGAAAACAGAACACTCAGGCTCGGTCTCGTTAGCTACTGGTGTGTACTGTAGCACTCCGCGCTCCCGAGCAAGAACTCAATACAAACCACAAAGCAGGAGTAGGGTTTTACGCATCCGTGCGGCCCGAACCTGGGTAAACTGCTCGTGTGCTTCGCCTCGATCCGCTCTTCGTGCGACCCTCGCCCCCGCCGAACCGAAAGGGACTCGGTCCGCCGGTCCCATAGGTGCTCGTGGATTAGTCCCCCGACATCTTTGGCGCGCCAGGTAGGGGGGTCGAGGTTGTGTGAACCAGATCCGGCGTTCACACGAGCTAGATCTTCATCATCTTCATCGACATGCCGCCGAAGAAGAAGGCTTCGGAGGCGGCTGCTCCGTCCGCGCCGAACCCACCACCGCCGGAGCAAACGGCTGATGGGGCAGACGCCGGCGGAAGAACGGGCGTCGACGAGGGAGCTCACGGTGCTGCCAGGTCCAAGGACAAGGCTGCGCTGCCCATCGGCGGCGTAGCCGGCTCCCACAACGACCGGGCGCACTCCAAGACCTCGGCGTCCGTACATGCACCGCGCCCATCTCAGGAGGCGCGGGACCGGCAGCGTCATGGTACTCACGGTACCATGCGTTTGCTGGACCAAGATCGAGCTGGTGGATCTCGGAGTGCTCAAGACCAGCATGCACGCCAACATGCTGGCACGAGCGAGGCACGGTCGCCTGGACGGGATACTGCTCCTTCTAACATAGTTAGAAGTCCGAGCATATCCCGCTCCTCGCACCATTCGCCACCGCCACCCGCCACTACAGCAGAAGCTTTGGCGCGAGCTCAACTGCTCCTGGACTACCCTCCAACGGCAGACAAGATCGACGACTGGAGGGCCACCATTCAGAGTCTCATCGGCTTCGCCAACGGCGACACTCAACGGCAGCCGAGCACGTCGCAGCCGCGGCAAGTCAGCCAGGCACGAGCCGGTGGCGACAAGACCGGTGGGGGTGCAACCACTGTGCACTCTCCGCCCCGAAGGCCAAGATCGCCGACTCGCCGGATCCACCTCGACAGCGACTCCACCGCGTCATCAGATCCACGAGCTCGTCGCGATCAGCGCCAAGTTCTTCACGAACGACAGCAAGAAGACGCTCGTACTCGCATCGAGCGCCAAAGAGAAGCGCGACGTCAATCGGACCAGCGCGCTGGGCCCTCTGTCGACATGCATGCGCCAGGGGAACCAGGCGACTTGCCGTACGCGGTAGGTTGCCCTGCGTTTACTCGTGAGCTGCGGCAAGTCCAGTGGCCCAGCACGAAGAATTTCAAGCCAGACGTACCAGAGAAGTACGACGGCAAGTCGCATCCGTCGGAGTTCCTCAGCATCTACACCATCGCGGTGCAGGCTGCCGGGGGGCGGGACGACAAGATCCTTGCCAACTACTTCCCGCTGGTGCTCAAGCCCAACGTCAGGTCCTGGCTCATGCACTTGCCGGACAACTCCATATCCTCCTGGGCAGACCTATGCCATCAGTTTGTCGGCGCCTTTACAGGCGGCCACAAACCTCATGGCCAAGAGAGTGACCTTCATCTGCTCGCCCAGAAGGAAGGAGAGCCCCTGCGCAAGTACATTCAGAGATTCAGCCGTGTACAGCACAACATCCCAGATGTCCACCCTGCCGCGGTCATCAGCGCGTTCCATCAGAACGTGCGTAACCGCAGGATGCGGGAGGAGATGGCGATGTGCAAGATCAGAGACGTCAGTGAGCTGTATGCCCTGGCCGACAAGTGTGCACGTGCTGAGGAAGGGAGGAAACTCCCCGGAGAGAATACAGGAGCAGGAGGATCTGACAGCGAGGATGCTGCCCCGGCAAAGAAAAACCGGCGGCGGAACAACAGGAAGAAGAAAGGCAAAGATGTGCTAGTCATTGAGCAGTCCGGCAACGAAGGTGGCGCCAAGAAAGCCAAAGCTGGTAGCTCCGGCAAGGAGATTGCCGCATGCACCAACTGCCAGGCTGTGGCGGTCGCCGACAAGCAGGACGGCACCGACAAGCAGTACTGCAAGATCCACCGCACCAAGGGCCATGACCTCCAGAGCTGCAAGAAGGTCGAGCAGCTTGTCCAGCAGCAAAAGGCTGAATACGAGCGACGCGACAAGGAGAGGGCCCAAGGAGGTGCTGGAGAATCCGGCAAGAAGCGCGCCGGCCGGGGAGGACGCCGCGGCAAGGCCAAGCAGCGGCAAGGAGACAGACCTCCCCGCGGCCGCGACAAGGATGAAGATGACGACGACGACGAAGACATGGATGATGTCGAGACCAGTGAGCAGGAGTTCCAGAAAGCCACAGAGGTCTTGTGCGTTGACGGTGGTGCTTCTCTGCATACTTCGCACCGCCAACTCAAGCAGTGGGTGCGGGAAGTCAATGCGGCGGAACCACCTGTCGAGTCACGCAAGCTTCTGAAATGGTCCAGCACGCCTATCATCTTTGATATTGAGGACCACCCTGATCGCACAACTGCGGTCGGGTGCTTGCCGATGTTGGTTTCACCAACTATCCGCAACCTCAAGGTCACTAAGATGCTAGTTGACGGCGGGGCCGGCTTGAACCTGATCTCCTCCGCTGTACTCCAGAAACTCCAGATCCCTGACAGCGAGCTTGAAGAGACCGGCACATTCCAAGGAATCAACCCGGGAAGGAGCAAGCCGAAGGGGAAGGTCACGTTGCCAGTAACATTTGGCAGCGAGGTGAACTTCAGGACTGAGAGGGTCACTTTTGACGTTGCCGATTTTCCATTGCCTTACAATGGGATACTCGGCCGTCCAGCACTCGCCAAGTTCATGGCAGCCTCTCACTACGCATACAACATGCTGAAGATGCCAGGCCCGATAAGCGTCATCTCTGTCCCTGGCGACAAGAAGGATGCTCTTATCTGCGCCGACAAGATCTACCGGGAAGCGGCAGCCGCAACAGATCGCAAGTCACCTGCCGTTGAAGCTCCCGGGGGGAAGAAGAAGACCAAGTCCGGCAAGAGTTCTGATGCCCACTCCGGCAAGCGCACCTCTTCGGAGTGCTGCGCTGCCGTCGAGGACGCACCATCGAGCTCCACCGGCAAGTGTAAGAAGACAATGGCAGCTCCGCCAGAGACCAAGAAGGTGTCCGCCAAGGAGGACGGCACTGGTGGTACCTTCACCATCAGTGCCACTCTCGACCCTAAATAGGAAAGCGCGCTCATTGCTTTCCTGCGGGCGAACGTCGACGTGTTTGCGTGGCAACCGTCTGACATCCCCGGTGTTCCCAGGAAAGTAATTGAGCACCATCTTGCCGTTTGTCCTCATGCGCGGCCCGTCAAGCAGAAGGTCAGGAAGCAAGCAGTGGAGCGCCAAGAATTCATCGCAGAAGAGATCAAGAAGTTGGAAGCAGCAGGCCTTGTCAGAGGAGTGCTCCATCCTACGTGGTTGGCCAATCCTGTAGTCGTGCGCAAGGCGAACGGGAAATGGAGACTTTGTATCGACTTTACCGATGTTAACAAAGCTTGTCCCAAAGACCCATTTCCTTTGCCGCGCATTGACCAGATTGTTGACTCCACGGCCGGATGTGACTTGCTTTCATTTCTTGACGCATACTCAGGATACCATCAGATCTTCATGGCAGAAGAGGATGAGGAGAAGACCGCATTCATCACTCCATGTGGCACGTACTGTTTCATACGGATGCCTTTCGGTTTAAAAAATGCTGGTTCAACATTTGCAAGGGTAGTCCATGTCGCTCTTGAGCCACAAATACACAGAAATGTGGAAGCCTACATGGATGACATAGTGGTCAAGAGCAAGGACAAGGCAACTCTGATTCAAGATTTAGACGAGACCTTTGCAAATCTGCGCAAGATCAGCCTCAAGCTCAACCCCGAGAAGTGTGTGTTTGGAGTCCCCTCCGGCAAGCTTCTCGGGTTCTTCGTGTCTCAGCGGGGAATCGAAGCCAATCCCGACAAGATCAAGGCCATTGAGCAGATTGAAGCACCAAAGCGCGTCAAGGATGTACAAAGACTTGCCGGTTGCGTGGCTGCTCTCAGCAGGTTTATCTCTAGGTCTGCTGAGCGCGCCCTGCCGTTTTTCAAAATATTGAAAAAGGCAGGTCCAATGAAATGGACTCCGGAAGCGGAGGCTGCGCTGCAAGACTTGAAGAGATACCTGTCCTCCACTCCAACACTTGTCGCACCTAAGCCACAAGAGAAGTTGCTGCTGTATATAGCGGCAACCAATCAAGTGGTTAGTGCTGCGTTAGTAGCAGAGAGGGAGGCAGATGACGAGCCAGCAACCACGGCAGGCGCATCCAGCGACAAGCAGGGGGCTTCCCCGACAAGCTCTGGTCCCGACAAGGATGGATCTGCGCAGACGCGCGAGGAGATACAGAAGAGAATGGTACAGCGCCCAGTTTACTTTGTCAGTTCCCTTCTGCAGGGGGCTAGGTCAAGGTACTCTGGCATGCAGAAATTGCTTTTCGGCCTTCTCATGGCCTCGAGAAAGCTGCGCCATTACTTCCAAGCACATGAGATCACAGTTGTCACTCGTTTTCCGCTGAAGAGGATACTACAGAATCCAGAAGCGACAGGCAGGATTGTTGAGTGGGCACTGGAACTGTCAAGCTTTGGCCTCAAGTTTGAGAGTACTTCAACTATCCAAAGCAGAGCATTGGCAGAATTCATAGCAGAATGGACGCCAACACCAGATGAAGAAATTCCAGAAACGAGCATCCCCGTCGAGGAAGCAAGCAAAGAGTGGCTGATGTACTTTGATGGTGCCTTTTCGCTGCAAGGCGCCGGCGCTGGCGTGCTGCTTGTCGCACCCACCGGAGAGCACCTCAAGTACGTAGTCCAGATGCACTTTCCCAAGGAGCAAGCAACAAACAATACTGCAGAGTATGAAGGCTTGCTTGCCGGTCTCAGGATCGCGGCAGACCTTGGGATCAAGAAGCTCATTGTCAGGGGTGACTCGCAGCTTGTCGTCCGCCAAGTGAACAAGAGCTATCAGAGTCCGTTGATGGAAGCCTACGTCGACGAAGTGAGAAAGCTAGAAGAGCACTTTGACGGCCTACAGATGGAGCATGTTCCAAGAGCTCAGAACGCCATTGCCGATGGCCTATCAAAGTGCGCCGCACTTAAGTTACCTGTGGAACCAGGGATCTTTGTGCTCAAGCTGACTCAACCGTCTGTAACGCCATCAACTGGACAGAGCAAGAAGAGGAAGTTGATTTCTGGTGACTATTTTCCGGCAGAGCTTCCCGAAGCCGCCGCCAAGAAGGTCCCCAAGATCAACGCCAAGAGTGCTGAGGAGCAGTCTGCTCCGGCAAGCCCTAGGGTTTGTTCCGTTGAAGCAAAGCTCCCGACAAGTTTTGCTCCGGCAAGCTTGCCGGGGAACGTCAAGCTCCGGCAGAGCCGCAGGTTCTCGCCGTAGAAGCGGATGTTCCCGCAGCAGCAGATTTGCCTTTAGTCCTTGTTGTCGAGCCACAAGCTCCAGCATGGGCACAGCAGATTGTCCGTTTCCTTCAGACAGGAGAACTTCCCGAAGAGCAAGAAGAAGCGGAAAGAGTAGCCCGGCAGTCAAGTATGTACCAGTTTGTCGACAACACACTATACAGAAGAAGACTCAACGGTGTGAAATTGAAGTGTATTCACCGGGAAGATGGACAAAAGCTGTTGGCAGAGATACATGGAGGCATATGTGGTCACCACATTGGCGCAAGAGCACTTGCCGGCAAAGCATTCCGGCAAGGTTTCTTTTGGCCGACAGCCCTCCAGGATGCAACTGCACAAGTAACCAAGTGTGAAGCGTGCCAGTTCCATTCCAAGCAGATACACCAACCAGCTCAAGCTCTCCAGACGATCCCTTTATCCTGGCCATTTTCGGTCTGGGGGCTCGACATCCTCGGCCCCTTTCCCCGAGTAGTCGGGGCTTTGAGTACTTGTACGTTGCAATCGACAAGTTCACAAAGTGGCCGGAAGTGGAAGCAGTGAGGAAGGTGACAGCACAGTCAGCAGTCAAGTTCTTCAGGTCGATTGTTTGCCGCTTCGGGATCCCTAATAGGATAATCACCGACAACGGTACGCAATTCACGAGTCGCACCTTCATGCAGTACGTCCAAGATCTTGGCTCCAAGGTCTGCTTCGCTTCTGTTGCTCACCCGAGAAGCAACGGTCAAGCGGAGAGGGCAAATGCTGAAGTGCTGTGTGGGCTCAAGACCAGGACTTTCGACAGGCTGCACAAGTGCGGAAGAAACTGGATCGAGGAGCTGCCGGTGGTTCTTTGGTCGATCAGGACGATGCCAAATCGAGCCACTGGCCAGACACCTTTCGCTCTAGTCTATGGAGCAGAGGCAGTTCTCCCCACGGAACTCGTATACGGGTCACCTCGAGTGCTCGCTTATGATGAGCTTGAGCAAGAGCAGCTGCGACAAGATGACGCGCTGCTCCTTGAGGAAGACCGTCTTCAGGCTGCTGTACGAGCTGCTCGCTACCAGCAAGCTTTGCGCCGCTACCATAGCCGCAAAGTTAATGCCAGAAGTCTCGAGGAAGGCGACCTTGTTCTTCGGCATGTTCAGTCCGCCAAGAATTCCAACAAGTTGACGCCGAAGTGGGAAGGCCCTTACCGGGTGAAACGAGTCACTAGGCCTGGCGCTGTCCGCCTTGAGACCGAAGATGCCATTCCGGTGAGCAACTCCTGGAACATTGAGCATCTTCGTAAGTTTTACCCGTAAGGCGCGGTTGCCGGAACCCGTTTCGGCAACCACCTTTTGTAAAAGTCTTGCCGCTGTTGCATGTAATCCTTTGTACAAAGCCGGGCGCAGACCCCGTGCATAAAGCTCATGTGCTTCGCGCACCTTGTCAATTTCACGCTTTCTATTTTTTTCATGTGTTATCTAACACTTTGTGCAGCACCTACCCCCGGTAAGCAATAACGAGCCGTAAGGGTCCATATCTTTATTTTCTCCTCTTTCTTTTTTCTCAAGGAAAGGAAGGTTCCCTCGCCCACAAGTTTGCCGGGGGGAAAGGAGAAGATAATGGTATGGACCAGGCGTCGTTCAAGAAAGTTTCGCCTTACCGGGAAGCAAACAATAGAAAAGCTAAGTTGCCAAAGTTTGAGCAATCAGATTTTTAAAATTTTTAAGTTATCTCCCTTGAACGACCGCACTTTGTATGGAAAACCTATGCGCGGAGGAACCAACTCGTAGCTAGTTGCGCCCTTACTTTGTTTCGAGTCCGCTCAACAACTTAAGTGAGCTGCGACTAGTTGCGACAAGGTTTCTTGTCGGTAGCGGCACCGCTAGTAGGCTGCTGACGTCCCGCACTCAGCGCTCGCGGCTAAGGTGCCTGCACCGGCAAGTTCCCTAAAAGCATAGGGCAAAAACATAAAAAGGGAGGAATCAAGTAAAGGGAATAACATTGCAATCATTACCCGGAATAGAGTTATATTACAAGGTAGCTTGTCGCGGCTCTAACAGATTGTTCTCATAACATGACCAGCAGCGACAAGAAAAGAAGAAAACGGGCGGCCTAGTCTACGCGATCGCCCTCAATCCTCTTGATCCCGCTCACCTTATCCACAATGGGTGCAACAAGGGTCTTGAGCGCCTCCAGATCAGCATCCGGCGGCAGGGTCTTGAGGACGTTGGTGAGGTTGAGGCCCGGGTTGCGGAAGGCCACCTTCACCAGCACCTTTTGAAGAGCTCCCGCGCAGATCTTGCACGACTCGTCGGCCAGCTGCTTTGGGATCTTCTCCCGGAGCCGCTGGAGGGCCGTCGCCACGGCTTTGAAGAACAAGGTGAGCTTGGCGCTGGGTTGGAGGTTCTCATCAGAGGGATACCCGAGACCCTCCACCCCCAGATGCGCCAGCTCCCTGTCGATATCTGCGGCAGCATTCACGAGACCCTCCGTCCAGTGCTCCAGCGTCTTGGTCAAAGTGGTCAGCTTCAACTGAAGATCTGCGTTGGAGTCCTTGGCGGCGCTAAGCTCTTTGCCCTTCTCGGCGAGACGAACCTGCAGCTCTGAGTTGCTGTGGGCGTCCTTCTCCCGCTCACGCTGGAGCATGTTAAGCTCTTCACCACTCGCCTTGAGATCGGCCTCCAGCTGCGCCACCTTCGTCTCCAGCTCCTTCTTGGCGGCCTCGGCAACTGCGGCAGCATCCTCTGCTTGCTTAAGGGCTCTGCCGAATTTTTGCTCACGCGCGGCAAACTCCACCTCGTGGCTGTCGAGGTTAACTTTCCGCTGCACCAGCTCGCCCTCCTGCGCAGATAGCTTCTCAGCGGCAAGCCGCTGTTGCTCTTCAACTTCGGCCTTCTCGAGGAAGAAGGCCTTCTGCTCTTCGGCGAGTTGCTCCCGCTCCTCTGCCAGGGACCGGAGAGCTTCCTGGTTGAGACCCCGGAGCTCCTCCGCGCCCTTCTCGATGTCCGCTCCCGCCTTCACGACAAGCGCCTCGCGGGATTCCAGCTTGGCTTGCTGCGCGCGGTAGAGCGACAACAGCTTCCGCAGCAGCCACTCCTCCTCAGGCTCGCTGCCGCTGCTGCTCGGCGCGTCAACCAGCGTCAGCCCAGCGGAGGCGAGCACCTCTCCGTCAAAACTCTCTCCCTCGACCGGCGCCTTGGAGCTTGACGCCCAGGGGAGGTTGATGAAGACGCCATCGCCGGCCTTCAAGTAGACGCCTGGCTGGGGCTCTTCGGAGCCTGGCGCGGCGGCAGCGGCGGATGAGTCGGTGGTCGACGTAGCGCCTGGCGCTCCTGCGGCCTCAGGGTCGTCAGTGCGATCGCCAGACCCCTCGCCAGCTGCTGCGGCGGCAGCTTTGGCGGCCTCGTCGCCGGCGGGATCATCAGCGCCGGCTGCTTCTTCAGTGGCAGCGGCGTCGTCGGCAGCAACCTCGGTCTCCATCAGCGCCAAGTTCTTCACGAACGACAGCAAGAAGACGCTTGTACTCGTATCGAGCGCCAAAGAGAAGCGCGACGTCAATCGGACTAGTGCGCTGGGCCTTCTATCGACATGCATGCGCCAGGGGAACCAGGCGACTTGCCGTACGCGGTAGGTTGCGCTGCGTTTACTCGTGAGCTGCGGCAAGTCCAGTGGCCTAGCAAGAAGAATTTTAAGCCAGACGTACCAGAGAAATACGACGGCAAGTCGCATCCGTCGGAGTTCCTCATCATCTACACCATTGCGGTGCAAGCTGCCGGGGGGCGGGATGACAAGATCCTTGCCAACTACTTCCCGCTGGTGCTCAAGCCCAACGTCAGGTCCTGGCTCATGCACTTGTCGGACAACTCCATATCCTCCTGGGCAGACCTATGCCATCAGTTTGTCGGCGCCTTTACAGGCGGCCACAAACCTCCTGGCCAAGAGAGTGACCTTCATCTGCTTGCCCAGAAGGAAGGAGAGCCCCTGCGCAAGTACATTCAGAGATTCAGCCGTGTACAGCACAACATCCCAGATGTCCACCCTGCCGCGGTCATCAGCGCATTCCATCAGAACGTGCGTAACCGCAGGATGAGGGAGGAGATGGCGGTGTGCAAGATCAGAGGCGTCAGTGAGCTGTATGCCCTGGCCGACAAGTGTGCACGCACTGAGGAAGGGAGGAAACTCCTCAGAGAGAATACAGGAGCAGGAGAATCTGACAGCGAGGATGCTGCCCCGGCAAAGAAAAACCGGCGGCGGAACAACAGGAAGAAGAAAGGCAAAGATGTGCTAGTCATTGAGCAGTCCGGCAACGAAGGTGGCGCTAAGAAAGCCAAAGCTGGTAGCTCTGGCAAGGAGATTGCCGCATGCACCAACTGCCAGGCTATGGCGGTCGCCGACAAGCAGGACGGCACCGACAAGCAGTACTGCAAGATCCACCGCACCAAGGGCCATGACCTCCAGAGCTGCAAGAAAGTCGAGTAGCTTTTCCAGCAGCAAAAGGCTGAATACGAGCAATGCAACAAGGAGAGGGCCCAAGGAGGCGCTGGAGAATCCGGCAAGAAGCGCGCTGGCCGGGGAGGACGCCGCGGCAAGGCCAAGCAGCGGCAAGGAGACAGACCTCCCCGCGGCTGCGACAAGGATGAAGATGACAACGACGACGAAGACATGGATGATGTCAAGACCAGTGAGCAGGAGTTCCAGAAAGCCATAGAGGTCTTGTGCGTTGACGGTGGTGCTTCTCCGCATACTTCGCACCGCCAACTCAAGCAGTGGGTGCGGGAAGTCAATGCGGCGGAACCACCTGTCGAGTCACGCAAGCTTCTGAAATGGTCCAGCACGCTTATCATCTCTGATATTGAGGACCGCCCTGATCGCACAACTGCGGTCGGGTGCTTGCCGATGTTGGTTTCACCAACTATCCGCAACCTCAAGGTCACTAAGATGCTAGTTGACGGCGGGGCCAGCTTGAACCTGATGTCCTCCGCTGTACTCCAGAAACTCCAGATCCCTGACAGCGAGCTTGAAGAGACCGGCACATTCCAAGGAATCAACCCGGGAAGGAGCAAGCCGAAGGGGAAGGTCACATTGCCAGTAACATTTGGCAACAAGGTGAACTTCAGGACTGAGAGGGTCACTTTTGACGTTGCCGATTTTCCATTGCCTTACAATGGGATACTCGGCCGTCCAGCACTCGCCAAGTTCATGGCAGCCTCTCACTATGCATACAACATGCTGAAGATGCCAGGCCCGATAAGCGTCATCTCTGTCCCTGGCGACAAGAAGGATGCTCTTATCTACGCCGACAAGATCTACCGGGAAGCGGCAGCCGCAACAGATCGCAAGTCACCTGTCGTTGAAGCTCTCGGGGGGAAGAAGAAGACCAAGTCCGGCAAGAGTTCTGTTGCCCACTCCGGCAAGCGCACCTCTTCGGAGTGCTGCGCTGCCGTCGAGGACGCACCATCGAGCTCCACCGGCAAGTGTAAGAAGACAATGGCAGCTCCGCCAGAGACCAAGAAGGTGTCCGCCAAGGAGGACGGCACTGGTGGTACCTTCACCATTAGTGCCACTCTCGACCCTAAATAGGAAAGCACGCTCATTGCTTTCCTGCAGGCGAACGTCGACGTGTTTGCGTGGCAACCGTCTGACATCCCCGGTGTTCCCAGGAAAGTAATTGAGCACCATCTTGCCATTTGTCCTCATGCGCGGCCCGTCAAGCAGAAGGTCAGGAAGCAAGCAGTGGAGCGCCAAGAATTCATCGCAGAAGAGATCAAGAAGTTGGAAGCAGCAGGCCTTGTCAGAGGAGTGCTCCATCCTACATGGTTGGCCAATCCTGTAGTCGTGCGCAAGGCGAACGGGAAATGGAGACTTTGTATCGACTTTACCGATGTTAACAAAGCTTGTCCCAAAGACCCATTTCCTTTGCCGCGCATTGACCAGATTGTTGACTCCACGGCTGGATGTGAATTGCTTTCATTTCTTGATGCATACTCTGGATACCATCAGATCTTCATGGCAGAAGAAGATGAGGAGAAGACCGCATTCATCACTCCATGTGGCACGTACTGTTTCATACGGATGCCTTTCGGTTTAAAAAATGCTGGTTCAACATTTGCAAGGGTAGTCCATGTCGCTCTTGAGCCACAAATACACAGAAATGTGGAAGCCTACATGGATGACATAGTGGTCAAGAGCAAGGACAAGGCAACTCTGATTCAAGATTTAGATGAGACCTTTGCAAATCTGCGCAAGATCAGCCTCAAGCTTAACCCCGAGAAGTGTGTGTTTGGAGTCCCCTCCGGCAAGCTTCTTGAGTTCTTCGTGTCTCAACGGGGAATTGAAGCCAATCCCGACAAGATCAAGGCCATTGAGCGGATTGAAGCACCAAAGCACGTCAAGGATGTACGAAGACTTGCTAGTTGCGTGGCTGCTCTCAGCAGGTTTATCTCTAGGTCTGCTGAGCGCGCCCTGCCGTTTTTCAAAATGTTGAAAAAGGCAGGTCCAATGAAATGGACTCCGAAAGCGGAGGCTGCGCTGCAAGACTTAAAGAGATACCTGTCCTCCACTCCAACACTTGTCGCACCTAAGCCACAAGAGAAGTTGCTGCTGTATATAGAGGCAACCAATCAAGTGGTTAGTGCTGCGTTAGTAGCAGAGAGGGAGGCAGATGACGAGCCAGCAACCACGACAGGCGCATCCAGCGACAAGCAGGGGGCTTCCCCGACAAGCTCTGGTCCCGACAAGGATGGATCTGCGCAGACGCGCAAGGAGATACAGAAGAAAATGGTACAGCGCCCAGTTTACTTTGTCAGTTCCCTTCTGTAGGGGGCTAGGTCAAGGTACTCTGGCATGTAGAAATTGCTTTTGGGCTTTCTCATGGCCTCGAGAAAGCTGCGCCATTACTTCCAAGCACATGAGATCACAGTTGTCACTCGTTTTCCGCTGAAGAGGATACTACAGAATCCAGAAGCGACAAGCAGGATTGTTGAGTGGGCACTGGAACTGTCAAGCTTTGGCCTCAAGTTTGAGAGTACTTCAACTATCCAAAGCAGAGCATTGGCAGAATTCATAGCAGAATGGACGCCAGCACCAGATGAAGAAATTCCAGAAACGAGCATCCCTATCAAGGAAGCAAGCAAAGAGTGGCTGATGTACTTTGATGGTGCCTTCTCGCTGCAAGGCGCCGGCGCTGGCGTGCTGCTTGTCGCACCCACCGGAGAGCACCTCAAGTACGTAGTCCAGATGCACTTTCCCAAGGAGCAAGCAACAAACAATACTGCAGAGTATGAAGGCTTGCTTGGCGGTCTCAGGATCGCAGCAGACCTTGGGATCAAGAAGCTCATTGTCAGGGGTGACTCGCAGCTTGTCGTCCGCCAAGTGAACAAGAGCTATCAGAGTCCGTTGATGGAAGCCTACGTTGACGAAGTGAGAAAGCTAGAAGAGCACTTTGACGGCCTACAAATGGAGCATGTTCCAAGAGCTCAGAACGACATTGCCGATGGCCTATCAAAGTGCGCCACACTTAAGTTACCTGTGGAACCAGGGATCTTTGTGCTCAAGCTGACTCAACCGTCCGTAACGCCATCAACTGGACAGAGCAAGAAGAGGAAGTTGATTTCTGGTGACTATTTTCCGGCAGAGCTTCCCGAAGCCGCCGCCAAGAAGGTCCCCAAGATCAATGCCAAGAGTGCTGAGGAGCAGTCTGCTCCGGCAAGCCCTAGGGTTTGTTCCGTTGAAGAACAAACTCCCTACAAGTTTTGCTCCGACAAGCTTGCCGGGGAACGTCAAGCTCCGGCAGAGCCGCAGGTTCTCGCCATAGAAGCGGATGTTCCCGCAGCAGCAGATTTGCCTTTAGTCCTTGTTGTCGAGCCACAAGCTCCAGCATGGGCACAGCAGATTGTCCATTTCCTTCAGACAGGAGAACTTCCCGAAGAGCAAGAAGAAGCAGAAAGAGTAGCCTGGCAGTCAAGTATGTACCAGTTTGTCGACAACACACTATACAGAAGAAGACTCAACGACGTGAAATTGAAGTGTATTCACCGGGAAGATGGACAAAAGCTGTTGGCAGAGATACATGGAGGCATATGTGGTCACCACATTGGCGCAAGAGCACTTGCCGGCAAAGCATTCTGGCAAGGTTTATTTTGGCCGACAGCCCTCCAGGATGCAACTGCACAAGTAACCAAGTGTGAACCGTGCCAGTTCCATTCCAAGCAGATACACCAACCAGCTCAAGCTCTCTAGACGATCCCTTTATCCTGGCCATTTTCGGTCTGGGGGCTCGACATCCTCGGCGCCTTTCCCCGAGTAGTCGAGGGCTTTGAGTACTTGTACGTTGCAATCGACAAGTTTACAAAGTGGCCGGAAGTGGAAGCAGTGAGGAAGGTGACAGCACAGTCAGTAGTCAAGTTCTTCAGGTTGATTGTTTGCAGCTTCGGGATCCCTAACAGGATAATCACTGACAACGGTACACAATTCACGAGCCGCACCTTCATGCAGTACGTCCAAGATCTTGGCTCCAAGGTCTGCTTCGCTTCTGTTGCTCACCCGAGAAGCAACGGTCAAGCGGAGAGGGCAAATGCTGAAGTGCTGTGTGGGCTCAAGACCAGGACTTTCGACAGGATGCACAAGTGCGGAAGAAACTGGATTGAGGAGCTGCCGGTGGTTCTTTGGTCGATCAGGACGACGCCAAATCGAGCCACTGGCCAGACACCTTTCGCTCTAGTCTATGGAGCAGAGGCAGTTCTCCCCACGGAACTCGTATACGGGTCACCTCGAGTGCTCGCTTATGATGAGCTTGAGCAAGAGCAGCTGCGACAAGATGACGCGCTGCTCCTTGAGGAAGACCGTCTTCAGGCTGCTGTACGAGCTGCTCGCTACCAGCAAGCTTTGCGCCGCTACCATAGCCGCAAAGTTAACGCCAGAAGTCTCGAGGAAGGCGACCTTGTTCTTCGGCATGTTCAGTCCGCCAAGAATTCCAACAAGTTGACGCCGAAGTGGGAAGGCCCTTACTGGGTGAAACGAGTCACTAGGCCTGGCGCTGTCCGCCTTGAGACCGAAGATGCCATTCCGGTGAGCAACTCCTGGAACATTGGGCATCTTCGTAAGTTTTACCCATAAGGCGCGGTTGCCGGAACCCGTTCCGGCAACCACCTTTTGTACAAGTCTTGCCGCTGTTGCATGTAATCCTTTGTACAAAGCCGGGCGCAGACCCCGTGCATAAAAGCTCATGTGCTTCGCGCACCTTGTCAATTTCACGCTTTCTATTTTTTCATGTGTTATCTGACACTTTGTGCAGCACCTACCCCCGGTAAGCAATAACGAGCCGTAAGGGTCCATATCTTTATTTTCTCCTCTTTCTTTTTTCTCAAGGAAAGGAAGGTTCCCTCGCCCACAAGTTTGCCGGGGGGAAAGGAGAAGATAATGGTATGGACCAGGCGTCGTTCAAGAAAGTTTCGCCTTACCGAGAAGCAAACAATAGAAAAGCTAAGTTGCCAAAGTTTGAGCAATCAGATTTTTAAAATTTTTAAGTTATCTCCCTTGAACGACCGCACTTTGTATGGAAAACCTATGCGCGGAGGAACCAACTCGTAGCTAGTTGCGCCCTTACTTTGTTTTGAGTCCGCTCAACAACTTAAGTGAGCTGCGACTAGTTGCGACAAGGTTTCTTGTCGGTAGCGGCACCGCCAGCAGGCTGCTGACGTCCCGCACTCAGCGCTCGCGGCTAAGGTGCCTGCCCCGGCAAGTTCCCTAAAAGCATAGGGCAAAAACATACAAAGGGAGGAATCAAGTAAAGGGAATAACATTGCAATCATTACTCGGAATAGAGTTATATTACAAGGTAGCTTGTCGCGGCTTTAACAGATTGTTCTCATAACATGACCAGCAGCGACAAGAAAAGAAGAGGCCTAGTCTACGCGATCGCCCTCAATCCTCTTGATCCCGCTCACCTTATCCACAATGGGTGCGACAAGGGTCTTGAGCGCCTCCAGATCAGCATCCGGCGGCAGGGTCTTGAGGACATTGGTGAGGTTGAGGCCCGGGTTGCGGAAGGCCACCTTCACCAGCACCTTTTGAAGAGCTCCCGCGCAGATCTTGCACGACTCGTCGGCCAGCTGCTTTGGGATCTTCTCCCGGAGCCGCTGGAGGGCCGTCGCCACGGCTTTGAAGAACAAGGTGAGCTTGGCGCTGGGTTGGAGGTTCTCATCAGAGGGATACCCGAGACCCTCCACCCCCAGATGCGCCAGCTCCCTGTCGATATCTGCGGCAGCATTCACGAGACCCTCCGTCCAGTGCTCCAGCGTCTTGGTCAAAGTGGTCAGCTTCAACTGAAGATCTGCGTTGGAGTCCTTGGCGGCGCTAAGCTCTTTGCCCTTCTCGGCGAGACGAACCTGCAGCTCTGAGTTGCTGTGGGCGTCCTTCTCCCGCTCACGCTGGAGCGTGTTAAGCTCTTCACCACTCGCCTTGAGATCGGCCTCCAGCTGCGCCACCTTCGTCTCCAGCTCCTTCTTGGCGGCCTCGGCAACTGCGGCAGCATCCTCTGCTTGCTTAAGGGCTCTGCCGAATTTTTGCTCACGCGCGGCAAACTCCACCTCGTGGCTGTCGAGGTTAACTTTCCGCTGCACCAGCTCGCCCTCCTGCGCAGATAGCTTCTCAGCGGCAAGCCGCTGTTGCTCTTCAACTTCGGCCTTCTCGAGGAAGAAGGCCTTCTGCTCTTCGGCGAGTTGCTCCCGCTCCTCTGCCAGGGACCAGAGAGCTTCCTGGTTGAGACCCCGGAGCTCCTCCGCGCCCTTCTCGATGTCCGCTCCCGCCTTCGCGACAAGCGCCTCGCAGGATTCCAGCTTGGCTTGCTGCGCGCGGTAGAGCGACAACAGCTTCCGCAGCAGCCACTCCTCCTCAGGCTCGCTGCCACTGCTGCTCGGCGCGTCAACCAGCGTCAGCCCAGCGGAGGCGAGCACCTCTCCGTCAAAGCTCTCTCCCTCGACCGGCGCCTTGGAGCTTGACGCCCAGGGGAGGTTGATGAAGACGCCATCGCCGGCCTTCAAGTAGACGCCTGGCTGGGGCTCTTCGGAGCCTGGCGCGGCGGCAGCGGCGGATGAGTCGGCGGTCGAGTAGCGCCTGGCGCTCCTGCGGCCTCAGGGCTGTCAGTGCGATCGCCAGACCCCTCGCCAGCTGCTGCGGCGGCAGCTTTGGTGGCCTCGTCGCCGGCGGGATCATCAGCGCCGGCTGCTTCTTCAGTGGCAGCGGCGTCGTTGGCAGCAACCTCGGTCTCCATCGGCTCCGCAGCAGATGGGTCTGATGGCCGGAAAAGTGAGAAAAGTCAAGCAAATACCCAAAAAGAAGAAGAACCCAAGGGAAGCTTTGAAGAGAAGATTACATGTACTGGGTTCGGCAGTCGTAGTCTCCGCCGCCGGGGGGACGCTGGTGCTCTCCCTTGCCGGAGGACTCTCCCTTGGCATTTCGGGGGCGGCCTCCGGGCGCTCCTGGTGGGGCTGCTCTGCTCCTACACAAACCAACAGTCAGATGTCAGCAAAGAAAGAGTATCCATGCGCGCCTAACAGCGGAAAGCGAACCATATACTTACGCTGGGGGCTGCTCTGGAGAACAGTTGCCGGGTCCGGCAAGGTTGTCTCGGACGCACCCCATGCTGTCGTGGTGGGTTCGTCCTTGATGACAATCACCGGGACCTTGGCTCTCTTCGCTGCTCTCTGGGCCAGAGTCCTAAAAAGGAATAAGTTCAGAGTAAAGCAAATGAGATACAAGTACAACAAGAGAATCTTACTCTTCTTCTTCCTCGTTGGAGCTGAACGCGAAGAAGTCGAAGTCCAGCTCACGTCCGGCACGAGGAGGCGGAGGAGTAGTTTCCCTTGGCCGCTTGGCGGGAACAGTGGCGGTGGTCTGAGACGACCCCGCTCCGGCTGCCGCCGCGGCGTGAGAAGCGGCAGGAGCAGAAGCGGTGGTCCGGGTGGACCCCGCTCCAGTTGCCGCAGCAGCGTGAGGTGCTCCCGCAGCAACACTGCTTGCCGCGGTGGAGCGTGTCGCCCGGCGCGGCAACTGTTCACTCGCCCGCCGCCCTGCTACGTCCCCGGCCTTGCGGAGACGCCTTCTTGGTGGGGATGGAGGCTCTGCTTGTGGCGAGCTACCTGAAGATGAGGAGGAAGAGGAGTTGATCTCCAGCGAGCCGCTCGTATCCTCGGCGGGCTCGCTCGGCTCGACGTCATGCCCGGCAAGCTCTTCCCCGCCGGCAAGCCCCTCTCGCTCGGTACGGCTTGCCGCCTCTGCTGCCTCTGCCTCCTCCACGGTGAATCCAAATTCGCCCACGGCTGCGGCCGCCGCCGCCTCTTCCAGCCTAGTGGCGATGCGTGTCATCTCCGCATCGGTGGTGTCGCGGGTGAGGCTATCCTTTTCGTCGGAGCGGACAGGCACTTCTACCAAGCCGTCAAAGAACTGCTGCATGACGTCGTCTGCAGGCTCTTGCCAAGTTGGGATAATTCCATGCGAATCGCACAGCGGCATCATTGCACGGATGCGGTCGAGTGCGGAGTTGTTGCACAGCGGAATGACACCCTTCGGCAACCTGAACACTTCGGGATGTTGAGGGTCGTACTTGAACAGCTCCTGGAGCATCGCGTTAAGCTCCAGAACAGTGAAGTTGAAGTTGAGGCCCGGACGCAGCCTCATGATATCCGCCGCATTCTTGAATTCCCAGGCAGGTCTCCTCCGTTCCTGCAGGGGGGCGATGCGGCGACGAAGAAAATCTGCGCCAACAGCGCCTAAAGTGAGCCCGGCATGCCTGAGGCGTTGGATCCGGGTGACGGCAATCTTCCGGGGCCACGTCACTCCAATCGCTGCCGCGTGCTACTGGGGCTTGGCGCTGGGCGGTAAACGGCTGCGGGTGCTCCTCGACAATCCAGCACCAGTCTGCTCTCCATTCCTCCCACTTGCCGCGGAACTCTCCCTCCAGATAAGTGTCCTTCTTGCCGGCCCTCGAGATCCAGGCGATTCCGCCGGATAAAGGCTCTCCTCTCTCTACTCGGGGCATAAAGAAGTGGCTAAAAAGGGCTACATTGGGATAGACTCCGACAAAGTTTTCGCAGAGATGCGCGAAAACTGCCATGGTCAGAACGGCATTGGGGGTGAAGTCAAGGAGGTGGAACCTGTAGGTGTTCATAATATCGCAAAAAACTCAGAGAAGGGCGGGCAGAGCCCGCAGTAGAAGAACAAGGCGAAGAAAGGATATCCGTTTGGAGCCATTTTCCAAGCGGCGGCTGGAAGTACCTTCGTGCGCGGATGCACCCGCGTCTCCGTCGACCAGAAGAGATAGTAATTCTCCCTCAGCTCCCTCGCGGCGAGCTTGGGGGGGGGGGGGAGATTGCCCGCTCCTTTCGCAGCGCTGCAAGCCGCTGCGCCTCGGTCGACTTCACAACCTTCCCTTTGTTGGCTCTTGGAGCCATGGCGGAAGTGGTGGAGGAGGTCGACGGCGTTGGTGGTGCTGGTGGCGATGGGGGGCAGGGCGCTGCTCTCTTTCAGCTTTGGGAAGACCAGGGAGCGGCGGAGGTTTCCGAGATTGGAGTAGCAACCGGTGAATGGGCGAACTACCCCTGTTTCCCATTCTTATAAAGAGGGAGGGGGCGAACGTTCCGCCTTTCCGAATAAAGAAACCACCCATGATCTATCCCACGACGCTGCATTCAACGCGTGCTGTTCGGGGAGGGCGCGGTGGATACGGGGAGAGATACGGCGTAACCCAGGCCGCGCGTGCCCGTGCCCTGTTTTGGGCCTGGCTCAACAACGCTCGGCACCGTGTATGGCCCAGGCCCGGGGGCTCCTGTCGGTGTACTAGAGTAGGGGTACCCTAGTATCCCGAACTTGTGCACGGGCAGTCGCAGCATCCCGCGGCAAGGCTTGCCGGGTGACCGCCAAGGTCCTCCGTGGTTCCTTTGCAGCCATTCAAGGACAAAGTATCCAAGCCAAGGAGAACAGACCCCGGCAAGAGGAGCTTGCCAGGAAGGCCAACCAAGGCATCTCAAGGAACTTGCCGCGACGCGCCACGCGTCCCGGCAAGGCCCGGTGAGCGACAAGCTCCCGGACGCGACAAGAGAACGACCGCGGCAAGGCGCTTGCCGCGGCAAGCCACCACTCTGTGCCCGCACTCCAGCACATCCACCAACGTGTCGCTTTGGGACCCTTCCAGGCGTACGTGGCGGGAGGCTGTGCAGGCAGCGGTGCGCGGTGGCAAGCGGCGCTGACAAGATTGCCATCATGGCGAGCGGTGGCGTCCCTGACGGTCCCTTTTGCACTATTTGAGCGACGCAGACAGGCATTTAATGCCTTTGTCCCCTGCCGTCAGGGTTAGGTATGATACATTGTAGCAGGTAGCTGTACCAACCGCAACACCTTTCCAGTTTTACCCTTGTCTACGTTGCCACCTGTCGGTGACCCCTTGAGCATATAAAAGGAGGCCCATGCGCAACGTAGAAAGGGGGAGAAAGAGAACACTCACGCTCGGTCTCGTTAGCTGCTGGGGTGTACTGTAGCACTCCGCGCTCCCGAGCAAGAACTCAATACAAACCACAAAGCAGGAGTAGGGTTTTACGCATCCGTGCGGCCCGAACCTGGGTAAACTGCTTGTGTGCTTCGCCTCGATCCGCTCTTCGTGCGACCCTCGCCCCCACCGAACCGAAAGGGACTCGGTCCGCCGGTCCCATAGATGCTCGTGGATTAGTCCCCCGACATGATGAGACACAGTCTAGTAATGAACATGAACCTAGTGATATTGTTAATGATGATATTCATGTTGATGCTCAACCTAGTAATGATAATGATGTAGAGATTGAACCTGTTGTTGATCTTGATAACCCACAATCAAAGAATCAACATTATGATAAGAGAGACTTTGTTGCTATGAAACATGGGAAAGAAAGAGAATCATGGGTTCAAAAACCCATGCCCTTTCCTCCTAAGCCATCCAAGAAAAAGGATGATGAGGATTTTGAGCGCTTTGCTGAAATGAATAGACCTATCTTTTTGCGTATGAGTTTGACTTATATGCTTAAAATGCCTCCTTATGCTAAGTATATGAAAGATATTGTTACAAATAAAAGAAAAATACTTGAAGCTGAAATTTCCTCCATGCTTTCTAATTACACTTTTAAGGGTGGAATACCAAAGAAACTTGGAGATCCAGGAGTACCAACTGTACCATGCTCCATTAAAAGAAACTATGTTAAAACTACTTTATGTGATCTTGGAGCCAATGTTAGTGTTATGCCTTTCTCTTTGTATCATAGACTTGAATTGAATAAGTTGACACCCACTGAAATTTCTTTGCAAATGGTTGATAAATCAACTGCTATACTCGTCGGTATTAGTGAGGATGTGCCTGTTGTGGTTGCAAACATTACTATCTTAACGGACTTTGTTATTCTTGATATTCCCGCGGATGACAGTATGTCGATCATCCTTGGTAGACACTTTTTGAATACTGCAGGGGCTGTTATTGATTGCAACAAAGGCAATGTCACTTTTCATGTTAATGGTAATGAGCATACGGTACACTTTCTGAAGAAACAACCTCAAGTTCATAGTATCAATTCTATTGGAAAAATTTCAACTATCACTATCGGAGGTTTTGAATTCCCTCTTCCTACTGTCAAAAAGAAATGTGATATTCTTATTGTTGGGGACCTTCATATCCCCGTCAAGGTAACCTAGTTTTATTCGAGAATTCTCTGGTTTCATGTCATTCGGAAGATGTTTTTTAAGACTTGATAAACCTTGTTAATGGATTCCTTTTGATGGGCATGAGATGGATGAATTTAGAAGGCACAACTCTTTGTACCCATCTTTTACTTTTTGTTATTTAGTTTAAATAAAGCAAAAATAGTATTTTCTATCTGTTTTCTGAATATCCATGCCATAAAAAATGTCCCAAAAATTAAAGTTCTCCAAATGCCCTGAAAATTTAGTATGATATTTTATAGAATATTTAAGAATTCCTGGTGCTAAGAACACACCAGGGGGCCTCACCAGTGGGCCATAAGGGTGGAGGGCGCGCCGCCCCCATGGGGCGTGCCCCTGTCCTCGTGGTCCCCACGTGTCCCCCTCCGTTTATTCCAGCACCCGTCCTCTCCCTCTTCCTCCAGAAAAAATCACTCCATAGCTCAAACTCATGTTCTTGCTCATTTTGCTGCCATTTTCGATCTCCTTGCTCAAAGCTTCATTCACAAAACTGCTTTGGGGGATTGTTCTTTGGTATGGGACTCCTCCAATGGCCCAATTAGTTTTTGTTCTAGTGCTTTATTCATTGCAAATTGATGCATGATATAGCCTCCAGGCATTTGTAGGAGTAGTTTCTATCAATCTTGTTGAGTTTGGTTCACTTTTATTTTGAGTCATTACAAATTTCAGAAATTTTTCAGAGGAAGAAAAATGTCTAGGAAATTGTACCAAGGTGGTTCTTTAAGGAAGCAAGCACTAAGGTGTGCGATACGCGAACTGGACCTTGAACCACCAAGGGAAGCTCAAGTGAAGCCGTGTGAATGGCCATTGGATGAATTCATGGTTCGTGCGGGTTTCACGGATGAGTTTTATGCATACGTACAAATGTCGGCCTTGAGGACTTCTTATCAGACAAGTGCTTACAATACTATTATCTCACCGATTCCTTTGTGCGGAGGTTTGAGTTTTCATCTAAGCATAATACTCATACTATTCTGTTTGACCTTTATGTTGGGGAACGCGGTAATTTAAAAAAAATCCTACGCACATGCAAGATCATGGTGATGCATAGCAACGAGAGGGGAAGAGTGTTGTCCATGTACCCTCGTAGACCGTAAGAGGAAGCGTTATGACAACGCGGTTGATGTAGTTGTACGTCTTCACGATCGACCAATCCTAGTACCGAAAGTACGACACCTCCACGATCTGCACACGTTCAACTCGGTGACGTCCCAAAAACTCATGATCCAGCAGAGTGTCGAGCGAGAGCTTCGTTAGCATGATGGCGTGATGACGGTGATGATGATGCTACCGGAATAGAGCTTCGCCTAAGCACCGCTATGATATGACCGACTTGGATTATGGTGGAGGGGGGCACCGCACACGGCTAGAAACAATCAACTTGTGTGTTCTAGGGTGCCCCCTTCCCCTGTATATAAAGGAGCAAGGGGGAGGCCGGCTGACCCTTGGGGCGCGCCAGGAGAGGAGGATTCCTCCTCCTCCTAGTAGGAGTAGGACTCCCCTTTCCTACTCCTACTAGGAGGGGGAAAGGAAGGAGGACAGGGAGAAGGAAAGGGGGGCACCGCCCCCTTTCTCTAGTCCAATTCGGACAAGAGGGGGAGGGGGCGCGCGGCCTGCCCTGGCCGGCCCTCTCTCGCTCCACTAAGGCCCATGTGGCCCAATAGTTCTCCGGGGGGGGGGGGTCCGGTAACCCTCTCGTACTTCGGTTTTCTCCGAAATCACCCGGAACACTTCCGGTGCCCAAATATAGCCGTCTAATATATCAATCTTTATGTCTCGACTATTTCGAGACTTCTCGTCATATCCGTGATCACATCCGGGACTCCAAACTACCTTCAGTACATCAAAACACATAAACTCATAATACCGATCGTCACCGAACGTTAAGAGTGCGGACCCTGCAGGTTCAAGAACTATGTAGACATGACCAAGACACGTCTCCGGTCAATAACCAATAGCGGAACCTGGATGTTCATATTGGCTCCCACATATTCTATGAAGATCTTTATCGGTCAAACTGCATAACGATATAGATTGTTCCCTTTGTCATCGGTATGTTACTTGTCCGAGATTTGATCATCGGTATCTCAATACCTAGTTCAATCTCGTTACCAGCAAGTCTCTTTACTCGTTCTGTAATGCTACATCCCGTAACTAACACATTAGCTACATTTCTTGCAAGGCTTATAGTGATGTACATTACCGAGAGGGCCCAGAGATACCTCTCCGACAATCGGAGTGACAAATCCTAATCTCGATCTATGCCAACTCAATAAACACCATCGGAGACACCTGTAGACCACCTTTATAATTGATAACCCACAAGTATAGGGGATTGCAACAGTTTTCGAGGGTAGAGTATTCAATCCAAATTTATTGATTCGACACAAGGGGAGCCAAAGAATATTCTCAAGTTGTGACGCCCCCGATTCAATCGTACACTAATCACGCACGCAAATGTGTACGATCAAGATCAGGGACTCACGGGAAGATATCACAACACAACTCTACAAATAAAATAAGTCATACAAGCATCATAATACAAGCCAGGGGCCTCGAGGGCTCGAATACAAGTGCTCGATCATAGACGAGTCAGCGGAAGCAACAATATCTGAGTACAGACATAAGTTAAACAGGGTGCCATAAGATGGCTAGCACAAACTGGGATACAGATCGAAAGAGGAGCAGGCCTCCTGCCTGGGATCCTCCTAGGTCACTCCTGGTCGTCATCAGCGGGCAGCACGTAGTAGTAGGCACCTCTGGTGTAGTAGGGGTCGTCGTCGACGGTGGCGTCTGGCTCCTGGACTCCAGCATCTGGTTGCGACAACCAGGTAGAAGGGAAAGGGGAAAAGAGGGAGAAAAGCAACCGTGAGTACTCATCCAAAGTACTCGCAAGCAAGGAGCTACACTACATATGCATGGGTATATGTGTAAGGAGGCCATATCGGTGGACTGAACTGCAGAATGCCAGAATAAGAGGGGGATAGCTAATCCTGTC